>NC_082690.1:83296684-83660434 GCF_949987515.2 Delphinus delphis
GTTAACTTGGCTGGGTCATAGGACCAAAATGAGATATTTGGTCAAACATTAATCTGGATGTTTCTGTTAAGGTTTTTTTTTTTTGTATGTGTGTGTGTGGAGGGGTTGAGGGAGATGAAATTTACATTTAAATCGGTGGACTTTGAGTAAAGCAGATTGCCCTTTACAATGCAGGTGGGCCTCATCCAATCAGTTGAAGGCCTGAATAGAACAAAAGTCTGACCTCCCCTGAGCAAAAGGGAATTCTGCAGAAGACTGCCTTCAGACTTGAACTGCAACATCAGCTCTTCCTGGGGCTCCAGCCTGATAGCCTATGGACTTCAACAGCTACAGTGACTCTTTCTTCCTATGTCCTCAGGCTTCTGGCCCACCCTACAGATTTTGAACTTGCTGGCCTCCATAATTGCATTAGTCAATTACTTAAAATAAATTGCTTTCTCTCTCTACATACAGCCCATTGGTTCTGTTTCTCTGGAGAATCCTGACTAAGACAATGCACGAAGTACATTGTAGCTTAAAGCTGTAGAAAGCATTATAGATGTAATTTATGGTGTTCATGTCAGGAGACAGGAATACTACACTTTTTATAGGCTTCTTTATTGTTATGGTGCTTCAGGTGGGAAAGGAGGAAAGGAGAAAATATATATTGAGTGCTTACAATGTGCCAAGCATTGTATAATACGTATGTATTTATTTATTTTTATAAACACCATTGATTCTTCACAATGTTCCCATGAAGAAGATATTATGCCCCGTCTATAGATGAGGAAAAGGAGACCCAGGAAGATTAAGCCACTTTCTGGAAGCCACATGGCTAGTGTGGAGCCTCTGTGGAGCCATTTGACTCCAGAGTATCTCTCTGTCTTTCTCTCTGTTTGTTTGTTGTTTGAGTCAATGCTTTTCCTACTCTTCCACACTGCTTTCTCAGGTAATGTGGTAAGTCCTGCTAGAAACACATCTGTATACTCCTTTGTGAATGGAAACTACCATTGCTTGGAGCTCACTTGGAGCTGCACAGGGCCTTTTCTATTGCTATATAGTCTTTAATCCTCATTTTAACTGCACCAGTTAGGTGTTTCCATGTGGCACCCAGGGAAACTGAGCCTTAAAGTCAAATAACAGACTTCAGGTTACACAGCTAAGTGGGGATTTACCCCAAGGGTGGTTGCCTGTTTGCCCGACTCCACCCAGTTCACTCCTACACTGAGCTGCATGCTCATTTCCTAGGAATTCTATGTCAGCGCCTTCCCACAAATCAGAACCCTTGGTTTTCAGGCAGAAGAGCTTCCGTGTTGTTGAGTTTCCTTCTCACTAGCTGGAGGAAGTAGCAGAAGGATTGCTACCCTTGCAGCACGCTATTTACTGAGCAGAAAAAGAAAAAAGTGTTCTGTAGAGAATACAGAATATGTGCTATAGCTTCTGTTGACATATTCTTTCTACTGACAGCAGGGTCTAGGGCTGCCTCCGCCCTGACTTGCTGCTTGATGTTGGAGCAGCAGATTTCACGGGCAGGACTCGTTCAGTCTTCCAGGCTCATTCCTATCAAGTTATCTGTCAGCAGCCCCCTTCCCTCTTCTTGTTTGGTTCCCATCTGGTCTGAAAAATAAAGAAGATGAAATAAGCACCATGTTGGGGTTATTTTCCCACCACGACTATTTCCTAATCATACCCAGACATCATGTCCAAAGCCACATACATGTCTAGAAAGAAAAGAGAAATGAGAGAAACGAAATAAAATTTCAAAAAAAAAGATACAAAAATGATATTGAAAGAAAGGTGAGTTCTTGTGGATGGGAGAAATGTGGACACCTCATTTCCAACATCTTGTGGATGTTTGTAAATGTTCAGAGAAACGTGTCTTGACATGGGAGCAGTGATGTGCTTTTTGATGTATATGCCTCTGCAGACTTCGGGAAGGTGAGCCCATTTTTTACAGAAGGAGAGTGACAGAAATCTATCAACCTGGCTTATCATCCCACAATTACAGCAATTTATAGTGTGCTTTCCACAAGGTCACCTGCACCAGCAACCAAACAAAAGCTCTCTCTTCGCCTTTGTTCCAAAGAGACCTAATGCACTCACTGGAACTCAGGTCATCCAGGATATTTTTCAATTAATTTGCAACCACTTGGGCTTAGCATCTCAGAAGCCTGACATATATATAACATTTTTCATTGGCTGGAAACACTGTCACAACCACCATGTTATAGAAGAACCGCTTTTCCTGTTCATTTTCAACTCACTTCCTTCAGCTTTTTCCTTCCTCTTGAGATAAGGAACTTGCAGGGAGGAAAAAAATAAAATTCCTTGAGATCTCTAGAAGGAGTTTTCCTTTCTGATAAGCTGCCTGTATTTTTCTATCATTGTCTGAAGTTGTCTGAAGCAATTAAAAGCATGGCTAATTCTTCTGAAAGGATGTAGAAACCTCATCATTCAGAATGGGACTTCGCTGAAACAGTGCTGGGTGCCGGGGTCTGGTTCTTCAACCTCCAGGAGCTGTTTGCAGGAGGAATATGTGGAGACAAGGACTGAAATTTTTAGGTCAGAAATGTGCTCATGAACATTCTAAGGGAAGAGATTAGAAAGCTCCTCGGCTGGGTCTTCTTTTCTCCTCTCTGTCTCTGTTCAGTGCTTTGCTTGTCATGCAATCTTTTCTGAGACTACCGGCTGCGGTGCCTGCCCCCCTCCCCGTGCCGCTCACTCCAGCTACAAGGGCTTCTGCTCTGTTCTCCAAAGCTCTAACCCCCTCTGATCATTTTCCGTCTCACGGTGCACATCTTCAGGGATTCTCAAATCCATCATCCCGTTGCCCTTCAGATTTGAGGAGAAATCTGTCATTCAAACACCTCCCAGCTGAGAGGGTTTTTCAATCTATTCCGCCCACTTGGCCACAGCGAATGTTCTTCTTTTAATCTTTTTCAGTCTTTACCCACCTCTGGGTGCCACTGTCCCCTCACCCATTTTAATCTTTACTTGCTTTTGCTGTGATTTCTTCTGCCATCTTCTTTCAGCACTTGGGGGGATATTGCTGAGTGGTTAAGAGATAGTAGGGGCTTTGACGTCAGACCCACCTGGGTTCAAATCCTGGTGTCATCACCTCACTTCTGCTTCCTCAAGTCTTTTTGCATCCATCATTACTTCATAGGATAGGTATGCTCAGATTTGGAAAGTGCTTAGTACACGGCTTTACCACATATTTTAAACAAATATAAATGGTAGGAATTCTTGTTAACCCAGAACTTTCCCTCTAATCTCCCCTTTTTGTGTTTGTTTTGTTTTTGTAAAATCATATGCTGTGTGCCCTGTTATGTAAAGTAAGATAATTGCCACCAGTGAAATGGGTACTGAAAATCTAGGAAATGATGTGCTGATGCAACGTGTGCATCTTACAATGGAGAAAACTGATGCCCATGGATATATCCCAGTGTCAGAGCTAGAGAGTGTCTTCTCCTCTCTCCAGAGTGACATCAGATGGAAGAAACAAAGGGACACACTGTCTTGGAGGATCTGAGATTGGCAAGCAAGCTGTTCACAGGAAATGGAATGGGTGCCACAGATCTGGACGTGCAATGGATCCAGTCCAAGAAACTAAATAGGTGGGGCCGGGAGGTGCGCAGTAGCCAAAGGACTGGGATGCTGATGAGGGAAGAAGCTGTTTCCTCTCCTCTCCATTATTTGCTTTGCGTACGGACACTCTTAGCTCCATGTGGGATGATAGTAGCCAGAAACTTTAACATTTTTACAAGCATGAACAAACTAAACAGCTATTAGATTCTCCCAGAAATCCCATGGTCTACTTGTAAGTGTCTGTTGAGGCCAAGTTAAGGATACCATCCAACTCTCAAGTACTGACTCATTTAGTAGTTTTTTTCATAGCCTGGTTGAAATATTCTGAAGACTCTCTAATTTCTTTCACATAAATCTATACCAATCAAACAACTTTTTCCTGATTAATTTCATTTCTCAGAGACATTGACAAGAGGAAAAGGGTATTCTGACCAAAGGAGAAATGTGTTGCCACACAGTATACCAACACATCTTATGCGTATGCATGCCATTTTGTCCTGATGAATTTAGACCAGATCTCAGAACCCTTCCCAACAGGTACCCAGGTATTTCCCTACCAATTGACCACAGTTGGCATGTAACAATGCTCACTTATATTCCATGTGTTCTACCCTTCTCAGCTTCCCTTGAAAAGACCGGAGCCGAATGACTAGTTCTACCCAATGGACGATGAGTAGAAGTGATGTGTGCCACTTCACTTAATTGTAACTGCCTGAAGCCACCAAGAGCTAATGTGATGTGTCACACACTCTTCTTTCACCGTGGCAGACTCGGAGGTCACGTGTTCCAGGATGCATAACTTAAAGAGGGGGCATGGCTGCCTCACGTGCACAGGATTTTACATGAACAAGACTTACCAGTATTGGATAGCACAGCTGAGGTTTAGGATTTGTCTTTGAGAGCAGGAGAATCAGGCCTGACCTGATTAATAGTGCATGCCAGATAAGCCTTCTTTGCCATTCCTCCTTCTTACTAAGATGATAAAGCAGCCAGCTTTAATAAATATACAGCCAGCTGCGGGTGAATAGAATCAACTTTCTGGACCCTGAGCTCCAGGTGGATGCAAGCCTGGACACAGCCTGAGTCTGTGCCTGAGTTACTGATGGGCTTCCCTCAATGGTATCTCTCTCTTTACTTTCAACAGACCTAATTTTCATAGATGGAGAAGCAAGGCCCTATGTGGTTAAATGGCTTGCCCAAGGTTACACACAGCTCTTCTGACCCCAGACCTAGGAACTCTTCCCTCTCCCTGCCGTTCCTTCCACCTCCCTCTGAAATGATGATGGGTGGAAGCAGCGGGGGTTCCAGCCGTAGATTTGCTTTCCTCGACAATGTGGAATAAACACCAGGCAACAGCGGTGCACACACTCCAAATGGCAAAGACCGTCAGTCTTAGGAATTATCTTTAAATCTGCAAACTCTGCCTCCCATTAAGGAGAACTCCTTTTTTGTTCCACCCCAAACTAGCAAGCACAGATTCTCATTGCAGCATCAGGCATGACTTTCTCTCCTTGATTGATTGATTAATTAGTTAGGTGTACTTGGGTTCAGCAGGGAGCCCAGTGACAACGGTGACATGAAAATTGCCAGAAAGTTACAAAAATATGTAGCAGTGTTGACTTGCTGAAATGTAGTATACCAGGGATTGATTAGAAACAGACACATAGAACGATCACATATTGAAATTACCTGTCACTGATGAGGCCTTGAGAAGAATCCTTTTGATTAGGATAAATTAATTCAGTTCCAATCTAATCACCTGCCAAGAAAGAAGTGAATATCCTCGATTCTTATTTCAACTTTTTCTTTTTGGTGGGGGGCGGGTGTGTGTGTCTAGAATCCTGGAGTTTAGAAGCACAAAATGATCTTTGAAAAACTCAAGGCCAATCAGATCATTCCCTGCTAGAAATCCTCTAATGGTCTCCTCATGCCTTAGGGATGAAACAAACTACTGAACATGGTCTCTAAGGCCCCATCTTGTCCAACCTTCAGCTTCCTCCCAGCTTCATCATATACCCCTTTTCCTCTCCTTCTCTGTGCTCTGGCCACACTGCCTTCTCTCCTGACCAGGTGTTATTGTGAGTCCCCCTCCCCGCACCTACCACAGGGCCTTGGTACTTGCTATTTCCTCTTTCTGAAATTCTCTTATCAACTCTTCCTTATTCTTCAGGTCTCAGCTCGCATCACTGTCTTAGGGAGGCCTTCCCTGATCTCCTGACTAGGTCAAGCTCTCCCTATCAAAGATTCTCCTGGCATCATGTACCTCACTTCATAGCACTTGTTGGGGATATAATTTTACATTTGTGTGTGTGTGTGTGTGTGTGTGTGTGTGTGTGTGTGTGTGTGTGCGCGCGCACAATTACAGAATTAAAATTTCCTTCCCCAAATTAGAAATTCCATGAGGACTGAGACTGCCTCTGTTTTCTGTTTACAATGCTTTCCTCCAGCTCTGGCACAGAGCAGGCCTGCAGTTTATATGTGATGAATACATGAATGAATGAATAGTTAATTGACTCAAAGATAGAGCCTGGTATTAATTTAATAAAAATCACAACCAGGCCTTTATCTTGTACTCTTTGGACAAAGAAAATGTATAGGTAGATAAGAATCTTAAAAGAATCTGAAGCTTGGTGTGATTTCTAAGCAGCAGATATCCTGTTGCACAAATAAAATGACAACTAAAAATTCCGTCCTTCAGGTCTCACCTGCGTGATTCTCAGATGGTTTAGCAAACCTGAGGCATTTATAATTTAGAAGAGTCTGAAAGTTGTCTGGTGCCTTGCATGCCCAGTAGAATGATTACCTTTGTGCTTGACAACCTCTTCTGACTGCAATACTATTACGAGCAAGAGGATACATATATTAATATTGGTCAGTTGTGTCAGTCAGGGGCCCAGCAAGCAAGAAGCACTTAGCTCACTCAAAAGGGATGAACTAAATAGTGTTGAAGAATGTAAAACAGATAGCCAGCGGGAAGCAGGTGCATAGCACAGGGAGATCAGCTCGGTGCTTTGTGACCACCTAGAGGGGTGGGATAGGGAGGGTGGGAGGGAGACGCAAGAGGGAGGAGATATGGGGATGTATGTATATGTATAGCTGATTCACTTCGTCATACAGCAGCAACTAACACACCATGGTAAAGCAATTATACTCCAATAAAGATGTTAAAATAAATAAATTAATAGTGTTTAAGGAAGAGACTATTTACAGAGGTGTGGGCAGGCTTAGGGAAACCAGCAAAGCATGGTGAGGCATCCAGGAATTAGCACCAGTGGGAAGCTGTTACTACCCGGAGGTCTGAGGCAGTGAGGGAAGGGAACGGTGCAGAGAAATCTAATAAAAATGGGTTCCCCGGAGGAGGGGCCGCCGTCAGGAGCTGAAGCCATGGAAGAACGTGGCCACTGCCAGGACCTTCGAGCCAGGGGTGGAGCCAGGGAGAAGAAAATCCTGGATCCTCTGTCCCCTGATGACCAGCTGAAAGCCAGAGCAAAGAGAGTTTGAGGCAGTCTCTGGAGGTCAGCTCCTGGGGCCCGGAGCAAGTCGTGAAGTGTGAGGATGGCTTTATGAGGGGGATAGGGAGAGCAGACAGAGAGTGGCCTGCATGCCTTCGATTTTATAAAGCACTCCCTGTGTGCCACTGTTTTAAGCTCTACGCATATTAATTCAGTCAATCTCTACAACAACCCCATAGAGAAAGCACCAATATTTTCCCCTCTTATAGATGAAGAAACTGAAACATAAAAAGGTTAAATAACTTGCCCAAAGCCCCATCACTTGTTAGTAGGAGGAGGAACTAAAGTTCAAACCCAGGCATTCTGACTCCAGAGCCATTCACTTCACTCTAGCACATCAGAATTCCAAAGGATAGTCTCCATCTGGGGGTGAAGAGTCAAGGTTTCTGTGCTCTTGCCGGAAACAAATCACCAGCGCAGGAACTATATACTTCTCCCCAAAAATACAATAAGTACTAACTTGCCCTTTGGAGATTGGGAAAATTCAGTTAATTTTATATATACTGGGAATATATTGGGAATCTATCTTCCAATAACCTCTGTTTTGGGTTACTGACTACTGATTGCCGTGGTGATGCTAAATATTTGAGCATTAATTAGGCACTTTGATTAAGGATATAATTGAAACAAAACACAAAAAAGAAAAAAATATCTATAAGTGTGCCCACACCATCTAGCCAGATATTAATATTAGAGATGGAGTTAAAGAATTTTTAGTGGAGGGAGAGAACGCACGCAAGATCTGTAAGCTTCACATTCACCCGTTTGCTCCATGAGTCTGAAATTCCAATATTTGATATAGGCTTGAGAATTGAAAGTGAGTCTGAAAACAGAGTAATATCAATCATATCTTATTTCTACGTAAAATGATTTACTGTTGTAAAATTTCCCTTGCTGTAAATTTGGGAAATACAGATGTACAAAAGGAAGAAAAGAAAAACCAACTATAAAGTCATCATCTAGAAAAAAAATAGCTCTGCACTTGGTGTGTCACCCTGACCGTGTCTGCGTGTATTTACAGAATGGAGATCATATTGAATGTACTGTTTTGAACTTTACCTATAACAATTAGTATTTTACAAGTATCTTTCTGTGTCATTAAATATTTTCTCTCATTTTATTTTCTATGATAAGACTTTCTTTTATAAAAATAGACCCCATTTTATCTATTTAATCCCCTAAAGCTGGACATTTTGGTTGCTTTCCATTTTTCTCCATGATAAACAACACCCTCACAACCAAACCTTTGTATTATTCTTGTAGGGAAAGCATCTGTGAAGTTATTTTTTCCCTATTTGACATTCTTGACACCACTAACCTAAAGCCAGGGATTTTCTATTAGCATTTGGCTGTTTTACACGGCTAGGTTTGGAGGATGACAGATCTTTGAGAATTTGATGAAATCGACTCAGCTCACCAGTATACATCAGAAGCTTTAATCTATATCCTAAAATCCAGTTTTGAAACGTCAGTTTCATTCTTGCTTAACTGAACTTAATACTGTATAATTTTTAAAAGATCCTAAAATTAAAAAAAAAATACATGTAGGTCAAAAACATCTTTCTGCTAGGAAAAAAACCAAAAATTCTTGCACAGTGGGCTGAGCACTTTCAGTTAAGGAAATGTGGCTCATGAAAGCAGACCTCTTTGTTTCATTTGCTAGCCTAGGCAGTAGCTAGCTATATTAGCTTGCAAAAAAAAAAAAAAAAAAAAAAAACCCTCACAGACCTGTGTCTATAAAAAGAATGTAAGTGTCATGCACTGTGGTGGCTTCTCTCTGAAGTCCTAAAGGCATTTTTAGATGCTTGAGCAGTTCAGTCACAAGATGAAAGGACTTTGATCTTTCTTGCTAACTTAGCATGAAAAGAAATTAAGAAACTGGTCCTTTATGATGATGGTATTAATTCTAAGCAAATGTACTTGCAAAATTCAGGGACTGTCAGCATCCTAAATGGAAAAGTAAAGTATGGGGGGAGGGGGGAAAGTGATCTAATTTCTCAATCTAAGGGAGAGACACCCAATTATCGAGGCAAAGGATGCTTCCTCATTTAGTACAACTGCTGAGAAAAGGGTCCTTCTTCCTAGATCCTGCTATGGTTTCCTGTTTTAGGAATACGGCTCAAGCTGCAGGCTACTAATTGCTACGTTTCGTGTCATTTTCTCATTTCAAAGATTCTTTGTCAAAGGTGTTTAGAAAAGTCTTGCTAGGCTATCAGCCATTTAAGATTCAAAATGAGGAACATATCTTCCTTTAGGAAAAATAAAATAATAAATCTTACTGTGTGCCACGGTTTGCATGGATTATGCCCTTATTCCCAAAACAACCGTAAGAGGGAGAATCCTCTGAGATCCTCTGAGAATCTGAGGGCTAACAGAGCATCTGCCAGGTCACATAGCTAGAAAGTGGCAGGACCAGGCTTTCAACTAAGTCTGTCTGACCCTAAAGTTCATGCTATTTTAAATACACTATATATATGTATACCATAGAGTGACATACTTAGAGTGTACACCCTATTATAATGTACTATTATTGTAGCAGACAGTTATTCTTTTTCAGCTGTCTGGCATTCAATCGTACTCTTCCCCAATTTCCTTTTGGATGGCTCTCCTCTTTGAATATTGGTTTAATGGGAAGGCAGTTCTCACCTACCTTCCACTATAGTAGCCTAGAAGGTCATATCATTCCCTTTCAGACCCCCTGGTACAGCTAGGAGACAGTCATGTGACCAAGGTGCCCTTCAAATGCCTGTTCTGAGAGGTTATGCTCATCAGAGCAGTAGATGTAGCCTAGGGATAAGATGTGGACTTTCCTCTCCAGCCCCAAGAGCCCCTTCATTCTGGTCCATTTCCTATCTCCGGTCCTCTAGCCCCTCATTGATTCTGCGAACTTCCCTCTCCCTCCAATAAATTCTCTTTCACTAAGTAGCAAGCGTTAGTTTCTAAGGTTTACAACCAAGAGTCTCAGCTGATATTATCTCTCACTTTTATGGGTAACTGGCCAGAAAATAACCCATGGTACTGAAATCTATAATAGAGTTTCAAGGGACCCTCTGAAAATTATTTCTGGGATATTACCAGCAATATATTCATTTAGATCAATAAGAGGTAGATAAATTATTAGGGCCAAGTGTGGTGCTTAATGATGACCTTCACCCTTTAACCCATTTGTATTTGGGCTGTCCCCACTGACCACTCAGGAGTTGTATAACTGTAAGGGACCCTGGCGATCATCTAGACTAACACTCTCATTTCCCTTTTATGAGGCTGCTTCCTCATCAGCCGTGAGAAGGATATCACATTCTCTTTACCCTTTGGACTTCAATATTCACAGTGTCACTTCCAAGGCATCCATTGTCCCTTCTGAACATTAGCCCAAAGTTATTAAGCTTAATGCACAGTTGCTTAATGCATAGGGAATGACAAAATGGTCACTGAAAGAAATCTATGCTTCTCATTTATTCTATTTTGTGGGGTTTTAATTTTAAGTGGCCTTTCCTGCTAAGTCTAAGGAGTTTTACTTTAAAATAATAATAATAAAAGGAAGGGAGAAATATGTCATTAAGAAAGAAAAGAAGAAATGAAATCTGCAAATCATTTAAGTGATTTAGAATGGCAAAAGATAACGAACTGAAAACCAGAGAAAACAGCAAGAGTTCATAATTCTACCTGGCAGCACAGGGCAGCCTGAAATATGGGTCTGACAGGCTGATCCCCTTGGGAGCACCTTATTAGGCATTTACTGCGAAACGATTATATGCTCCAGTTAAACATGCGTCCATGTACTGTGATAGTAGGAGCACACTCAAGAGCAAGGCGTACCGGGACTGGGAGAACCAAAGTTTCTATTGAGGTTAGCAAAAGCTCCAGAACCTGACAGATAGGACTGGGTTAGGAGATGCCCAGATATATGGTTAAATATTATTTCTGTGCGTGTCTGTGAGATCATTTCAGGGAAAAGCATTTGAACTGGTAGACTGAGTGAAGAAAACTGCTCTTCCCGACATGGATGGGGCATCATCCAACCCACTGAGGGCTTGAATAGAACAAAAGAGCAAAGGAAGGTTTCATTCTCTCTTTCTGCCTGACTGAGCTGAGACATTGTTCTTCTAGTGCCTTCGGACTGGGACTTACACCACTGACACTTCCTGGTCCTCAAGCCTTCAAGCTCGATTGGACTTTATGCTACCAGCTTTTCTGGGTCTCCAGCTTACAGATGGCACATGATGGGACTTCTCAGTCTCCATGATCACATGAACCAATTTCTTACAATAAATCTCATTATAGCTAGATACTAGATACATGAGAGAGAGAGAGAGAGAGAGAGAGAGAGAGAGAGAATGATAGATGGATAGAGCGATAGATAGCTGGATAATCTCTTAAGGGGGTGCTGGAGACAGATTGCCCAATTCAAATTCCATCTCTGCCACTTATTAGGAGATTGGCTTCTGCACTGCTTAATCCTTTTAAAAATTAGTATCCTCATCTGCAAAGTGGTAGTAACATCAGTACTTACCTCAGATGGTTATGAGGATTAAATGAAGAAATGCATTTAAGGTACTGGGCATATAGTAAGTGTTCAAAAAATGTTAGCTATTATATTAATGGGGAAGCCTATGGAAAGGGTAGGTGCCTGCTATAGACTGAAGGTTTGTGTTCCCCCAAAACTCATATGTTAAATCTTAACTCCCAATGTGATAATATTTAGAGGTAGAGCATTTGGGAGTTGATTAGGTCACAAGGGTGCAACGCTGGTGAATGCGATTAGTGCTTTTATGGAGGAGACCTCAGAGAGCTCTCTGGTTCCTTCTGCCATGTGAAAACACAGTGCACACATGGCCATCTGTGAACCAGGAAGCAGGTCCTCATCAGACACCGAATCTGCTGGTGCCTTGATCTTGGACTTCCCAGCCTCCAGAACAGAGTGAGAAAGACATTTCTATTGTTTATAAGTCACCCAGTCTGTGGTATTTTGTTATAGCAACCCAAAGAGACTAAGTGCCTAAATCTATAGTCTTGGTTGGGGGGCCAGGGGGATGTTATAACTCAGAGACTTTAAACACCTCTTGGGCTATCTCTACCATGACAGCTAGTGAGCCTGGTTGACCATATAACCTATTCTAAAACCTCAGGCTATATTTGCCTCCTACGCTATTTCCAATTAACCCAGAAACTGGGGCAAACCTGAGGCTGCCAGTCAGGTCTGTCAGGGAATGCAGATGAGAGCAGTGAGACAGGTCAAAAGCAGAGACCAAGTCAGGGGCTTACGTTATGCCGCTATCTTTTTGGCTTTAGAGATAAGGTAGCTTTGCTGTGATTGTTTTAAATGGATAACCACACGAATGCCTCACCTGCTATAATTAGTTTGAATATTTTCATTTTGCACAATAATTCATAGCTAATTTTACTACATGATAATGTTTACCAATAAATATCATCTATCTTTAATATGTCCCTGTGGGCAATCGTTAAACTTTCCCATCTGATTGGTTGACTGAGCCAGGTGAACTTGATTAGGCAATTTGTTAGGAGAGCTGAAATACAGTCAAGAAGACTCTCTCGGCTTAGCGTTTGCATTTGTTTTTCTTTTATCTTTTCCCCAGTCATAAATCTTTGATGGGGAAGAGAGTGAAAAGGGAATGAAAAAAAAAGAAGCATGGGAAGGGATCTCTCACTCCCCACACATCCATCCTTGGAGCTGGGCAGCAAAGATTACAAATCATACTACACAAATCAAAAGTCTCTCACAGCTTCCACAGAGAAAACCATTGTCGAAATACATTCTTAGGGCTCTGTTCTCCCCAAACACTGCTCATCGTAAATGGGCTCTACTCAGAGGAACATGGCATTCTGACTTGGGAATCAATGAGAAATTATGAAAAGTACAACACTTTGCATTTTATGGTGTTGTATGAAAATGACAGAACTGGGAGTCAGAAGCCTGGGAGTCCTCATCCTAGATGACTTGCTGCCACTCTGGGTCTCAGCATCATGTTCTCTAAAGAGGAAGAACGACTCATCTTGGAGAACAAATGGTCTCTAAACACTTCGGGGCTATTATTTTATCTGATTTGCACGGCACAGCTTTTCCCATCATTCCCATTAAAGCTATCCATGTCCTTTTATTTGAAGCCTAAGCAGTATACAGTTAAGTTTTATTAATTTTCATTTTTAAATTGGAGTATTTAAAAAACTTGGGTTGGGCTTCCCTGGTGGCACAGTGGTTGGGAGTCCGCCTGCAGATGCAGGGGACGCGGGTTCGGGCCCCGGTCTGGGAGGATCCCACATGCCGCGGAGCGGCTGGGCCCGTGAGCCATGGCCGCTGAGCCTGCACGTCCGGAGCCTGTGCTCCGCAACGGGAGAGGCCACAACAGTGAGAGGCCCGCGTACCACAAAAAACAAAAAACAAACAAAAAAAAACTCTTGGGTTTATGTCTATTTATTCTTGGGTTTATATCCACTTATTTTCTGTTTTCCTCACCTGCTTTATTTTCTTTTCCTTCTCATTTCTTGACTTATTTTGAATAAATCCAATATTTGTAGTCTATGTCTTCCTCCTCTATAAACTGCTTAATTATACATTCTTTTACTAATGTACAGCTTTGATTTATTACAAATTAATGTAAGTACTTTCAGGACTTCACAGATAACACAGGGACTTTAAAATACTTTAACTCCATTTACTCCTTCTGACTCTTCTGTTATTGTTATTATGAATTTTCATTCATACATAGAATAAAACCCCACATACTTTTTTGCATTTCGATATTTGCTTATATTTATTCACCTATTTAACCTTTATTTTGCTCTTCATTCCTTCCTATATTCATGTTTCCTTCTGGGATCATTTTTCTTTCTTTCTTTAATTAATTAATTAATTAATTTATGGCAGCGTTGGGTCTTCCTTGCTGCGCAGGTTTTCTCTAGTTGTGGAGAGCGGGGGTCTACTCTTCGTTGCGGTGTCTGGGCTTCTCATTGTGGTGGCTTCTCTTGTTGCGGAGCAGTAGTTGAGGCACGCGAGCTAAGTAGTTGTGGTGCACGGGCTTAGTGGCTCCGTGGCAAGTGAGATCTTCCCAGACCAGGGCTCAAACCCATGTCCCCTGGATTGGCAGGCGGATTCTTGGCCACTGCACTGTCAGAGAAGTCCCTGGGATCATTTTTCATCTGAACTTAGGTATTTCTTTTAGTGTAGGTCTCCTAGTGAATGAATTCACTCAATTTTTGTTTGTCCAGAAACATCTTTGTTTGACCTTCAGTTTTAAAGAATATTTTTACTGAATATAAAATTACGTGTTGGCATTTTTCTTTCAGTACTTTAAAGATATTTTCCCACTGTCTTCTGACTTTCATCATATCTGTCAAGGAGTAACCTGTAAGTTTTAATGTAACTATTTTATGTTATTACAAATTATGCTATAATAAATATATTATATGATAATACATAATTAACATATATTATTTTACATATATAACCTTTAAGAATATATATACACATATATATATTTAATTTTTGACTGCTTTCTAGATTTCCTCTTTGTTTTTTCAGAAACTTTATATTCTGAGCTTGGGTGAAAGATTTTCTGTTTGTTTGTCCATATATGCTTCTTGGGTTTCATAAGGCTTCTTGTGGTCAACACCTTTTATTAGTCTTGGAAAATGTTTACTTTTAACCCTTCAAGTACTTTTTCTTTCATTTTCTATTTCTCCTTTCTTCTCACCATGTCCCATATGTCTTTACGCTCTTTTCTATCCTTTTAGCTCTCTGGGCTTCACCATCAATATTTTATAGCAATTGGTCTTCCAATTTGTTAATCAACTTTCCTTCTATGTCTAATCTGATAATAAACCATACTATTGAGGTCTTAATTTCTGCTACTACATTTTAATTCTTTAATTTATATTTTGTTTTTGAAATAAATTCCAGATATCTAGTTTTATCCATCTTGACACATATTACCTTGAACATATTAATTACAGCTATGTTAAAGTTCATTTCTAATAACACTGAAAAATGGATCATCTGCAGGTCTGTTTCTATTGTCAGTTTTTCTCTTGGTTCTTTTTCTTGTCATACCTGGTAATATTTTACCAATGGACAGACTTTTTTTTATGATAAGCATTAGAAGCTTTTGATGCTATATCCTTCCACAAAGAGTTTATCTTATTCTCTGGTAAGCAGATGGAGAAGTAGCAGATAACTTTAATCCAATAGGCGCTGAACTGGCTCAAGGTTGGTTTATAGTTTTCCAGACTTCTGTCCACCTCTAGTTTGTCTGTGCTCCTGAAGTGTCATCCTCAGACATTTTACTAGTGTGATGGAACAACAACTATATGTAGTCTACAGTGCCTTACAACAGGTGGAAGGCATTACAAAAGACCTACCCGAGTCATTGCGCAACACAAAAAAAACACTATTTGGGGTCTAGAATAGGTGTGTGACATACAGGACCCCCATGGACATCAATAGTGACCAAGGAATCCGCTTAATCTGCCATGAAGTCCAGAAATGGTCTGATAAAAATGACATACACTGGCTTTTCCACCTGCCTTACAACACCACTGCTGCTGGGCTAATTGAAAGGGTGAATGGGCTACTTAAACAACAGTTGAGATGGGAAACCCACTCTCTCAACATGTGGACACATCCCAGGAGCAGTGTCCCAGTGCTTGTACCATGTTAACCCAGAGGAAAGTAGTCAACACAATCCGAGTTCAACTTTCCGTTGCCATCTATCAGTTGGGACAATAGCTTGTTTTTGCCCTTGCCACAGGATCTACCCTAAGGGGAACACATTATAAAGTGGCCCTGGGTGACAGGTAAGTCCCTGGTGGTTTGGGTTTGCTACCCCGTGGGGAATAGGATTAGAAAGGGCCTTACAGATTTCACCTGTCTTCTACGCGGACCCACCTAAGACTACTATGGTAATTAATATGGGCCCCCTACTGGAGAAAATTACATTAACTTTGTTGGTCTATTGTTATACCACCTTTTCAGTATTTGGCACCAGCTGTGGGGCTGAGAGTGGACAGGTGGTTTGGTACTGCAGCACAGGACAAACCACAGGCAGGGGTGGTTATTACCCCAGAATGTTGCTACTGCTTGTATTTTGTTAAATGGTCATGATCTTCCCTGTATTGTGCCTGTTAAACATCTTACATTTCATCCCTAGTCTGAGCGGAGGGAATCTGTTTGCAGACTGACAAAAACAGTGGCCTCACTGCGAAATAAGTTTGATTGCTGGGTCTACAGTGAGATGCCATTGTTGTCCTCTGAACTTCCATGAAAAATTGATAAGCACCTGGTTCCAAAGTGTGCCCACGTCTTGGGCTTTTGATACTCTTTTAGCTGTTGTTTGTATTGCATTTATGGTGTTTGGTGCACCGCTATATACCTGACCCTAGGGATATCGCAGAAGTGGGGCAGACCAAGATTGTGAGGTTCGTGAAGGGTATGTAGGGGTGGAGTGTGTGGTCAGGCCACTCAAGATGGCTGTTCTCTTCTCGGTACATCCCCTGCTTGACCAGTCCCTGATTCACTCACATGATTATCCAGTCATCTTAATTATAGGGCTTAATTATGTGTTTCTGGCAACTGATAAGCCCACAGGATGTCAATTCCACCTATAAATGGTAGCCTCCTTCTCCCCTGAGGAGCAAAGACTGCTGCCATGTCATGCCTGCCATCTTCCCACATGGTGTGGTGCTGTTCCAGGACCTTTGTGTAAGATCCCCCTATCCAGTAACTCATTGATGTCTCAAAAAAAAAAAAGAAGAGCATTACTGTGATAGCTTTTAAAAGATGGTTATGAATCCTTTGACCCCACTCCTATTGAGAAGTGAGGTCCATGACCCCTCTCCTTAAATCTGGGCAGATTTGTAATTGCTTCAACGAACAGATTACAGCAGAAGTCATAAATGGCCATTCAACTTCTGCCTTGTGATCCAGGAAAACTTGCTTCAACGAACAGATTACAGCAGAAGTCATAAATGGCCATTCAACTTCTGCCTTGTGATCCAGGAACACTTGCTTAAAGCCCTGAAACACCATCTAAAATATCCAAGTACTCTGTGACTTCCGTGTTGGCTAGACCACATATAGGTATTCTTGTGAACGGTCCTATCTCATCCTGTCCTTTAGAGGTTCCTTCCCAGGTTCCATATACATGCCTGAAGAAGCCATCTCAGAAGCTGATCTCTCAACTTTATCTCTTCTTACTCCCCGACGGAAATCCCAGACACCACGGAATAGAGGAGAGTCATTACCACTGTGTCTTTTCTGAATTCCTGATCCACAGACTCTATCAGCATTATAAAATGGTTGCTAAACATCTACCTAGTCCAGTAAAATATACTTCCTTTGCTCCCATTGCTTCAAGATTGTACTCTCTGCTTACCAGCTGTTAAACCAATCATGAATTATAGGAATCTGTGCATCATGGAATCTTCAGTTGAACCAAGATGATCTAGTCTAACCTGCCACCCAAATCAGATATTCCCATCTCTAAAATGTTGTTGTATAACTCCTGCCAAGCAATTTATTGCTCTTGGCGAACTGAATTAGAAAATTTCAAGAAAATACAACCAAGTTAGCAAAGACTGTCTTAAGAGTGATTTAATAATATTTGCTATTAGAGAGGGGCTGGGAAACGAAGAAGAATGAGACTTAGTCACTGGCCTCAAGGGCATCACAGTCTTTCATGGAGAAAACATACTCAAAACTAACTATCCTCTAATGTTATAAGAGATAAAAATGTACGAACAAGGAATGACACATCTATAAGGAGGAATAATTCTAGTTAGGTATATGGGAAGGTCCAACAGAGAAAGTGACATCTAACTTGCCCTTTTTCCTTAGTTGATGTGGTTTCCAAGTCCTTCCATGTTCTAATCGCCACCCCTCATCTGGACACTATCTAGTTTTTCAGTTTCTTGGGAAATATAAATTGCCTAATATTTTTAAATAGTCTTCTTGAATGTGTTACTTCTATTTATTTTATTCTATTTATTCCATTCTAATATTTCATCAGCATTTTTATCATCTGGGTCATAGTTGGTCCATATACAGCTTAAAGTATATTTAAGAATCTTGGGGCTTCCGTGGTGGCACGGTGGTTAAGAATCTGCCTGCCAGTGCAGGGGACGTGGGTTAGATCTCTGGTCCAGGAAGATCCCACATGCTGCGGAGCAACTAAATCCGTGTGCCACAACTACTGAAGCCCGCACACCTAGAGCCCGTGCTCTGCAACGAGAAGCCACTACAATGAGAAACCCGCGCATCACAACGAAGAGTAGCCCCTGCTTGCTGCAACTAGAGAAAGCCCGCATGCAGCAGCAACAAAGACCCAAAATGCAGCCAAAAATAAATAAAATTAAGAAGAAAAAAAAAAGAAAGAATCTTTTCCACCTGGGTTATTTTGAAATCAGGTTGTTGTGCCTGAAATCAGGCACAAAAATCAGGTTTTTGTGCCTGAGATCAGGCACCAAAAATCAAGTTTTGTATTTTGCACCTGCATTCAGGACTTTAATTCTACATCTGAGTCCAGTGTTTCAGTGTCTGTAGACTTCTGTGGGGGAATGGGACAGAGTGGAAATTTTCTGATCTCAAATTCTAACAAACGAGCTCTTCCAGGTCTGTGTCTGTTGCAAATTTAATGAGAAAGCCTTGTGTGACTTTCTCCAAGGTGGTGATTAAAAATGTTGACCAAGACCGAATCAGGCTTGGACAAAAATACATTAATGCATTTCTCCTCTTAGGTGACTGATTTGCATTTTAACAGTGGCCTTCTGGAGAATAGATATCTTTACCCAAAGAAATGATGTAGATGATAGGAATATTAGGCATGATAGATGGCCACTTTGGGAGATGTTATTAGGCATGGAGTCCTTTCATGCTTCTTAAATCAGACTCTCTGGGCAGCCTTCCATGCAGACTATTTTGATGTGTCTCCATCATTCTCAAACTCAAACTGCATACTGGAATCCCCTGGAGAGCTTTAAAAAGTACAGAAGCCTGGGTCCCACCCCTAGTGGCCTGGTCTTTGGTAGTTTGGGAAGTTAACCAGGTGATCCTAATATACTGTGAAAGTAGAAAACTGCTGCTTTTGCAGAAATTCATTAATTCTAGAAGAAAGAGTATGGGGTTAAAGGTCAAACAAGGATAGATTTGAACTCTGTTGCTTAATAGATTTTTGACTTGGACAGATTGCATCATCTGAGCTTCAGCTTCTTTATCTATAAAATTGGGGCTAATAAGACCAAAATGCAAGTTAATGGGAAGGGTTAAAAGAGATAATGTGTTTAAAGTAACTAGTGCATAGTAGACAAATTATGGATGTCACCCCTCTCGTCTTTCTTCCAAGAGTCCCCTGAGTTGATCTATAGAACAAGGTCAACTCTGGCTGGAAGACAGATTTGATACTTAACCTCTCTTTGCTGGTGCCCCTCCAAAGATCAGATAACCTGACCTTTGGAGACCTGTCCCTGAACTCTTCTGCCTCATGGAATGACTTATTCATCATTTAAAATGCACAAAAGTAGCTTAACTGGGAAATAAAACATATAATTGACTTTAAATTGCCAAATAGAAATGTTTCACTTTCCAGTTTGTAACAGAAACTGGAGGGCCTCAGAAATGCATCCTATTGACTTGAGTTGTGGCTTTGTCCTGATGGCCTTCCGAGACCTGTTTATGGGGAAGAATGCACCCCAGCCAAATAGTCAGCATGCCACTGATGTGTATCAGAGAGACAGAAAAAGACTGAAGTGTTATAGTCCACTATTAGTCTAATAAAAAAAGTAGTTCAAGAAAAAAAAAAAAGAAAGAAAATTTTCACTTTCCAACTGTGGCCATAGAAGAGCATGCACTGACCAAGTTTCATCAATAAGCCCTTCTTTCTCATTAAGAAAACTTTTCGTGAATGTGGAATTTTTTGTGGGTATGAAACTCAGCAAGAAAAATATGTACTAGACAAAGCTTTTATTATTTTTTTAGCTATTCCTTTTGGAAAATCCTAACCAAACTACGAGATAGAATACGAGTTCTCAACATCTGAACATCTAAATGGTTGTTTGAAAGAAAATGTTAATTCATGTGTAGCATGTGTAGTGAAATTGTATGTGTTTTTAAGTTTTTGAAATGTAAAGATATAGAGTCAGAAGTCAGAGTATAGAATTTAAATTTCACTAAAGTTTTAATGTAATTAAAGTCTATTGTTTCATTTACATCCTTTCCTCAACTCAAAGATACACCTGTAATTGTTTAAATAATATGAGCAAACAAACCCAAAATTTATTTAATCTTATCTCCTCTCTTGCCTCTCTCCTTATTTCATCTCATTCATTCCAAAAACATTTATTGAGCTCCTAGTGTTCCTTAGGCATTAAGAATATAAAGATGAATCAGATACATGGTCCCTGACTTTGAAGAGCTCACAATCTAGCACAAAAAGTAATCAAAACCAAACATACTTGGTGAAAACTGAAGAAGGTGTGTAGTCTAGTTAACAGTATTGTAGCAATATCAATTTCCAGGTTTTGTTATTGTACTACAGTCATGTGAGTTGTCAGCGTTGGGGGAAGTTGAGAGAAAGGTACATGCTACTACTTTTGCAACTTCCTGTGAGATAACTGTTAGAAAATAAAAAGTTAAAAAAATCCAGCATGGTAAGATAAATACTAGAGTAGGGCAGATTTTTTTCAGGATAACAATAAGAAAACATGATCCTACAAAGAGAATGATGGAAAGCTTCACAAAGGGGATGGTAGGAAATCTGGCTCCTGAAAGATGGCTAGAAAATTCCCTGCTGTCTTAGTTTCCTATGGCTACTGTAACAAATTACCACAATCTTAGTGGTTTAAAACAACAAAAATTTATTCTCTTGTAGTTCTGGAGGGCAGAAGTTCTGAATCAGTCTGCTGGGCTAAAGTCAAGGTGTCAGGAGGGCTGGTTTCTTCTGGAGGCTCTAAGTGGAAAAACAATTCCCTTGCCTTGTCTAGATTCCTGAGGCTTTCCACACTCCCTGTCTTGTGACCTCTTCCTCAAATCACTCCAACCTCTTGCTTCAGCCATCACCTCTCCTACTTCATCTTTTCCCTGCCTCCTTCTTATAAAGACCCTTGTGATTACATTTAGGGCCCTTGTGAATCACCTAGGATGATTTCTCCAACTCAAGATACTTAATCACAGATGCAAGTCCCTTTTGCTCTATAAGTTAACATTTACAGATTCCAGGGATTAGGACCTGGATATCTTTGGAAGCCCTTATTCAGCTTCTCAGATCTGACAAGGGCAGTATTTTGGGGGGTTTACAGTTGTGAAAGACAATTTGCCCAGGTGAGGAATGATTAGTAGTTTACCATGCCTGGAATACAGGGATGGGAAGTACAGGGACATAAGACTATCAAGATAGATTGGTCTATTGGTCAGCTTGGGCTACAACAACAAAACACCACAGACTGGGAGGTTGAAACAACAGAACTTCATTTCTCACAGTTCCAGAGTCTGGAAGACCAAGAACAAGGTATTGGCAGGTTTGGTTTCTCCTGAGGCCTTTCTCCTTGGCTGGCAGTTGGCCATCTCCTCACTGTATCTTCACATGACCTTTTTCTCTGTGCTTTAATATCCCTGGTATCTCTTTCTCTTTCTTATAATGCCAAGAGTCATATTGGATTAGAGTTCACTCATATGACCTCACTTAATCTTAATTATCTTTAAAGGCCCTATCTCCAAATATAATCACATTCTAAGGTACTGGGAGTTAGTACTTCAATATATGAATTTGGGGAGGATATAATTCCGTCCATAACAATTGGGATCAAGTTTTGAAGAACCTTGACTCTGACCTGCCTAGTAACCTTGATCTTGAAAGTTATAGTGAACTAAGAAAGGCTTTTAAGAGGATTGGAATGACAAAATCAGATTGTTTTTTTAGGCCAGTAACTCTGAAAGTAGAAGGAGGAAGGAAGCAGTGACCTGTAGCAAGGAGAACAGGTAGAAGCTTGTTGGTATTTAGGCAGCACACGTCACAGGGGAGGTACTGAAGGAGGTAGTGTTGGAACTCTGTGAAGACAAGGGCAATGGAAACATCAGAATCTTCCCTGTTTTCTCCCACCACAGACTCATGGAATCCCGAATAAAATATTATAACAAAACTACCTTTTTGAGGGGGCTGCATAGCTGAATTTAAAATAAAGCCCAGTTGCCAGAAATTAGGCAAGAAATCAGAGCCAGAGTGGTGAGAAGGGCCTGGCACTGCATGGGTATCAGATGAGATATCACACCTATGATCTGGGAGTGGATGTTTTAAAGCCCATGTAGGGGATAAGACCCACCTTTGGGTCCAAAATATTATGGAGTCTATAAATCCAAGAACTTCAAAACACTGTCCTGCCTATGGAAGAGGAATTAGATAAACTTGGATCCCTTATTCTGGGAAGCCATAAGAAGCTTGTGATTATCCAAGAATGTAGATGGAGGAGAGTAGGGGGTGTACTCTTTAAGAAATGGAACCACTCATCCTACTTTAAAAGACTTAAAAAGTCTGAATTTATTTTTCACCTGTTGCAAGAGAAACCCAAACTAAGAAATTAACTCAAAACTTCCTCCAGGACTGTTGAAACTCCTAGGGCAAAAAAGGATTAAAAAATGGAGTGGACTAAAGAGAGCAAAAAAATGAGAAAATGAGATGACCAAGCAACATCCCAACATCTGAATAATAGGAGAGCAAGAATAGAAAATGGAGGACTGTCTAGCCTGAAAGAAATAAATCAAGAAATTTTCCTGAATCCAACAAGCATGAGTCAAGTGGAAAGAGTCCACCAAGTACCAAGAAAAATGAATTTCAAACACTAGGGACCAAAGTTGTTTTTCTTTTAGCAAGTTTTCAGAAAGAAAAACATAGAATTCATATAAATAATCAGAATGGTTTCAGGGTGTGTGTGTGTGTGTGTGTGTGTGTGTGTGTGTGTGTGTGTGTACACAAAAGACAACTAATCCTCTTCTTTCAAAGCACAAAGTCAATAAATAATGCTTAATAGTGGAAAGTGAAGGAGTGGCCGTGTATGTATATTTTTTAGAAATGTGAAGTAAAATGCCAAAAAAATTCATCTAAAATAGTTGAAAGGGACTACCTTTGGATACGGCTGGGAATTGGTGTCTTTCTTGTTCTTTATTTCTTTTTCTGGACCCTTGTCCCTCCCTTCACCCTCCCACCCCACCATCTTTGGACCACACCATTTTTTCCTTCTCCCTGTTTCAGCCACCTATTCCCTAAACACTACTCTCAATCACTGAAGATTTTAGCAATCAGCTCACTGTCTTTCCCTCCACTTCCATTCGTGCCTGGAAATTTCAATATTTACACGCTGCCTCTCATTTCCTTGACCTCATTACATCCTACAAACTTTCATCTGTAAACCTCTCAACAACTTCCATGGTCTGATCTTAGGACTTGAAGGTATTAATAATTTCACCACTTCTAAAAGTTTGAGTGTCAAATACCCCGTACTCTAAACATTAAAATCTTAATTAATGAATATTACACCTGGCAAATTGCAAGCCCTATTTAAAATTTACCCCTATGTTTTTGCAGCTAAATAGAGCCGTAGACAAAACAACACAAAACAAAACCAAAAATTATACAGACTAGTTTCCTTTTAAACTGATGACTCAAATCTCAAGAAAACCTTCAGCACAGTCTGGAAATCTTATTATAGTCTATTAATTAATTTGCTTTTCTATTCTCTAAGATGATTATCTCACCCTGTGCTCTATTTTCAAAACTCCAAAATTGTTTCTTCCTTTTCACTTTCAGCTAATGATGGTGCCTTTTTATTTCACTCAAGGAAAAAAATGGCACTTGGAAGAGGCAGTTTTAGATTAAATCCTAGTCTTGCCACTCATTAGCTGGGTGAACTACCTGGGCCAGTTACCTGTTCTCTCTGGGACTCAGTTTCCTCATCTATATAAAGGGGAAGATAATAATAACAGTATCTGCATATGAATGAGACATTGTTTATGCTTACAGAGAAAGAAACTGAAAACTGCCTCTTTTTTCCATCGTCAAGTCTTCTGTCCTACAAGCCCATGTACCCCTGGACCTTGCCTTTCTTCTGATACATGTACCTGTGGACCCTGCCTTTCCTTGTGCATATATCCATGGACCCAGCCTCCCTTTCTGTTACAATGGGTGAACTGTCCCTGCACCTATTTAAGGACAATCCTTCTACATGCACATTGGCCCTCATTCCCTCTCCCCTATTCAATGACTTTGTTCCTGCAATTATCTCTCCTCTATCATGTCTCATGCGTTTTTCTCTGTCTACTAGATCATCCCATCAGCATACAAGCATTCTGTAATATCTCCCATCTTAAACGTTCTCCTCTAATGTGATGGCTCTCTCCATCTATCACTCATTTCTCTGCTTCTCTAGGTATCAAAACTTCTTGAAAGAGCTGTCTATATTTGCTTTCCCTTTCCTCACTGTTTTCAACCAATTTCAACATTTCTTGTCAAGATTCATCTTAGAACATTCTAGTGAATTTCTGGCCTTCTTTCATTGACTGTTTCAGCAACGTTGTCTTTCTAGGCTTCTAGATTTTACTTGGTGCCAAAATAAATACCATAGACTGCGTGGCTTAAACAACAGAAATTAATCTTCTCACAGCTGCGGAGGCTGGGAAGTTCAAGATCGTGGTTCAGGCAGGGTTCAGTTTCCAGTGAGGGTTCTCTTCCTGGCTTGCAGGCAGCTACCTTCTCTCTATGTCTTCACATGGCTTTTCCTGAGTGTCTATGTGTGAAGAGAGAGACAGCTCTCTCTTCCTCTTCTTTCTAGAGCACCCATCCTATCTGACCCCACTCTTCTGTCCTCATTTAATCTTAATTACATCCTAAAAGCCCTAGCTCCAAATATAGTCATCTAAGGGGTTAGGACTTCCACACATGATTTTGGGAGGTCACGATTCAGTCCAAAGCACTGGACTACTAGGACAACATACTTTCCTATTCTTTTTAGTATTCGAGTTTCTGCTCAAATATCACCTCCTCCAAGAGGGCTTCCCTGAACACCCCTCCCCAGCATCTAAAGTCACTTTCTTTGTGTGGTATCACTGTTTTCTATTTTTTAGTAGAGCATTGGGTTTAAGAGTCTGGAATCTGGAGCCGGCTGCTTTGGCTGAAACCCTCGCTCCATCACTTATAAATGTGTGACCTTGGCCAAGACACTTAACTTCTCCATGACTTGGTGTCTTCCTCTGTAAAATGAGGATAATGAGAATACCCATGTCCTATGAGTTAAATGAGTTAAATGAATTAAAATGTGCAAGAAGCTTAGAATGTTGTCTGGTGAATTTTAATGGCTCAATAAATGTTAGTTATTATTTTTTATTCATATATGTCTATTGTCCCCAATAGAAAAACATAAAAACTCCAAGAGGACAAAGCTCAGCATGGGACCCCCAGAGCCTAGAACACTACGCAATGCATAAGAGATGTTCCATATATAATTGCTGAAAGAACGAACTATGAACGAATGGTTTCTTGGAAGAGTTTCAGGCAGCGTGGTGGATGGTGTCAAATGCTTCAGACAGCTCAGCAGATGAGGACTTAAGCCATTTGTCTATCAGAAGGTCATTGGTGACTTGAGCGGTAATAACAGCCGTAATTTATTAAGGCACCTTGCTAAGTGTGCTAATCTACACAATGACCCTACAAGAAAGCCATTATTATCACCATTTTATAGATTACAGAGCATTTCAGCAGCTCTGTGGCACAGAAGCAAGACTGAAAAGGATTTAGAGATGAACAGGAATTAAAGATGTGGAAACAACTTTATTATGACTGACAACTTGTTTAAACATATTAGCCTATATGAGGAAAATGAATTTAACTGATCAGAGACATGATCTATCAGCCAATGTTATCAAAGAAACCAGGTACCACTGATGAAACAGGAGTGAGTAAAATATAAAATAAATCAAATTTATCAATTGTATAAATTTTTTTCTCTTGGGTCATTTTAACTGCTGTATCACTGATGACCTCAGTTTCAGTTGTTCTTTGGATCAGAGATGATATATAAAAATCACTGTCTTGTTAAGAACCTTACTGGATGAGAAATATCTTTTTACAAATCAAATTGCTGAAGAGATTCCAACTGGATTTGGAATCCAAATTACCTCAGCCTGTGGCAGAAGGACTTCAGAAACAAGTCCCTGCAACATTTGAGAATTTCCAGCCTGCGCTTCCGCAAAGATTGGTATGTTCTTCAGAACATAGGTAAGGAGCTAGGAGGAAATTTTCTAGGTAGGCCTACAAAAACAAGCTTTCCGATAGGTTGCAGTGATTATGAACTACTTTTCTGAAAGCTGGGACTAGGGTTTGAATGTTTATATTGATCTTTCTTGGATAATTAAAGACACAGTTGCCCATATCAGAGAATTTGCCGCCTTCTACCTCACTTTATATAGGTGGTATGACCTGGATTCTTTTCTATGTCCATCTTGCCTGTCATTTTTCAGAAGGAACAGCAGTGAAGAGATCTAACGGTCACACTGCATATGGATTTTTTTTTTTTTTTTTTTTTTGCGGTACGCGGGCCTCTCACTGTGTGGCCTCTCCCGTTGCGGAGCACAGGCTCCGGATGCTCAGGCTCAGCGGCCATGGCTCACGGGGCCAGCCGCTCCGTGGCATGTGGGATCTTCCCAGACCGGGGCACGAACACGTGTCCCCTGCATCGGCAGGCAGACTCTCAACCACTGCGGCACCAGGGAAGCCCTGGAATATTTTTAAATTTTTGATTTTTTGTTTTAAATGGGGGGCTGAAATACTATTGTTTGTTTTCAGGGCAATCGAGGACCATGAGTAATGCTCGGATGGTGAAGTTGGATCCAGAGAAGGCACGGTACATGTTCATCAATGTTTTCATTTCTTTATCTGTGTTAGTTTTCATGAGCTATGTCTCCCCTCAGCCCAGCCTCCCTGTTTCTGTTTTTCATCAGCTGTTTACAGTTCTCCATTTCCCTATTCCTCAGTCCTAGCTGTTTGAGAATTGATAAAGAGGCCTGCTAGGGGTTGGCAGGGGCCAATGGGTGTTTAGAAAGTCTGGTTTGCCGAATTAAGAAGGCTCATTTCATAATGTGTTTCTCACTTGGAGTAAGGAAAATGAAAGCTGAAAAAGAAAGCTCATCACCAGTCTTTTTTTTTTTTTTTTAATTTAAATCCTCTGTATTGCTGGGGTGACCTTTCCTGTTCTGTCCTGTATAACATTGCCATATGAATTTTAAGTCCTCCCCTGCCCCTGTAGCTATGTTAGCTTGGTAGTTAATTCCCAGGCTTCTGTTCTGAAGTGCTGCACTGTTCGTCTCAGCTCCGGGCCACAAGAGGTTAACTGAGTCTCCAGCGCCTTCCAAGTTGTAAAAGGAACTGCTGAAGCTGATCAATGACCACTGTTAAGACCTGGAAACCAATTATAAACCTGAAATTTGTGATGAACAAAGCCCTGAAACACTGGGATGAAAACTACTGAATTAGTCCAGTTCATTAAAATCATTAATAGTCATGAAATGAAAACCACCAGAGTCCAAAAAGGCTTAATGCTCTATCCATATTAATTAGATGGGAGCAAATCTGAACTGAAAAGCAGCACATGCTTTGTAGAATTAGCAATTGGTCTCTACAGACTACACAGATCTCTATTAAAATTCAGTTTAATTAAAATTGATCACGTTAAGAAACTGATGTGGTTAATTAACTGAATTCCTGGACTTCTTTTCATACATTTCACAGACGCCTGTACCCTGCTTTCCTGGGTGACACTTCATGTTGCATAGAGCAAATCTGATTGCAAAAGTTAACTCTCTGTGTTCCTGGAGAAGATACAGACCACAGAGGAGGGGTGTGGATGGGGGAGAGAACTCTACACTTTGTGGAGGATCAAACCCAAAGCTAAACTCCTTTGGAAAATTTGCACCCTTCGTGGTGTATAAATTAATGTGTATCTGGCAATGACGAAGAGGTTCTCTCTCCCAGGCTGCCATCTCTGGAGGAGCTGAGAAGTATTACCCCAAATTAGGAGAGTCGCTCTAACATCAAAGGTAAGACAGTGCAGAGCTGGCAAAGTGCAGCCGTGCAGCTAAGGAGATGCAACACTAGTCTTGCTGCAGGCATCTTTTTTATTGCCCTACGCAGCTTCTTATTCTGTTGGGTTAAGAATCAGTCATTTTGGGCTTCCCTGGTGGCGCAGTGGTTGAGAGTCCGCCTGCCAATGCAGGGGACACGGGTTTGTGCCCCTGTCCGGGAAGATCCCACATGCCGCGGAGCGGCTGGGCCCGTGAGCCATGGCCGCTGAGCCTGCGCGTCCGGAGCCTGTTGCTCCGCAACGGGAGAGGCCACAACAGTGAGAGGCCCGCATAGCGAGAAAAAAAAAAAGAATCAGTCATTTTGTGTTTTTCCATCTGCAGAATGGGGCTGATGACATTTCTGGATTTCACCAGGGTGTCGTGGGCTGTCCTGGCCAAGTCTACTCCCCTCCAAGTCCACCAAGCATATTGCTGCCAATAGAGCCTTCCCCTCAACTGCTGTTTATTATGTCATGACCTGCTCGAGACTCTCCAAAGAACTAATCTACTGCCAATGGGAGAAATTCCAGACAGTAGATTTCAACTCAGAGCTCTCCATCATCTGCTCTGACATACCCTTATCTTCCTCACCTCTTGGCTTCCTATGAAATATACTCCCTTCTTCTGACCAAACTGGCCAGTTTACAGACTTTGACTTTCTCATTTTCTCTCCCACCTCCACTCTCTTTTCCTCTTAGAAATCTATTTTTATCCAGTGACCCTTCAGGGTTCAACTTGAATCCCACCTGCATGAAGTCCTTCTGCCATCAACCTACCAAAAGGGATCTATCCCCCCCCGTTCTCCCATAACAGATATTGAATATTATCTCAGCTGCCTATTTGCCTCTTCTTCCCCAGAGTCTGAAATAGTTACTCATGTGTACACATCAGCTCCTAAAAGATTTTAAGTTCTTGGCAGGTAGAGGTCATCGCTCATATTTCACTGAAAGGTCAAAGGTCTTAGACATGATGTGTGTTTCATAAATGTTTGTTAATATTGAGGATGATGCTTATCTTTGATAGTTTCTGGAGATTTTTCTCAGAGAGGCAAGTTTGACCTTTATCTTATAATGAACTGTTAGAAATATTTGAATGGGATGTGCTAGTAACAGTAATAATGATAGATGACATTATTAAACTCATATGTAAAGCATTGGGCTAAAGACTTACATTTTACAAAGAAATCACCCCTTCCCTCTGGTTTGTTGCCAGGATTGCAAGCGCCTTTCTGAGCATTCTCTTGATTTCTTTTGCATCTATGATTGTGTCTTCCATCTCATTTCTAATCTTGTATATGTTTGCTTTCTTTTTTTCTAATTGGGCTTTCTGGTTTTTTTTTTTTTAAATAGATCTTATCAAAGAATCAGCTTTTGAATATCTATATTCTTTGTTTTTGTCTTCCCTTAATCAATTTTAGCTTTTGTCTTTATTAATCTTCAATTACTGTTTTTTAATGGATTTTGTTGCTTCATTTTTTCTAATAATGAGTTTAAAACTTCTTTGTTAAGTATTCAGGTCCTTTTCTCTCCTTTTTCCCTTTTTAGTCTTTCTTCTTTAATGATAAAGATATTGAAAGCCATACATTTTCCTCTAAATACAAACTTTATTATGATCCTTTCATTTTTTTTATTTTTAAATTATTATTAATTTGTTTATTTATTTTTGGCTGTGTTGGGTCTTGATTTCTGTGCGAGGGCTTTCTCCAGTTGTGGCAAGCGAGGGCCACTCTTCATCGTGGTGCGTGGGTCTCTCACTATCGTGGCCTCTCTTGTTGCGGAGCACAGTCTCCAGACGTGCAGGCTCAGTAGTTGTGGTTCACGGGCCCAGTTGCTCCACGGCATGTGGGACCTTCCCAGACCAGAGCTCGAACCCGTGTCCCCTGCATTAGCAGGCAGATTCTCAACCACTGCGCCACCAGGGAAGCCTGATCCTTTCATTTTTGATGAAATATTTTCACTTGCACTCCCTCCCAGACCATCTGTAATTTCAGATTTGATTTCTTTTTTGATCCAAGGTCTTTTACTAATTATTCTTTCAATCTATTTAAAAAATTACTTATTCCCAACTTTATTATGTTTTAATCATGAAGCATTGCCCTATACAGTTTCTTTACCCAAGAATGTAATTAATTCTTATAAACATTCTATGGATATACATACACAATGTATTTTTCCATTTAAAAGTTATAAGATTGTATTATTCAGCTCCTTTTTGTATGTCCTTACTTTTGGTCTAACATAATTGTCTAATTCTGAAATAGACAAATTAAAGGGTACCACCATATTTGTGTTTTAATTAAATTTTACTTGCTTTTCTGTGCATTTTTGCTTTATATTCAGTTGCTATGCTTTTTTTTTTTTTTTTCTTGTGGTACGCGGCCCTCTCACTGTTGTGGCCTCTCCCATTGCGGAGCACAGGCTCTGGACCCACAGGCTCAGCAGCCATGGCTCACAGCCCAGCCGCTCCGCGGCATGTGGGATCCTCCCGGACCGGGGCACGAACCCGCGTCCCCTGCATCGGCAGGCAGACTCTCAACCACTGCACCACCAGGGAAGCCTGCTATGCATTTTGATGCATGAAGGCTTATGACAGGTATATCTTATTCTGCCTAGCATTTTTAAACTAAATTCATTATCTGATTTTACTAGTCACTCTTTTTTTCTTATTGTTTGCCTTTGACTATTATCTCTTTGCCCATTCCTTTACTCTCAAGCTTCTTTTCATTTTTTTGTGTGTTTTTTGTCATATTGTTCTCTAAAATATTTTTGTATGTAGGCTCTTTTTTTTTAAAAAAGTTTATTACATCTTATTATCAAAGACTTTTCAAAATGTATACTATATCTTGTTATAAAACTTATTTAAGGCAATTTACAAAACTACATGGACTGTCAAAAAAGAAAATATTTGGGAAAATTAGTGCCAAAAAGGGAAAGTTAGAAAGTTCAGAGCCAAAATTTTTGCTCAATTCTAAAATGCAAAGTTTATGGTACATATTTTTCTATTAATTGTCAATTAATTAATTTTTTGCCTCCATATAGTTTTTAAAATTTTATTGTTCTTTGTATTTCCACCATTGTAAAGATAGAAACAAAATCAGCTGGTGATTGACCAAATCCATGTGCCCTTTTTTTTGAGATTTGATCAAGCAAACTATTCCAACCACTGTACCTTACCTGCATCCATTGACTTAGTATGGCTAATGCATTTTCCATTTCATTAGTGGTGAATTTCCCTTTCCTGAAACTTATACTTTTCTGTTAATACTTCTCTATTATTACAGGAAACCAAGACACTAACACTCCTCTCCCAACCTCCATCCCAACTCAAGAAGATCTATTTTCTCACAGTTTGTCTGCTGTCTCTTATTCTTTCCCATTTCTACCACCTTGACAACTCAGGTTTTGCTAAGATAGTTCAAAACTTTTAGTTCCAATCCATTATTATGTCTTCTCTTGAACTATAGCTCACAACTCAGGTTTTGCTAAGATAATTCAAAACTTTTAGTTCCAATCCATTATTATGTCTTCTCTTGAACTATAGCTCTTATATTTTAAGAATCCTTGTATTGCTCATATATCTATGCTCTCAAATTTTGGCTGCATATTTTGCAAGGTTTTTGTTTTTCCTCCTCTTTGTCTTATCCTATCTTGAGTTCTCTGTTCTGACTCATTTATTTATGTTTTGATGAAAGTCATTTCCTCAAAAGGGGCATATGGGCACTAAATTTTCTGAACTCTTTCTTGTACATGAACATATTCGCAACCTCCTAGTGGTTGAATGATTGTAAATCCTTCTCTCTCAATCATCTATAGATGTTATCCCAATGCCCGAGTAGTTGTTTTCCTTTGCAAATAGTTGTTATTTCTTCTCAAATAATACTTGGAACTCAGTGAGGACTTCTACGCATCAGACTCAAGCTTTCTTTAGCATGGGTACTTTAAATCTATGCCTCTCTTGTGTTTTATTTTCTCCTTCTACATCTTCTATTATTTATGCTCAGCGTGTTCCAAGTCTTTGATCTTTTTCCTCACAATTGCTTTCATTTGCAGTTTTGCAATGTTTCAGGATACATATTCCACTTGATATGCTGGAATACCAATTAATTCTCTCATTCCATTTATAAATTAAATTTTTAGTTCAAGAATCATGATTTCTAGGTCCACGGTTTCTTTTCAGGCTGAAATGGAATCTTCTAAGTGCTTGCATTATTTTAATTGTATTATTTTAGTAACTGCTTTCTATTTAACAGCTCTATTTAGCTAAGGACCACGTTTTCTGGGTGTTCTGAGTGTTCTTCCTCTCTCTGGACATTAGGATGCTTTACAGAAATTATAGTTTTTCTTTGCCTATTCAGAGGGCTCAGGCTGAGCTCATGGGGGTGCTCATTTCTGTGGGTGGTGAATCACAAAGATGTCTCTGCCTGTGTGGCTAGTCAAGTACCATCTGGCAGGTATCAGTACCCAGTTGAAGCTCCCAGAGAAGAGGAAAGGGAAACTCTCCCTGGAATACTTTGGGGGATGACCCTACTCTTCCTCTTGAATTGCCATAGATTTCTAACAGCTATGTTCTCTCCAGGATTATGGATGTACTGGTTTTTGCTCCAGACTTCTCCACAGTTCCAGGCTCCCACGGCTGGAAGAAAAAGTCTGGTTCCAACATCCTCTGTCTGTATCTACAGAGCCCAAAGCCACACTCCGACCCTACAGGTCTTGCCTGCTAGATGGACTTGGGAGAGGAGGATAGCTGTTAGATAGGAACTGAGATTAGCAAACAGCTGGGACACATTCAGGGTGCCGTATTCCCAGCCTTCCCCTAAATGCATTTTAAATGTTTTAAATATGAAATATAAAACTCATACAGAATGTGCATAAATCATAAATGTCAGTATAATAAATGATTATAAAATGAACTCGTGTATAAGTACTTCCAAAGTCAATACATAGGATATGCCAGCAACCCAGAAGACCCCTGTGTCTTCCTTCTTTAACACAATACCCTTTCTGCCTCTCTAGAGATAAATAACTATCCTGTCTTTTATGGTAATTAATTTTCTTGCCTTTCTAAAAAATAGTCATATACATGTCTCCTTTTGGTTCTGTTTCTCTGGAGAACCCTGACTAATTTAACCTATAGCCTTTCCTTTGAGCCTGGAAAGAGACAGTTCTAGTGTCTCTTCCTCTTTTTATAAGGGCACCAGCCCTACGGGATTAAGCCCCACATTTGTGACCTCGTTTAATCTTAATTATCTCCCATTTTATCTCCAAATATAGTCACATTGAAGGTCAAGCCTTCAACATATGAAATGGGGTGGGGGGGGGATACAATTTCATCAAAATGGTGCTGCTATGAACATTCTCAATATTTATCTGATTCACAGGTACACACTTTTCTCTAGAACATATAATTAGAAGTAGAATTGATGGCAAATCAGGCTGCATATCTTTGATATAAGATGATGCCAACCTGCTTTCCAAAGTAGTTGTATCAATTTACAACAACTAGGAATTTATTAGAGTTTTTATTGCTCCATGTCCTTTTCAACATGTTGAATCGTCAGATTTTTAAAAATACATATTTACCAATCTGCTGGGTGTTTAAGGTTATCTCATTCTGTTTTTAATTTGCATTTCCCTGATTCAAGGTTAAGCAATGTTTTACACAAGAAAAAAAAAAAAAAAGAGAGAGACAGGCCTAAGGAGTCATTTAAAGCTAAGACAGTGGAAGTAACATAGCTGTGCTAAGTGTTTCATAGAGTAGTAATTCCTATAACAACCCTGGAGATAGGTACTGCTATCATCCCATCTTACAGATGAGGAAGTTGAAGTTTAGTGAAGACACAGCCAGACAGTGTAGAACTGAGATTTGAACCCAGACTTGAACTTCTCAGTCCTGAGTACCCTACACTTTCAGAAGCTCACGCAACAGCCATGTGGATGATTGTCTAGAGACAGGAGTTACTAATGTGAGGGAGAGCAGACACGAAGCTGCAGCAGTTGGTGAAAAATTTGAGTCAGTCACAAAAGTGTAGTTTTTAAAAGCTTGTTAGCTAAGGACTTAGGAAAGAAAAGCGAAACGTCAGGTAAATTGAGATTTAGCCTAAACTATGCCATGGGGATTTGAGTATTCGTGGCACCTAAAGTGAGAGGTTTTTGAATTTTAAGACTCAAAGTGATTTTCAAAAATAACATTTAAACATTTCCTGATGTTAGAAAAACATGTGCATTTTTACTGTCAAAAATTTGGAAAATTCAGAAAGCCACAAAAATGAAAAGAAAAATCACTTAATCTTACTCCCCAGAATTAACCATTATTAAGATTTTATTTTATCTTTCCAGCATTTTCAAGCCCATAAACATGTACTATTTTTAAACAAAGTTAAGATCAGATGGTTTATGCTATTTTGAGGGTTTTGCCCTAAACAAAATATTAAGAATAACTTTTCATGTCATCAAAAAATGTTGTGCACATGGTATTTAATAGTAGTTTACTTTATGGTTGTATCACAGTCCTTTCATAACATTTCAAATAACTGACTGCATGATGAACATGCACATAGATAAATTTTTGCTAGTTTTCTAATTATTTCTTTACGTAATAGTGCATGCCTGTGGCTCATATTCCACAAACTTAGGTTTACAAAAAATATATCATACCTGTGCAGTTTCTTTAGATCAACGCAAATTTGATCCCCAATCCTCTTACCTCTGATTGGCAGGAAATCAGATTGGCCCTTTGGATTTGAAAAGAATCTGAGAGGCTTCTGTGGTGCCTGGAACGCAGGCGAAGGACACAGTCACCCCACACCACCTGGATCGGCATGGACAACACCCCCATTGTTCCTTGAAGCCATGTAACTACTTCTGTAGCACCCAGGAGACGGGAAGATTTTTCCAGACCTCAGAACCTCAGTGCCCGGTGTCTCCAGGAACAAAATCCAGCAGCTTCTCTCTGAGCTTTTGTTACCATTCCGGGTGCCGCCAGGCAGAGGGTATGGGTCACTGCAGCCTCCCTCTGCAGGTTGGGAGAGAAAAGCTCGGTCTTTACCTTTTCACGTTCTTCAAAGGCACTCTTCTCTCCCATTCTCCCTGGGACACTTAACATTGGCTCCTCCACGATTTCAGCCTTTTATGTCAGGCAGAACGTGTTCTTGACTGTAAGCGGCTTCAGCTTCCCAGCAAGCAGCCACTTCCCTTGGGGAAAGGGGGCCTCAAGATTTTACCAAAAGCTTGAAATGGGGAGGAGAAAAAAATATGAGAACACTACCCGTCAAATTACCTGTGATTCTCATCTTTAAACATTTCCTTTTTTTTTTTTTACCACCTTCACCCATTTCATCCAACGCCCCCCACCTGCCTCCAATAAGCAGCAGTCTGTCCTCTGTATCTATGAGTTAGTCTGCTCGTTTTTTAGATTACACATGTCAGTAAGCTCACACGGTATTTGTTTTCTCTAACTTATTTCACTTAGCATAATGCCCTCAAGGTCCATCTATGTTGTAAGAAATGGCAGGATTTCGGTCTTTTCTGGCTGAATAATATTCCGTTATACGTACGTACCACATTTTCTTCATCCATTAATCTATCAGTGGACATTTAGGTTGCTTCCATCCTTTGGCTATTGTGAATAAGGCTGCAGTGAACATGGAGGTGCAGAAATCCTTTTGAGTTAGCGCCTTCGTTTCCTTCGGTTAAATACCAAGAAGTAGAATTGCTGGATCATATGGTAGTTCCATTTTTAATTTTTTGAGGAAACTCCATACTGTTTTCCATAGTGCTGCACCAATTTATATTTTAATTTACACAGTTCTAATATATTTTCTTGTCATATCTAAAATGCTTGTCAAGGTGATTTCTGTTTAGTGGAATAGATAGAATATGAGTAATTGCAATACAAGGTGAAAAAGTAAAAAGTACCATATGAAAGGCACCGATAGAGTTCTAAGGAAAAGCAAACAAACAGAAACCCTCAGGACACCTCGTCATGGAAGAGAAAGCTTGAAAATGGGTAAATTGGACACTTCAAGCAGAGAGAACACTGTGAACACAGGTATAGAGGTGGAAAATCAAAAGTGTTTAATGTTTTGCTATGCAAAGGGTGGTTCATGGACGGGTAGCATCAGCATCACCTAGGAGCTTGTTAGAAATGCAGAAACTCGGGACTCCTCCAGACTGACTGAATCAGAATCTTCATTTGAACAAGAACTGCAGTGACTTGTAGGCAATGAAGGTTTGAGAAGCATTGCTCTAGGGTAGTGATTCTCAAAGCGTGACCTCGGAACAACAGGATCAGCTCCATTTGAAAATTTGTTAGCAATGCAAATTCTCAGGGCCCTCCCCACCCCAGACGTACTGAATCAGAAGCTCCGTGAAGGTGGTGCCCAGAAAGATGTTTTCCCAAGCCTACAAGGTGATTCTGGTGCATGTGCAAGTTGGAGAACCACTGCTCCAGAGCAGAGATTGGAAAACAAAACCTAAATGTTTCAGGCTTTGCAGACAATGAGGTCTCTGCCACAACTACTTAACTGCTATGGTAACAAGAAGTACCAGTAGGCAACATGCAAACAAACGAGCATGACTGGGCTCCAGTGAAATTTTATTTACAAAATAGGTGCTGGCTTTGGCCATACCCACTGGGTCACATTTTCTTATAGCTGCCCTAAAACATGGACTTTGACACTTGACTGTACATCTGAATCACTTGGGGGAGGGTCATAAATCTTGATACCCAGTCCATGCCCCATATCCATTAAAGCAACATCTTTGTGGTTGGGCTGAGAACTCAATATTCTGAAAAACTCTCCAAGTGATTCGAATGCATAGCTAAGGGTGAGAATCAGACGCTATAGGATGTAATAGATGGGCCCAGAAAGAGGGTGTGAGAGGACCAAGGGAGATTACGTATAAAGGATGGCTGGGAGCCTGAATGTGGAAGCCTTTTAAATGGGGATGTTCCCCAAGCACTACAGTCACCTGGGGATTTTAATATCCATATAGGTCAGGGTGCGTATTTTCATTTTTTTCTTAACCACGTGTTACTGCATTTACACCACAATATTCAAAATGAGAAACGTCTGAATAAGGGATAGGCCAAATGGCCTTTAATTCCCCAACAGCGAAACCCTGTTAATACCTTGCCCTGTGTCAGCAAAATAATTGTGGTTCAAGTGAATATAAACTACTTCCATTCAATCTTCTCCCTCCTCCCTAAGGCAAACGCTTTCTTATCGTGGAGAAACAGTAGTCCTCAAACTGTCAGACTGCATCAGGGGAGCTGAACAAGAATTATAAAGCCAGGCTAAATCAAGGCATCAGCTAAGAGAGTAAAATTCATTTGCAGGTGAGCTTTTTAGCCTCGTCTCTGACCAGAGCCTCCCTGATGCTGCTGTGCAAATGCTGGAAGAGAAGAGGTCAACACTTTTGCAGGAGAATGAACTAAATTTCTTTGGTAGCAGAAGCTGTCACTGGTTAACTCGAGTGAAAAGAAAAAGCATTAGCTGAAAAGATCTGCGGTGGTCCATAGATCTGGGTCTTTGTAACAGGAGCTGTGGACGATCTCTTCATGGTGCTTCTTTCTAGGTGGATGAGCTTTGTCTACTTTCTGCCCTGGAGTTACTTCATCTAAGATGTCAGTTTCAGGAAGAGACCATCTGATTGGCCAAGCTTGGTTCACAGGACCTTAATGAACAGTCCCACCTTGATTGATGGGTCCCCAAAGTCCAACTGGGATTCTTTCACCACAAGAAGGAAGAAGGGATGCTAGGAAGGCAAAACAACAGATGTCCACTACAGAGGGCAAGAATCAGTGTTAGATGCAGTGTTTAAACTCGAACAGTCTGTCAGCATACCCACACATTGATCATGAGTCTGGAGTACACCACCTCTTAAAATTCAGAAAGGAAATTGCTCATTGAGTCATAAACATTGGAGCAGGGGCAATCTTAAAGATCCAACCCCTCATGTTACAGGGGAGGAAACTGAGGAAGATGGAATAACTTTCCCCTGCCTATTCCTATTTATATTTAATGTTATTCATGAAAAGCATACAATTAAACAAGAGTCTAGGTTAGACTCTTCTAGGTCATTCTGCCTGTGGTTGTGAAAGTGAATGTTTTTAATTTCCCTGAAGACTCTGTGCACACGTCATGGCTGCTCTTTTAAAGATGAAAATAACAGGCTCTCACATTTGTCCAGAGGTTCTTATTAAAAGCACCAATTCCCAGGCCCCAGCCTCCAGAGATTCTGATTCAGTAGGTCCGAGTTAAGACCTAGGTCACTGCTTTTTTAAACGAGCATCTGTATACAGATGGTCTGTACATGGCACCTGGAATAACAATGTGGTCCCACACGTAAATGTTTGCAGAGGCCAAAATGTAATATGAGTAAAGCTGGGTGGGTATAAGACCATAATAAGAAGAGTTGAGGATGGTTAGTGGGTGTGTCCTATCTAAGAGTACTCAGATTCAGTCTATTTTTTTGAACACCTTGCAAACCAAACAAATTCTATTTGCAGGACATATTCTGCTCTCATAGATGCCATAAATTGTAAGCCCTATTAGTGCTTTCACAAGAATTTTATTATCCACTGAACTTCTAAGATAGATAAAACAACTATTATTCCCAACTCCATGAATAAAAATTGAAGAGAGAGATGTAAAGTACCCCACCCAAGGCTAATGGCATCTGCTGAATATGTACACACATCTTCTAATTCCTAAACTTAGTTACTTTAAAGTATACCCAAGTAATGCACCCCTGCCCCCTTTATTTTTTTTAACTCTTCTCTGTGACGTAGTTTGCGTAAACAACATTCCTTTCAAATGTGATTATGTCTGTCCAATCACAAACAGAGCAGGAAAAAAAGCCTAGCTATAATTTTTTAAATGTGTGAAAAGCATGTAAAACATACAGAATCCTTAGGATTTTAAATCATGATACAAAGCTTGGCACATCATTATATAAAATTACTACATACCTCTTTAAGATTGGCCCAGTTTTTGGGCTTCCCTGGTGGTGCAGTGGTTGAGAATCTGCCTGCTAATGCAGGGGACACGGACGGGTTCGAGCCCTGGTCTGGGAAGATCCCACATGCCACGGAGCAACTAGGCCCGTGAGCCACAACTACTGAGCCTGCGCGTCTAGAGCCTGTGCTCTGCAACAAGAGAGGCCGCGATAGCGAGAGGCCTGCGCACCGCGATGAAGAGTGGCCCCTGCTTGCCACAACTAGAGAAAGCCCTCACACAGAAACGAAGACCCAACACAGCCAAGAATAAATAAATAAACAAATGTGGGGTTTAAAAAAAAAAAAGGTTGGCCCAGTTTTCATCATTTTATCCAATAAAGTTAATATATTATTTTTGTATCACAGCTGGATGATTCAGAAACACAAAATATGTTTGGCACAGATTCACAATTCCTTATTAAAATAAAAGACAAAGTCCCCACAGCAGTTAGAAAATAAATATAATTATTTATCTTGGCCAACGACTGCGAATGTGCTATGTCAGAGATTTAAAAAGCACTTTTCAAATAAGGTGGCTATTTGATGTCAAGCTTTGAAAGTGCTGGGCTGAGTCCCTCTCACAGTAATTGAAAATTCTGGGTGTATGATTCAACACTTCAAACCATTGCAGTATTTCTATATGATGTTGGAGTTGGAGAACAGAATTAGGACTAGGTTAGAGGTTAACTCTGTAACATCAATTTTTTACTGAACAAAGCTTGGTTCAGGAAACATGCTTTGACCCACCTTACCTTAAAATCTTGGTGATAATGAACCAAGTTATAACAAGGTTTTGCAGTACATAGAAGACCTTTTGTGGACATTAGAATTGATCAAAGGAACAGAGAGAAATACAGCCCCTTTGGTTATAAGGAAACATATACTTGTGGTTTTAATTGGATAAAGGTAGGAGTAAATAATTATAAAAGTATATTAAAATAACATTTAAAATAAAGTTTTATAACAAATGAGAGAAATAAGTCATTATCTAGAACATGTAAAGAGTGCTTAAAAATCAATAAAAATATAAAAATCAACCAACTAGCAAGATGCTAAAAGGATATTGACAATTTACAAAAGAAGGAATCAAATGGTCAATACACAGATGAAAAGGTCTTTCTTCCACTAGAAATGAATTAAATTCACATTGAAACCAAAATAAGATATCTCACCTATCAAAATGGTAAATATTGTTTAAAAGATATTTGAGGGAGGAAAATGTGCAGTGAAATAGGAATTATGAAATAATGCATGTGGAAGTTAAATTTGGTACAATAATTTTGGAAAGCAATTTTACAAGTTATATCAAAATTTTAAAATGTCCTTACCTGTAAGAAGATATTATAAATAAAACACTAGAAGTACAGGCCAATATTAATTTATAATAATACCTATTGCAGTATTTTTTATAATTGGAACTACCTTAAATATCCAGTGGAAGATTATTTAAATAATCCAGGGTGTATCAATATGGTGAAATATTATATACCTATTTCAACAATCAGATTTTCAAAGAATATTGAAAACTTCGGCAAAATTCCAATCACTTAAAAGGAAGGATATAAAATGGTATATACAGTATAATCTTAATTTTGTTTAAAATATGTATTCTGTATTAGTGTGTGCAGGCTGCCATAACAGAATACCATAGGCTTGTGGCCTGAATAACAAAAAGTTATTTACTCACAGTACTGGAGGCTGGAAGTTAAAGTTCAAGGTGTCATCAGGCTTGATTTCTGCTGAGAATGTCTTCCTGGCTCATAGATGGCCCCGCCTCACTGTGTCCTCACATGGCCTTTCCTCGTGCATGCATACTGCTGGGGTCTCTTCCTCTTCCTATAAGGAAACCAGTCCTACTGGATTAAGGCCCCACCCTTATGACCTCATTTAACCCCACACCATTCAGCAACTCTCTGACATCGGCTGGATGTGGTACAATTCAACACAATTCTGACACCATTTGCCCATAGAGAGCATTTGATTCCACAGGTTGTGGGCTCAGTCCTACAAGACCACCCATCTTCAATAACAAGTTCCAGGTTGTTACCTGTGCTTCTGATCAAATGGCTAAATGTCAGAGGTTCCCATGACCGCTTTCTTGGATTGAATTAATTTGCTAGAGCAGCTCACAGAACTCAGGAAACCAGTTTACTCATGAATCAACAGTCAGATGAAGGGCTTCCCTGGTGGCGCAGTGGTTGAGAGTCCGCCTGCCGATGCAGGGAACACGGGTTCGTGCCCCGGTCCGGGAAGATCCCACATGCTGCGGAGAGGCTGGGCCCGTGAGCCATGGCCCCTGGGCCTGTGCGTCTGGAGCCTGTGCTCCGCAACGGGAGAGACCACAACAGTGAGAGGCCCGCGTACCGCCAAAAAAACCACAAAAAAACAGATGAAGAGATACATAGGGTAAGGTCCTGAGCAAAGGAGCTGCTGACCTCGTGCAGTTTGGGGCCAGGTATGGTGGCACGTGGAAGCTTTCTGGTTCACCAACCTGGAAGCTCTCTGTACCCTGTCCTTTTTGGAGTTTTATGGTGGCTTCATTACATAAGCATGACAATTAAATCATTGGCCATATGGTGATTGATTCACCCTCCAAGCCCTTTTCCCTCCCCTGAAATCAGGGGATGGTACAGAAAGTTCCAACCTTCTATTCCAGGTTTGCTCCCCTGGCAACCATCCCCTATCCTTACATGAGGTCCAAAAGTCACTTCACTAACATAACAAGAGATATATTTGCCCCTCTCAACACTTGGGAAATTCCAAGGGTTTTAGGAGCTCTGTGCCAGAAATGGGTCTAAGACCAAATTTATGTTTCTTATTATAAATCACAATATCACAATTCACTTTGAGAATATGTAAACATGCTGTTTCTCATCAAACTTTTACCCAGTATTTTTAGCCAGTGCATTGATGATTCTTAGCTGAATCAGTTACTACTATGATAGTTACCAAATGGTGATTTCTCTAATTTCGTCATTCATTCCACATTGATTAGTTGGCATTCTATCATAAGGAAGAGCTTTTACTTCTCCCCTATTATTGTATTTATTAATTTGTATCAGTACTGACTCATGGATTCTTATCTTATTCAATATATTTAATAGGTTCTAATCTGCTATTACTTTGATGTTCAAATGGTCCCAATTGCTCTCCCTTTTTATATTTTCACTTCTATTGCTTCACTCTCCTCTTTTTCTTAATCTCTTCTCCTGTCACATATTTCCCTCTTACTCTGTTTCTCACCTGCCATCCCCTTGGTTTCCTATCCCCACCCTACCACCTCTACTTCTTTAGTTTTGGTCCTAGGCTCATTTTTTTCCTTTATTCACTGGCTGGTCTGAAATGCATGGAGCTTCTCTTTCATCACAGTTTTTCTCCCTCATTTCCTTGGAAGTGCCCCAAACTGCGATCGCTGCTGGAGCAAATCTAGTAGTTTCAAAAGATGGTACTTCTCTTGATCTAATCGTAAAGATGCCAACTGCAGTTAAGTGTCTCAGTATTTCCAAGGGTTTATAACTTAGCTATAAAAATTCACTTTAGGCTAGAGCTTGACATATAATCTTCCAGCCCAAGTGTGAATTTCTTTAACCGTTTTCCCTTTAATTCAACACCACTTGATTCAATGTAGCTTTCATCCTCTAATAATATATGTTCATGAGTTATTACTGCATCAATACAAATCATGTCCTTTGCTGAAGTAATTACTGTGGGTAAATAAGAAAAAGGATACAACATCCCTGCTTCAAGGGTTATAAGATGAAAAAAGTATTGATCTTCTGTGATGCTTTCTCTTCTATCTATCCTTCGACCCGTAAACCCCCAACATATGAATCCTGAAAAAAATTCTAATGTTTAAAAAAAGATAATATGTTATTTGTAAGATACTAGCTTCTCTGGGAACAGACTGGGTCCAATTTTTGTTTCATGATATGGCTTCAAATTAAAGGACTTAACCTGACCAAATAATTGGTCAGCTATTGTATTTTTTGAAGTAGGTAACCAGAATTTGTAGAAGGAAAATACTTAGGAATATTTTTTGTGGGAGACTGAGTAACTAGCTGAGCAGCTGTGGACAAGTGTTAGGGAGAGAAACATGCTATGGGAGAGAAAGGGTTGAATCTGAAAGCAGGAGCCTGGGATTCCAGGCTTGGTTTACTCACCAGCTATCAGAGTACATCAATCACTCCAGCTCTCCCCTGATTCACTTTTCCTCATCTGTAAAAATAGGTAGTTTGAGACACAATGACCCTTAAGGTCCCTTCTAACTCTAATATAGTTCTACGAGCCTTCAGATCCATGAAAACAAGTGCTCTCCCGGTTAGTTTCAGTGGCTAAAGCAAGTCTAGCCTAGGTTTGGGTGCGATGAAAAGGGTAGGATTGGAGGCATTTCAGCCAGAGCAATCGATTTAACTAATCTAGGAAAGAAAGAAAAAAGAATAAAAACTAGGGCAATTTTGGTGGGAAAAGTTGTTTACTGATTTGCCTAGTTACTTGTTTAAACTCATTTAATCCATTTGATCAAAGTGGTCTCCTGTGTATATCGTCTCAAAGGGCAGCTGGAGGTAGAACTGTCTTTGAAATTGACTGTGCATACTTTCCTCTCTTTCTAGTCTTTAACCATCATAGGTATAGGAGGAAGGATGCTCTTCCTGGATAGAAGGAGAAGTGTTTAGGAATCTTGTAACAGAATTATCCATTGAACCTAGTGTAGAGCCTGAGGTTTAATAGGTGCTAAACGGATATCTATTGCATTGAATTACACCCAATCTAAATAGTAACCGTCATAATTCTTTTATAGTTTCTTTGTGTTTCTTTCTCTTTGTTCTTCCACCTCTTTAAAACAAAAGGTGGTCTCAAGCATCGTCATTGGTGCTCTTATAGTGTTACGCTATGCTCTCTCCCTGAATGATTTTGACCTATTTTCTGGTTTCATTTACCTCCTGAGCGCCAGTGACTCCTAAATCTTTATTTCTGAGCAGACTAAACTTGAATTTCCAAGTCCCATTTTCAACCAGAGAGCCATCAGCATCATAAACTCAGCACTATAAAAATGGAAATATTTGTTTTCACCGGGACATGAAGTGGTCTGTGTTGCGGTTAAGGTGATCACCTTCTGCCTGGTGAGCTGGCTGAACACTGTGGTGTCATCTTGGATTTCTCTCTCTACTTCCTATACTTTTTCCCTTCCCAAAACCTAATCAGACTGCATATACTAGTCAAGTTGATCTCCACTTCAAGATTTCTGTATTTAAATTCTGGCTCTGACAAGAGCAAAGAGACCCTAAGCAGGTGGATTTAACTCTTAAATTTTAGTTTCTTTCTTTATTGGTCTATGGTGAGGATTATAGAGGATAATGCAAGTGAAGTACTTAGCTCAACTCTTGGCATATAACAAGCACTCCATAAATACTGCTGTTATCTTTGCTTTTATTATACTTTCCTTTGGCCTCTGCAATCCCTTGACATTCCTGCTTTACCTCCTTGGGGCATGTATTTCAAACTGTCCTGTAGTATCATTTGGCGTTCATGTGCCGATTTTACCCAGGAATAGTATAAACTCCTGAAGTCCTAGGCTGCGCCCTCTGTGACCAGCTTTCCAATGAACAGAGAAGGCGCATGGAGGACCATGTCTTAGGGGCAAACTTCTCCTCTTGCTACATTTCAGTGACCAGGATTAGTCACAGGGCTTTGCCATGGGGAGAGAGGGCAAGGACTTGTCTTCCTGAGGACCCAAGAGAGAAATAAAAAGGGGTGGAGAACACACAGCACTATTCCACAGAGGCGGGGGGGGGGGAGGAAATGGACACAAAAAGTGAAAGACGAGGTAAAGATAATATAATTTTCTTCCTCCCAGATGTCTACAGGTCTTTAATGTAATGTCTACAGTGTCACAAACTTCAAACATTCCAGACACACTTAATAAGTTTTACATTATGTTACGTATCATTACTTTTTCTTTGTACAGATTTTTTTTACTAAATATTTTTAATAGATTTTCTGTCACTGCTGTAAATGGAAAACCAGTATTTTTCTAATCTGCATTAAAATAAATCATAAATACTAAAATAAATTCCTCCCCGTCTCACCTAACACACTGTGTACATCACTAGCGAGCATTCTACACTTGGGGAAACACTGCTTTAGTGCAGGAGAAACGCACACATGTATACCCATCTCAAATGAGGAATGTTTACTGTTCAACACATGTGTTAAAGAAATACATACCACGGAAGAAATTCAAACCCGGGAGACTTCTTCCTAAAGGAGGATTTTTCTTTTCTTTTTACCCTCTTTCTCTCTTTGCTCTTTCTACCATTCCTTCTTTCTTTCTTTATTCCTTTCTTCATTTCCTTCTTCCCTCCCTCCCTTCCTTCCTTTCTCCCAGTCTTTCTGTTAGATTTTGAAGAGGATCAAGTAGGGCAAGATCTGGGGAGAAATATGGGCTTTATTAACTCCCCACAGTACTTTCCTTGAGCTTTAATGAATTCTGATCATGAGGGCAAGAGCCCAGGAGAATTTAAAAATCCTGTCCAATTAAATGCCCTTTTAAGCTCTAGGATGACCTCACAACTTCCCTTCCCACCCCATCCCCATGCCATCTTCATTTCCCAGAGGCAGCCTCATCAGCATGCGGGGCTTCTCATCACCATCTGCGACCCCTCTTCAGAACAGAAGAATGGTAGAATGTTTCCTCTCTGACCGTACGTGTTAACAGGAGCAGAGTTGGGCAAGCCCCTTGAGTGGCAGGTCAGATCACACCTGTCAGCCTTGGCCACAGGGCTGCAAAGCTGGAGTTGTTATATTTACCTGCTCTCAATTATGCTGAAACAGGAGGAAAGCCTTCTAGCAAGGTCTGGATTCAGTACAGTGATCAAAACCACTCAGTGAGAGCGCCTGTGAAAACAGTTCATTTTCCTATCAACAGCGTTTTACATTTATCCAGTAAATTTTATCTGAACCCTCCAACTCTATTAAAATACAGCAAAGCATAATAAATTTCACTTTATGGGTTTCACAGTTTGAACACTGCTTCAGGGCAGTCTGGTTACTGAGGGGACCCAATGGGAGCAATTTCCAAGGGTTGGTTTCTGCACACAGGGAGCTCTGGAGATGACCCGATACCCTTTGGTGCCCAGTCCACTGAGGTGAGGCATTATCCCCGACCTGGCCATCATTTAAGGCATAATATACGTCCTGTGTGTATACCTGCAAAGCTGGCTTTAAACAGTGAACAAAGAGAGCAAGTAAATTACAAAGCACAGGGCTGCTAGCTTGGCTGGGCAACGAGCAAATGAGTTTCATTATAGACTGGGATAAAGTCACTGACATACTACAACATAGCTGACTGCCCCAGAAGGTCCCTAGGTCTTTTTCTCTTTTTCCAAGCGGCTTTCAACTGGGAGTAAATCAAATAACATTTCTTAAGGGAAACTCTTCCAACTGCCCCCCAACCAAAAATGTATCTGCAATTTACTCAGAGGCAGGCTTTCTTATTTTCAACAGGTCTTTCATTGACTGTTTTCCTTGTCTTCACAAATTGTTAAGACTTGAGAAGTTCTCCTACTTTAATGAGGCCTGGTCACTGTAGCATTTTACTCCACATAAGACCTCCCTCTCTCTCCCCAGACTTCAACCATCAAATTGTGATTCCTATCATCTTTTGTTTCTACTTTTTTCCAAATCAGTTAGGATCCATGTTGAATCCTTGAGATGAAGCCACACTTGAAAGTCTTTTACCTTCATGTGATAATACTCACCACCATGTATTATTTGTCAGTCACAGCTGGAAGCACTTCATCTATATAACTTGGTTTCATCCTCACCAGGAGCCCACGGGGTAGAGCTTTTCTTCTAGTTCCTTTAACAGGTAAGGACACTGAGGCAGAGGCTAGTCACAAAGCTAGCAAGTGGGAAAGCCAGTATCAAACCCAGTTACTCTCACTCTTATCTTGGGGTCTTATTCTGAGGCTGTACTTCCTCCTGGGGAGTGCCTGGGTGGTGGGCACAATGTTCCCTGTGTCAAAGCAGCCAGAGGCGTGAATTGACAAGGAGAGCTTTAATTTTGACCTAAGGAGGAAGGAGTTGTCTTTGGAGAATGGAAGGAGTCTGAGGCAAAACGGGTTGAAGAAGGAATGAGTCCAGATGAATGCTTCAACACCTTGGAGTAGAAGGTGGAGGGCAAGAACCTAGAGGTTCTGGTTCCATGAAGGACTGGGAGACTTTGTGTTTTGGGAATCAAGTGACGCAGTTAAGCAGAGGTAGGAAGGCTGAGCAGGAAACAGAGTTTGGATGATAGAAATCCACTCCTTCCACAGCATGGCCAATTCCCTCCAGGCACAGATCATAGGCATTCCCCCCAAGAAAGCACCAGCAGAAGCAGTTGTGAAGCAAATGACTTATGTGGCCTGCAGACATTCTCATTGCTCCCCAGAGAAGCCTTAGGCACCCCCACTTCCCCCTTCTAAGTCTTCTAACCTAACCCTGTTTTATATTCCTGGGTAGTACTCATCACTGCTTGATATGAACATACTTATCTTGTTTTCTCACCTTCCCTCTCACTAGGATGTCATCTTTGCGAAAGCAGGGACTGTATTTGTCTTGTTCTTTGATTCTCAGTGCCTGGCATATGGTAAGACCTTAGTAAATATTTGTTGAGCAAATGAATAAAAGACCTAGAAAGCCAAATCATAAACCCATAGACCAATTTGTCCCTAGGTAGACAGGGGATGCACCTGGACTCCCAGAAATGATTCAGAGATGGTCAATTGGCATAGGGGTGGAGGTTGAAGGTACCGAGACAGAAGTCCTAAAGTGGGGACCAAGAGGCATCATCATTTTGGAATAGTAAAGACTTGAACAGTTTATTACAAACATCATCTCAATATAATTACAACGTGTAATTATACATCACCATTTCATTTTTGCAGATGAGAAAGCAAAGGCTCATAAAAAAATTAAATAAATTACTTGCCCCTGGTCCTATAGCTAGTATCTGGGAGAACAGCCATTTGAAATACTGTCTAGCTGTTTCTAATAGGTCATGCTATTTTCATTACACCATGTTGGTTAACGTCTACCCTTGGGTCTGATTCCCATCCACGAGGTGGATGTAGGGGAAGAGGCAACACGTACATAAATCTTTCAAAAGAACAGCTGCAGGTTGTACCATGCAGAGCCCAAATTGAAAAACAAAACAGAAGCAAACGTGGCCGAAGGTCATGGCCTTTGCCTGCCAAGGCATAGCCAAAACATAAAGGAGATCTCTTTGATGTAGGTGAGCTAAAATGATCTCTTCATGGTCAGCTTATGACATAAAAATGTTTTTAAGCTGCAGTTACACAAAAATGATATTGAGCTATCATATTTCATGGCCCACATAACTGTCTAGGTACCAGAGCATGTGACTGGTAAGGTCACTTGAAGGAGAGTGTGGTGTTGAATATGTGAGGTCTCCTTGTTTAAAGCTAGCTTCTTTTTATTGTGGTTGACAATCAAAGGATTAGCCCAGTTTTCACTATTCTTGAAATATCTTTTCAATCATCAATGATGGAGTCTTTGTCCCATCTTTCTTTCCCTCACAACTCCCATGAGAACGCTCAACCTTGTTTTGCTGGTGCAAAGAGAGTCAACGAGTAGTCAATGGTTGTAACTAATCAATTCCTTATCTCCAGTTCAGTTTCAACATTGGAGAATGAGGTGACTTTTCAAAGACCAAAGGGAAATACTTTTACGAACATTCCAGAAAGTGTACAAAGTTAGGATTAAAATGAAATCTTCAATCTTTTCTAAGAAATTCCATTCTGTAGATAATTGTTAAAAAAGTAATACTAAAAACAGAAGAAGTCTTACGCAAAAAGCTCTTTATCAAAATAGTACTTATGGTATTAGAAAATTGCAACTAAACATCTATAGCAGGTAAAAAGACATGTAAGTTACAGTTACATCCGTATAGGGGATATTATTTAGCAATTAAAGGGATTATGAAATAACATAATAACATAAGGAATTGCCCATGTTAAATGTCAAATGGAAAAAAAGCAAAACATAAAAGTGAATATTAGGTATCAGAGGAAGTATAAAAATTAGTTTCATTACATGATAAAAAGATTGGAAGAAAATACGCCAAAATGTTTAAAGGGCTAGATTTGTGTTTTGGGACTATAGATTCTTTTTCTTTCTTCTATCAGCCCATCTGCATTTTTAAGATATGCTTTATGTTTATACGAGGTAAAGTACTCTAATAAAATTTATTTTTTTAACTTCATTTTTTGAAAGAAAGAAGATTTCCAGCCCTCCACTAAGAAAACAAATTCATATCAAATAATTTGTATTCCTTGAAGACTACGGCTTCAGGCTGAGGAGCAATCTGCATGAGAAGAATCACCCAACCTCTTTTAGAGCATTGTATATGAACTGGAAGATATCTCTGAACATCCCTGGAAGATGCTGGTGCTTTTTAGAAGTGTCCCTCATCTCAATAGAAACTGGGAATTAACAGACCACAGTTCTCATATCTGAGTTACATTAGTTACATTGCTAAATGAGAGAAGATGCTGGGGGTGGTAGCCAGAATTCTAAGATGGTCCCCAAAATTCTTGGCCTCTGGTATGTACAGAGCTCCTCTCAGTTATTCAATCAAACACTAATCTAAGTATTGCTGTGAAAATATTTTGCAGATGTAATTAAATTCTCCAGTCAGTTGACATCAAGATACAGAGAGGTGGCCTGACCTAATCATATAAGCCCTTTAAATCTGGATCTAGAGTTCAGAAACTGGGAAGTCAGAGAATCTATGCACAAGAAAGATTTGACATGGCTTTGCAGACTTGAAGATGGGTCATGTGGAGGAATGTAGGCATTTCTAACAGCTGAGAGTGGACCTCAGCTGACAAACAGCAGGGAAACAGGGACCTACCTCAGTTCTACAACCTCAAGGAACAGAATTCTGCCAACAACCTGAAAAAGCTTGGAAGTGGATTTTTCCTCAGAGCTTCCAAATAACAGCCCATTCTGGGCTCTACAGTGATTTCAGCCCGTGAGACTAGGCTGAGGACCCAGTCATGCTGTGCTGGACTCCTGACCTGTGCTGTAGTTTATTTGTATAACCTACAAATACATATTGTTTTAAGGTCCTAAGTTTGTGGTAATATGTTACTTAACAATACAAAGCATTGTATATGAACTGGAAGATATTATAATGGATATAATGATATGGATATAAGATATAATGGATACAGAGTATTTATAGTGAATGAATGAAGTTTTGAGCTATACAGAAAAGGAAATTTTTCCTATCTTACCCTCACCCCCAATCCATTTCCCAAATGCATAATTCGCTCCAGAACATTCTGCAGAGTGTTGCTGATAATGGTTTTTCTCCTTTACGAGGTTCAATACTAAGGAAATAAATCATGGTCATAATACTAATAATAGATAACACACAGTATTAGCATTTTGCTAAACACTTTTATTCGCATTCTGTCATCAAGTTCCTATGACAATCATCTTAAGACAGGAATTACTATTCTCTGCCTTTTTTCAGGTGAGGAAACTGAGGCTTAGAGAATTATAGGCACATAAATTTGTCTGATTCTAAACCCTTTGGCCTGGTGGGGAGTTATCAACGGTGTTCAAAGAATTCACTGCTCTCTTTGTGTTTCACGTGTTCAGGTCTGGTGGTAAACAAGAGAAACTGAGAGGAAGGAATGTATGAAGGAGACGCGGCAACAATTTAAAGTCTCAAAATGAGGTTGATTTGAAGTGAAATTTGGCAACTGTTGCACAAAAAGAGTTTTGAATGCGTTTCCCTTAGCAGGATAGACAACACGATTGCCTAAGTTAAATAATTGTCTAGGCTTGGTTCACTAAGATTTTTCAACTATTTTTTATCTGTGGGATTTTGAAAAATATCAGGAAAGTTTATTTGCTGAGAGTCAAGAGTCAGTCACTTAAGTAGAAATTATAGTTTCCATTGAGAGGGACATAATAATCTGATTCTCTTTATTACATTACGGTAGTGCAGATATTTTGAAAGCCAGGAAGTAAATTCTGTAGAATAAAGTAGCTCAAACACACATAAAAAGCATTAGAAATAATTTCCACTGTTGACCAGTGAATAGAAAGAAGGATCATGTATCTCAGAAGGGGCCAAGTGTGAGGAGCTCACCCAAGAGCAATGCTGTCCAGTAAAAATAGAATGCAAGACACAAATGTAACTGTAAATTTTCTAGTAGCCACATTTAGGAAAGCAAAAAGAAGTGAAATTAATTTTAGTACTGTATTTTATTTAACCTAATACATCCAAAATGCTATCATTTCAACATGTAGTTAATATAACAAATATTAATGAGATATTTTGCATTCTTTTCCATACTAAGTCTTCAAACTCTAGCATGCATTCTACACATAATACTTCAATTCAGACTAGTCACATTTCAAGTGCTCAGCCGCCACAGGTGGTTACTGGCTCTCCTTGTACTGGACAGCACAGCTCTAGCGCATGGGTTCTCCTTGCGGGGTGATGCCATACACAAGGGAGCAAAGTTGAAATTGATTCTTGGGGACAGGGATCTTAGTCGTTTTATGTATAAAACACAGGGCACAAAAAGATATACAGATCATCTGTGGTATTAAAATTTTGTGGAGAGGGTGTGTATTCAGGGCTCTCCAGAAAAACAGAACCAGTAGGAGATATGTGTATATATATATATATATATATAGCATAGCTGAGGGCTGACCCTTCTCATTCGGAAAGGAAAAAATGCCATAGAAGATCAACTGAAGTAGTTTTGGAGCAAAGCACAAAGATCAAGCACACATTCCCCACAGCTGTGCTGTCTGATACGGTAGCCACTCTCTAAAGGTGGCAACTTAAGTGTAAATTAATTGAAGTAAAATTAAATTAATAATAAACATGGCACTAGCCACATTTCACATAGCTACATGTGGCTAATAGCCATAGTATTAGATAATGTAGTACGAAACTTTTCATCATTGGGGAAAGTTCTATTGGGCAATGCTGGTCTAGAGCGTGATGGGTCAGCTTTCAAATTCCACTCCCTCACTTGCTATTCGTGTAACCTTGGGCAAGTTCCTCTACCTTTGTCTCTGTTTCCTTACCTGTAATATGAGCTAATGATAAAGTATCTATCTCAGGATGTTTTGTGGGAAGTAGATGAGTTAATGCATGCCAAGAGACTAGAAAGGCCTGGGATACAATTAAATATTTCATAAATGGTACTTGTTTTTTTTAGTTTTTGCCTTTCTATTGAGGTTTTTTTTTTTTTAGGTTGTTGTTTTCTTTTCTTTTCTTTTCTTTTTGCTTCAGGTGACATTTGTAGTACTACTTGAGCTGAAAAAAAAGAAATATAATGCCCACCCACCCAGATAACTTAATTTTTGCCGCTTAAATTAAATCATCTTGAAATAACCTCAGTCATTTGAGATTTTCTCTTGGTGACTCCATGATTATAGTATTTAAAATATGATTTTCATTTTGGACTGTTTCAGTGACAGAGAACTCACCCTCATCAAGATTTTAATTAATGCCTCAAATATTGCTGTACTATCATTTCATCACTTTCATAATTTAGCTGTTATAATGTCAAGAAAACAAATTGCATTAATCAGAGGTGCTTAGTCACACAGAGGTAGCACTGGAACCGGCTAGGCCATTGGCAAGTGTCAGGTGGGAGGTAGGATGTATCCTTTTCTTTCAGAATTGTCCACCGAGGTCATTTTATATCATCGAATTCCCATCTCCTACCCTTGACATATATTTTCCCCCTCAGTCACTTTTCCAGTGGGTACAGACCTTGCTATTTCCTGTTAGAAACCAGAAGGAACTCGCTCTCTGAGTTGATAATACATTGCTCATAGAGTGTCACATCCATGAATATACCAGTTTGGCTCCTGCATTCCAAGACTTGGTGAAAATAAGAATTTCTGCTCATTGGCATTGCTGGCTTTTGATCTGCTGAGTTCATCGACAGTCTGATTATTTAAAAGCTACCCAGAGATGCTTTCCAGGAGAATGGGTGAAGCTTTTTGAATGCGTGAACATTTAGCAGTAAAGAAAGCTGCCCAAGTTTCAAATTCTACTTGGTACAAAAGTAGTTTTTATTTGTTTAAAAAAAATGTTCGATGCTGATCAGTTATAAGAATTCTACAAATTAAATGCAGCAAAGCTCAGTGTCTCTTTTAAGGAGTGGCTGCAAAGCAGAATACGCTTAGAGTTAGTGAAAACTGGGGGAAAAGCTGATGGGCACTTAGTCTCCCATCTGCTTGTTTCGGGCCCAGAGAACACTCACTGAGTATACAGCATGAGCTACTATTCTAGTTAGACCCTGGATTTAGGTAAACCTTTTCTCATATGTTATCCTAGAAGCCCGTAGAATTTGATGAGGCTTAGTGATTTCTAAACATTTTTTCCCCAAATTAATCTAATGTGGAACATCAATATATCTTTAAAGGTGATAAGAGTGAAACTGTTCTGGTCAGAAATGAGACGGATCCCCTTCCTCATCCTCACCCAACCCCCATCTTCCTATCAAATTGCTTTAATGCCCTAAAACCCTCTCTCACCCTTTTTCTTTTCTTTGCTTTGGCTGCACGCGCGGCATGTGGGAACTTAGTTGCCCAAATAGGGATCGAACCTGTGCCCCCTGCATTGGAAGCGTGGAGTCTTAACCACTGGACCACCAGGGAAGTCCCCTAAAGCCCTCTCATATTTAAAATTTTGGAGCTTAAGATAATTCTGAGTCTTACCACTAAATAACCTTGTGTGACATCTCTGAGAAAAAAATGCGGAATGCAGGGCTTCAGAGAATATTGTGCTGAAATCAAATTAAGGAAACAGAGTAGAAGGAACTATTCAGTTTATGTTACTTTGTGGAGAGCACTCTTATCATCTATGGGTCATCTTCAGAAAAAAAAAAAAGAAGTTACAAAGGTGAAGCCAAGAGACAAATTTAAGTTCTGATCCCCACTCAGCAGCGGGGTGTCCTTCAGCAAGTCATTTAACCTCTAAGCTCTGTGTACTTTGATTTCTTCATCCGTAAAATGAAAGGATTGGAATAGATATACCCTTGTAACCAGGTATGAAGTCCTACAATGCTGTGATTCTAAATCTAGACACATACAGGGGATCCAGCGTGGGTTTGTGGGCAATACAAATGCAAGTTGAATGTAGGTAATTTCATGCGGTTAAACTACTAGTACCTAGAGGAATCCAGACAGTGACTTACTGATACTAAACACACACACACACAACAGTACCTTAATATTAAAATTTATTACACAGGACACAGTACAAAAACAATTAAGGAAGGAAGAAATGGGAAAATTTTAGAAAATGTATTTTGAGTCATGTATGTATCAATAACTTTTTCAGGGAATAAAAGTAAGTTCTGTTACAGGAGCATAATATGTCGGAGATGTGACATTCCCAGGTCATTTTCTCTGTAGTCTATGGTGAGCCAAGGCATAGTAATAGGAGCCTGTGTTAAGTCTGTCTGAAAACACCATCTGGTTCTAAGCACTTATCTAGGCTATGCATGTTACAGCCTAGATGTGGTCACCATGATATTCAAAGGTCAGAGAGGGGTCTAATTACATGCCCCAGTACTTAAAGGGCAGATTCACCAGAGCATGAACATAATCACTCAGGCCAAAACAAGACCCATTTATAATTTTAATTATCAGTGAATCAGACAACTCTATCAAATACCAATTATTTAACTGTTGCTGAAAATAACTGTCTTGTCTTGTTAGTCTCTAGAATAACCCCTTGAGGGATGTTGAAATGTTCCCCTTAATGTAAATATTTGTTAATATCCATCAAGCAGAATTAGACTCATTTAATGATGTTCAGTATTGGTGGTTTATTTTATTTATTGTTAAGGAACTTCCAATGTGGGGAGAATGCAATGGAAAGGCTATTAACATTGCACGTGATCGCCATCCAGACAGGTGTCGGGACACAAGGCAGGTTCTGCTCCAAAAGCTCACATTTTGTTTTCATTTAAAGAAATAGTTCACCTCACAACTCAGCAAAAGCTTTATTTGGGGTCTTATTCATAATTATCACTCAGGGACAAACATTTTTTGTGTGTCTGTGGACCTGGGACATACAATAGGAAAAACAGGGAACCTCCCTCAGGAGTTGACAGAGAAATGAACACGTGCTAAAGAAAGATTTAGCTTTGGGCTATAAATGATTTATTTTTCTTTACTTCCAAAATTATGTTTCGCATAAGGGATTCCAAGAAATACTCTACAAACAATTGATCTTAACTTGAAGCAGTGGTTATCCTGAACATTCTATTAAATGAACCATTCGAAACAGCCAATTCAGTAACCGTAGCATACAAGCAATTTCATATGGTTCAACCTAAAAGCCTCTGGGAGAGACAAAAAAATGATAACATCCAGACTGTCCCAGTTTTTTTAAATGGACTGTCCTGAGAATGAATACCTTTGAATAAATAGTTTGTCATCCTGTCCAGGGCTGTCATTCTGAGCTCTGCCCTCTTGAGAGCGCCTCTCAAAAATGGGTCTGACCCCGCTTCCTGTACTCTGCTGTCATCACTCTCCCCTTTGCTTTTTACCTACAGCAATTAAGACATAAGTAATATGTTACCTCCATGGCTTTGATATTTCCATTTCATCTGCAACTTCAGAGCTCTTCAGTCATTTTTGACACTTATAATTTTTATCTGCAATTATGCTTTCATTATCCTCCTTCCTGATATTTTAGATGTCCAATAAGCCTCTCAATTTCCTTAATTAACAGCTAGCCTTCCTTCTTCATGCTAAAGGCTATTTTTATTACTACGATATTTATTACTAATTGGAACACGTACACTTTTATACTAACAATAATTTTTCTGGTCTGCCCTTTATTTACCCTCTGTTTCTCTCTTCTAGAAACATTTCCTTCTCCTTGGTAATACTCGATTTAAGGTCTTGGGAGGGGCAACATACTGTTCATTTTCTTTGAACGTAGTTTGAGGGTTTGCTCTTCATTTATGAATAATACTTTATGCTTCTGGAATGGCTGCTTCCACTCCCTCCCCCAACTTTTGTTTTCAAAGAAGTATCACCATCGAGTCCTGTAACCAGAACACTTAGTTCTTTCTATGTGTTGCTGCTTGGTTTTGCTGTTTTTCCTTTTACCACTTAAATATTTTGCACTTCTCATTCTGGCCTTGGAACAGAGAATTTTTGGCTTTGGACACACAGCACCATTGGTACCACTTCCCTGTATGTTTGGAGCACGTCTCAGAAATGCTGTCTCAATGACAAGTTTAGGTTGCCAATGGCTTCTTCCTGTGAGTAGACACTGAACTTCCGTTCGGTACATTCTACATTGTCAGAAACGCATGAGAAATTAGCGTGTTGGATGTGTCTCACCAGAACACGCCCTTTGAAAAACAGTAGGGCTCTCTTTTAAATATATATGCTTTATTAAACTAGAAACACATATTAAGTGCAGACATATCAGACAATACAGATAAGAAAGTAAAAATAAAACCATTTGTGTTACCCGCACCCAGAGATAACTACCACTCCTGAATATTTTTAATAAAGTTTTCTTTAATTAAGTCCCTTTCTCTACTTTCCTACTTTCCAATTTATATTTTTCTCTCTCCTGGTGTAAGGGTTATTGTTTTCTCAAAAGATTTACAGTGTGTTTTTGTTTTTTCTTTCATTTAAAAAGTCTAATTTTTATTTATTCTTCAAGAATGATTTCTCCTAAATTCTCTGAATTTATCCCCTTTCCATTTAACTGAATGAGTTTCTCTCCTTGGCTTTTCCTTCTTGACTCTGCACTACACACAAAACTAACGTGCTTGGAGACTCAGATTTCCTTCTAGTCTGGATGAAAGTTTTAATTTCATACAGTGCAATGAGAAGCCATTAAGTCAGAGATTAGAAACCCTCTCCTGTGCTTGGGACAGAAATGAAGGACAACTGGTGATTATGATGAGGTGCCTGCTCTGCAAGTCAAGTGTCTGCCCCCAAAGCTGTGTGATTGGAAAATGTAGCAGGCAGAGAACAAAAGAACACTCGAACTAGAAGTGTATTATCCTGAAGAGCACGTTCTTATTTAATTCGGGGTAAAGCAGAATGAATCATAATAGGTCAATAATAATGACTTATGGCTTCCTTCAAATGGCGCATTTACAACCAGTGGTAATTTAGCATTAAAGAGTGGCATATTCCTTTTGTGTGTGTGCAAGAAAAATTAGCATTAGGTCATACTGAGAAAAAACAGGTTCTCTTGTTCTTACAGTTAGGATTCGTATTCAGTTATTCAGGCTAAGAATATCATATGACAGCCACTTTCTCCCAGCTTCCCCCCTCCCCATTCCCATTTAGAAAATACAGGAAGGATTAAAATGCAACCATTTATGACATCATTCCAACTGTATGCTGATGGACTACAGATCCATTCAGTGGAGCCATTTGGAAAATATTTCATGTTCTAGTCATTAGACTTGCTAAATGAGTTCAGGCTTGGAATTATATGAGTTAAGAAAGAGAAAGGTAATATCTGTAGGTGACTGTATATAAATATAGGTAATGTGAGCATATCATCCAGGCTCCTAACTATTACCTTGATGTTTTAGTGTATTTTGTACTTGACCTCCCTCCCTCCTTCCCTCCCTTCCTTCCTTCTCTCTTTCTTTCTATATAAAACACTCTGATGCTTTACTTGAGGTATAGGTGGATTGATTTTGTTTATTGACAAACTTATAGGCCATTACTGTTTTCACCAATAAAAAGCATCTCAGACCTGGACTCTTATTAGGAAAAGTGGAAAGTGATTGACCCTAATTTGTTTGGTATCAAACCCCACTTTTTATCTCCAGGAAAAGAAGTATCAGTGTAAGGTAAACTACAAAAATACAATTCTGAAAGTTCAATCTCTCCATCCATCTTGTAAGCATTTGGCTAAAACTCTCCTCCCTCTCAGAGAGATGCCAGATTAAATTATAGGGAACACCCTAACACTTTAAAACCTGCATATTCTATTTCTGTGGTCTATAAACTGGCTCACAATAACTTGATTACAGAAATGTCTTGAGTAATTGGATGAAGTCAGGCTCAGAAGATTTGCCCAGTAATCAATGAAATCTAGTGCTTCTAGCTCTGCTGGTTCCACGTTGCTTTTCTCTCTATCCAAATAGCCTTTTGAAAGCTGAAGCTGCAAAGAACAAATATCTAATCCTCAAAACTGAGCTAATTTCAACAGCTTTCTGAAGGGAGATGGGCTTTAACAGGGCTGTGTTTTTGGAAATGAATGGTTGATATAAATCAGAGGTAGTGGAAAGGTAACGTTTACCTGATTTGATCTAGCAGCAATCTGGTCCAGATGGCAACGCAGAATTTAAAGATATTGAAATATACGGTTGCAGCTGGAGACTGTATAAAACTCAATATAAATAATTCAGATGTGCTTATGCATTTAACAATGTCGGTTTTAAATATAGATAAGAGCCAAGCCTTTAGGCTAGCATTTGAAAACGGGAAGATGACTAAATGCAGGTGCTCTTATGTATGTGGCCATATTTCAATGCCTAATTTAGCTCCAATCTGAAAATGCAGGTAGAATTCACCAGATGTACCTGTCTGGCCTAAGGGAATGAAGCCCAAATTAGTATAAGGTTAAATCTGGTACATCAGAAGCAAGAGGTCTGATGAAAAACAAAAGTCTGTAGGATGAACACCTGATTTAATGACTCAGAAATATACAACCTTTCTACCCATGCCAGGATCACAGACCTATCTTTTTAAAAAGGAGAAAAAGAAAGACGGGACTATGTCAGTGTGAGCCAACAAAGGTTCGACACCCTCCTGAAAGCAGGTTGGAAAAAATCCCACGATGCCAGAACGTGGAGAAGAGTTTCTAGTGTTTGTCATGCCACTCATCTACCTGTCACAAGGAACCCTGAGCTTAAAGCCCTGAATTCTTGCCTGTCACTCAAGAGCTCTATGGCCGTGGGCCAAGTACATAAAGAAGATACTAGTCCACGTCTCCACGTCAGAAGGACCCCGGTCGGTAAACGTTACTATATATGAGCGCCTCTGTGCTGTGCTGTGTGGAATGGAATAGGCTGGCTTCTGGACACACAAGTCTAACCAGTGGGACTATTTTTTGTTTGGAAAGACGTAAGGGGTCCACCCCCAATGGCACCCAACATAACATGGGGTGGCAGACCTGTACTGTGGCTGCTGACTCCTGGCTAGGCCACCAGAATGTTTCTTTTAGAGCCGAGGCCCACCCCTCCCCTTGGGGGTGGCTCTGAGTGTTTGTGGTATCTGGTTGCAGTGCCCCCTGCATACCTGACCCCAGGGGTATTGAGGAAGAGGGGTGGACCAAGATTGGGAGGGTCATGCAGGGTACGTAGAGGTGGAGCGTGTGGTCAGGCCATTCAAGATGGCTGTTCTCTTGCTCTTGGTACATCCTGTGCCCGACCAGGGCCCTACTCACGGGACTGACCTTCCTGCTTACTTGCCCCAAGCCCCAGCTAATGATTGTTCTTATCAAAGGGGTGGTGAGGGGCTTGCCTCTGCTGGTTTCCCTGGTAACTAAGCCAACTTGAGGTCAATTCCCCTATAACTGGCAACCTCCCCTTCCCCCAGGGAGTGAAGACTGCCACCATGTCCTCCTGCTGTGCACAGCACATGGTGGAGTGTATCTCCAGGACCTTGCTTCAGTAGTGTAAGGTCCCCCACCCATTAAACCATTGATGTCTCTGTAAAAATAAACAAACAAACAAACAAATAAAATCCACCTCTCCTAGGAGGCTGTGAGGTCTTAATTGAATCAAGGAGTATGAAACCGTTACCTGGGAATACTTGCAAGTTTCTTTCCCTGCTTTGGTCTTTCCTTTCCTCTCTTCTTCACTTTCTTTCTTTCAATATATTACCCCTCTGGGCCAGGGTTAGACTAAGACTTGTCTGAATTTGGGCTCTCCGGAGATTCAGAGAGAAGGCAATTTTTGCCAATTGTGCCGACCTCAGATGCTCTTTGCTCTCAGATCAATCCTACACACCTACACTTCTTCAAGGGCAATCTTTTGTACGTTGCTTTGGACTCTGAATCTTCATTTCTTTCCCTTAACCGAGGGCCTACTGAGAGGATCCTCAAAATGATGGATTGATACTTGTAAAATCTTAAACTAAAGTTGGAGATAGAGAAAAAGCAATGACTGCAGAAAACATTGTAAATGAAAAATTAACAAGATTTTTATAGGGTATCTGTGGAAGGGGAATGGTGATGATTAGGAAATGAGAACTTAAAGATGACTGTAGGCCTCACACTATCTTATAACCACACTTAGAATCAAAAACCTTGCTTGAATATGAAAAATCTTCTTGGGATATTAAGTGACTTGTGGAAGGTCACAGAGCTAATTATAATTTGGCTTAGAGAATAGGTTCCCTGGCTCTCAATACAGAGTCTGTTCATTCCAACTCCACAGAAAAATTGGGTAAAGAAACTCACTCGAGTCATGGAGAAAGCAAGATTGATCTAGAAGATTTTCATAATTGAAAACATGTCTTTGGAAGGATGCTGGAACCTTGGCATTCTTTCTAAAGTAGATCAATGTCATCATTTTTCCTGGAGTCTATTTTAGAAGGAGGAACGGGAAGAGGAAAACTTTTATGGGAGGAGAGGAAGGTTGGGAAGGTTGGGCAGGAGGCATTTTCATCTTGACACACCTAACATTGTCTCAGCTGCTTAAAATCATTTTATGATGTTTTTGGTATCACATATCGTAAGGCAGTGCCAACAAGTCATAGCTTTACATCATGCATGTCTCACAGTACGTTCTGAAGGCTCACGGCCTCTGGTCTGTACTTCTCTTGTAGTCCACTGAGCTGCACTCTGTGGTAACTCTTCACTTATACCTCAGACTTTCCTATTTGACTGTGAGTGGGAAGGGGAAGAAAGATTTTTGTCTGTCCATCCTTATATCCCCAGCCCCTAATACAGAATCTGGAACAAGGGAGTCAAACTCTAAATGTCAGTTGAACAATATTATGATAAACTATTTACATCTGCATAGCAATTTAGTCATTCACTCATTCATTCATTCATTCAAATATGCATCCTTAGACTGTTCTCATTCTGGGATTACTACAGGAATTATGATATAATCCCACCCTTGAGGAACTAAGATAAACTTGTCACTAAGACTGTGAATTAAAAGGCAATTCCAAAAGAGTGTAAAAAGTATTATGATAATGAGAATACAGGGGGCTTTATGTAGAAGGACCTGGAAACAGCATCCAGTTCAACCTTAGGGACAGAGAAGTCTTCTCTAAAGACGCAATAACTAACTTGAGAGTCAAAAGACTGAAGGAAAGGAGGGAAGGAAGGAAAGAAGGGAGAAAGGAAGAAAGAACATAAAAATGTATGGAGATTAACAGGTGATGACATGGTAGAAAGGAGTTACTGGGGTAAATCTGGGGGGGCAAGAGCACATTCAGGTGCTGCGTGGCCTCCCATTTTCACGAGGACTTTCAATCCCGTTATCTCATTCGATCCCTATCGCCACTCTGGGATAGACAGCGCATTGGGGATGGGGCTGGGTTAACCGTTATAGCTACTTTACAGGTAAGGAGAGGGAGACCCAGACTCAGACAGTTGAAATGACTAGTTCAGGTCACATTTGCCAGGGGCTCCTGGTCCCAACTTCAGGGCTCACTCTCCCATGTCACAGTGAAAATCATTTTGGCCTTGCTTGATTCCTGAGTTTCATGCCTAAGTGATCCAGGCCAGGCTTGCCCCTGGGCCAGAAGGGCATGCTGTCCCCATGCTTGAGATAGCATTGACCTTGCTCAGCCCAGTGGCCTCTGGCCTCCGCCTAAGTGCACAGATGCCCAGACGTTTTAACTTCAAAGACATGCCAGTCCCAGAGGCTCCAGTTCTCCGTGGCTTCTCCTGGAATCCACACTCCCTGTGCCAGGAAGTCCAGCTGCCATAAGAGGAACAACTTGCTCTGGAGCCCGTCCAAAGGCACCTTTGGGAAAGGCCCTAGGAACCCAGGATGATGGGACAGCTCATCTAGGCTGAGCTGACCTCTCGGTCTACCACAAACGGACACCATGTTGCACCAAAGTCATAACCCTTCTAGGGTGGGGATGGTCACCAGGGTGAATTTCAGTTCTTCCTCTCTTCCCTTCAGTATCCAATCAGCACCCCCCTTTAAGGAACTGTTTCTTAAATTTCAGTAGAATGTTTACCCTGCTGTTCATGACTGTTGTGCGTTCAAAACATGCCAGGTTCCAGGAGAACCTTTACAGAGCCCTCACTGTGCGGCAGGCACTGTTTTAATTGCTCTACATGGATTAACTTGCTTACTTTGTACAACAACCTTGCAAAGTCAATAATAATATCCTCATTTTACGGATGAGGAAACTAAGCCAGAGAAAGTTTAGGTAACCTTCTCAAGACTGAATAGCCTGATACGTGGAACTGCCAGGTTATGAGTCCCAGCAGCCTGGCTCTGCAGGGCACACTGAACTGATATTTCATCAGCTGTGTCACAGACTGAGGGTGGAAGGAAGGGGCCATGGGGCTGCACATGGACTTTCCCACCTCCCTGTGCACACCCATACCTTCCCTTTCCCCAAATGCCTTGCTCTCTTTACCTTCTTCTCCATTCTCTCCCTTCTGTTCGTAAAACTAAATTCCACTCATTTACTCAGTAACGAGTAAATGCAATCTCCCTTCAGCTTCTCCTACCTCCCAACGCCCACCAAAATCGGGCTGAATTTATTGCTCCTAACTCAGTGTGTTCATGGGTATGCAGTACGATGTTACTATGAGCCTGACCTCCTATATCCCCCCAAAAGGCAGTTCTTTCTTCAAGGATAAGGGCTTATTCATTTTGCAAACCTACTACACAGCACAGAGCCTGACATACGCTGGCAACCGCACAAATGTTGAGTTGAGAAAACAGGAAAACGTGCAAAGGCTGCCACTGAAAGAGTGTTTACATTTGTTCCTCAGCCCAAGCAGTGAGAAAAACAACAGATGGAAGCTGCCCCAAGCCATAGTTATCTTAATAGAAGTAAAATCCAAAGGTGGAGCAAGCCGGGCTTCCCTGGTGGCGCAGTGGTTGAGAGTCCACCTGCCGATGCAGGGGACACGGGTTCATATCCCAGTCCGGGAAGATCCCACATGCCGCGGAGCGGCTGGGCCCGTGAGCCATGGCCGCTGAGCCTGCGTGTCCGGAGCCTGTTGGCCCGCAACGGGAGAGGCCACAACAGTGAGAGTCCCGCGTACCGCAACAAAACAAAACAAAACAAAGGTGGAGCAAGCCGACAGCAGGTCCTGGGTCCCTTGTCACCTGCAGTCTTCAAGCAGGTCTGGGCAGCGACATTAAGGAGAGGTTATGAGGGGGTCCCAGGTTCAGCTGGGGACGCAGATAAGATTCTGAAGAGAGACTCTGATTTCCACTGCCAAGGCCCCCATGAGTCTTGCCTGGGCTAGCACAACAGCCTGCGTGAAGGTTAAATTTTTGTGTGCATTTGACTGGGCTAAGGGATGCCCAGCTACCTGGTAAAACATTTCTGGGTGTGTCTGTGCGGCTGTTTCTGGAAGAGATCAGCATTTCCATTTGTAGACTGAGTATAGAAGATCTCCTTCACCAAGGTGGGTGATACCATCTGGTCCATTGAGGCCCAGAACAGAGCAAAAAGGCAGAGGAAGGGAAATTCTCTCTCTGCTTGCCTGGGACACACATCTTCTGCTCTCAGACATTGGCATCCTTAGCTCTCAGGTTTTTGGACTTGGACTAAATTACACCATTCACTTTCCTGCTTCTAGAGCTTGCAAATGGTACATCTTGAGACTTCTCAACCTCCATGTGAGCCAAATCCTGTAATAAATCTCATTTATATATTATGTAGTGTATAATAATATATTCTATATTACTGCATTCTAACTGGTTTCACTTTCACAGCTATCCCCGTGCTAATGCCAGTTACTTCTCCTCCCCTCTCTCTGTCTCTCTCTCTCTCTCTCTCTCTCTCTCTCTCTCTCTCTCTCACACACACACACACACACACACACACACACACGGTAATTTCACTTTCCTACATAAAAACCTCCAAAGCTCCCCACTGTGCGTAGCAGTTGTTCTTAAATTCTGTTCTGGCGTAATTCCGTGGCTTCCTGTGGAGTAGAAGGATGGAGGTAGGGAGACTCAGCCAAAAGGGTGCTGAAAACCCTCTCCTGCTTGACAGCAAAAGTAGCCTCACTTCTTACCTTTGCCCCCAAATTCCCCTGGGGTCCCTATCTCTATGTTTTTGGACAGGCTGGAGGTGGTGGGGATCCTGTCAATCACTTTCTCATTTTCGTGAAATATTCTTCTCTTTAAAGGTTCAACTCATTTATTGTCTCCTTGGTGAAGTCTCCTATTAGCCTTCCACTTCTTTGGCGCTTATCACAGGCTTAGCACCTACTACTTAGATATCTATCCCACTAAGCCATGACTCCATGTCTTCAATGCCTTTCACACCTGCTGACACACAGTGGGTGCTTAGTAAATGCTTATTAAAATAAAGTGATGGTGATACCCAAAGAAGAGTGATGCTTACCAAACAAAGGTTGTAAGAAAATCTCAGATCGAGTCTTCAGCAGCAAGATAAAATAGTAACATAAAATGAAAATGCATGCCCAGAGCCTACAGTCCAACTCAATGTTTTGCTTTAAATGTTGATGGTCTTGAACTTTCTTGCCTGAGATTCATGACCGACCCCATAGGAGGGGAGAGAAGATGAGCAGGACTTGAGGTATAGTTAGGGATGGGGCAGCTTTCCAGAGCCTACAGAGCTGCCCTATTCATGCATGTCAATTAATCTAAATCATACATCGCCCCCAGCTCTGTATAGATTCAAGGAAGCAAGAAAATAATAGTCTGATGAGTAAAGGGAGAAGGCCAGAGAAATGCTCAAAGATTCCAACCTGAGCCTTTTCTAATTTAATGAGATCAGACATGGTGTCCAAGCGTTGTCATGACTGGGAACAAAGGAGTTTGCACCAGGTGGAAATACCCACAGGGTAGAAGAAGAAAATGATGACAGTTCTGCCAACTTTCCCAAGAGAAAACTGGACCCCATGAGCTATACTTACTCTTGTGGAATGTGCATTTGTTGTAAGTATATATGTATATTAGATTATGAAAGCTGTGAGATTACCCAGCAAAGATTAATTTCACTTCATCTCAGGAAGAATGTTTCCATTGTGAAAATCTGACAGGCAACAAAGGAATTGTGACAGTGTGTGTGTTTCTAGACTCCAAGGAGAAAGTTTCAGCTGCATCTTCTGAAAACTGCTCTTTCATATCTGAATTTCTAGCAACCAGTATTTTTATGTTATAGCACCAAGGTTTCTAAGAGCCATTCATACCAGGAACTTTAATTTACGAAGGCCAAGTCTGAAGCAACTTGAAAGAGCTCACCTTCTCCTACAGTGTTCCGAAGATGAGAAAAATGAAGGGAGCTTTGATTCATTAAAGGCTGTGGTCACCAGATTCCAAGACAGCCCCGCCTGAACTTCACCTCTTGGTATTCACACCTCTGAGCAGTTTCCTCTTATTATTCATTGTAAAGCGTACGCTATGTATCTGTTATATCGGTAAAATTTATAAGAAATGATGTATGTATATGTATGCATAAACTTCCTGCCCCTCCACCCCCAGAGCACTGGTCATTAAACATTTACCAGGATACTACAGAATAAAGGAGTAAATATGCAGCCTTATGTCAGGCTAATAATTTGAGACTATTCTTCAGGCGATGGGAGCCATCAGGGGGTTTTGAGGAGACGCATGACATGATTCGATTTGCATTTCAGGAATTTCATTGTGGCAGGGCTGTGAAGGATAGATTGGGGATGGGGGGAGATAAGAGGAAGAGATCGCTTAGAGAGTCTATTCAGATTCAAAAGCGCTGTATAGCACAGGGAGCTCTTCTCAATTCTCTGTAATGGCCTATGTGGGAAAAGAATCTAAAAAAGAGTGGATATATGTATCACTGTTTCACTTTGCTGTACGGCAGAAACTAACAACTTTTTAAATCAAATATACTCCAATAAGAATTAAAAATATATATATATATATATATATAACTTTTGAAAATTCTATAGCACAACAGTATTTAAAGAATCTTTCATTTATTAAAAAAATATACTCTGTGTTCAAGCTGATATTTATAATCATGGGTTAAATCCTGGCTCCTTAAAAAAGCATAAATAAAATTATTATTGCATAAAAAATATATAGTTGTAAAAAAAACCCAACTCAGAAGCAGTTAATAATATCCTTCGGCCAAATGCTAGACGTTATGCTAAGCAACTTCTTGTGCTGTTTCTTGTGCTCCTTATAGCTGCCCTATTGAGGTAGACCTTACACAACAGAGGCAGTGGGGCTAGACAAAAAGGTAGAGACTTAAGAAGGAAATAGAATGAGTAGGGCTGCTGACGCTAGCACAGATGTGGACTTACAGGGCTGTCTGGCAACCAGTCCTTCTAGTGAACGGCATCTCTGGTATCCTCTGAAGAATTACCTCTCCCATCCATCGTACATATGAGCCCTCGCTACCAAAGCGTAACCGCGTCACCCGAACTGGGCCCTTGGGCCTCTCTCTCCTTGCATAAAAATTCAAGGATGGGAGAAGGATGAGAAAATCAGTAGAGGACATTTATTTCAGAAGTAGTGCTTAGTGTAGCTGGCTAAATGGTTAGTTCTGCCTGTACCTAGAGCCCACTGGTTTCTGTCCTATTTCTAAAGCTAAATTCTGGCCTCCAAACAAATTCTTTTTCCACTTAAGTTTTCCAGAATTGACATCTGTTGTTCACAACCGAAAAACTCTCACCAATACAATGACTGATGAGAAGAGAGAGCATAGGACTGAGCGATGTTTAAGGAGAATAGTTCTAATTTTGAAATGCCACTGACACAAGGGACCATAATTTGCTCTATGGGTCTTTTTTTCTCTGGAGAACTATCTCCATTTTAACACATGTGTCCGGTGAGTTTCCTGAGCTCATATAAAAGGGAACCTCGGCTCCTTTATTTCTCTCACTTTCCCGACCAGCTTCACTGAGGTGCATATTAATGATGGTGTGGCAGACCCCTGCCCACGAGGCTCCGGAGCATGAAAGACACACCTATGTGTGTGTGATCTGTGCTATCAAAGGCCACGGGAACATCAGTGAGAAGGAAAATTGACACAGCGACAAGAATCCACCCCTCATCAAACAGAAGGTCTTGACAAATCCTCATTAGAGAGGGCTCTGTGCTTTGGCCTGATTGAAATGTTCAGTCTGCGAGGATTCCGAAGCAAAGGTCAAAGGGCCTCGCAATCGAGGCTTTAGCTTCCCTTTCTGTGGAGGGGATGAAGGGAGACTAACATCAGCCAGGATCAGACCCTGGGCTAGCAGCAGTGCTTAATCAACTGCCCTAGGTCCCAGGCAGGACAATTCTGCCTGCTGCCAAAGAGGTATTAATGACGGAGACCATAAAAGGCAGTGACCTCATATCTCTCAACTTTTCTGTCCAACCTTTTTTTTTTTTGCGGTACGCGGGCCTCTCACTGTTGTGGCCTCTCCCATTGCGGAGCACAGGCTCCGGACGCGCAGGCCCAGCGGCCATGGCTCACGGGCCCAGCCGCTCCGCGGCACGTGGGATCTACCCGGACCGGGGCACGAACCCGTGTCCCCTGCATCGGCAGGCAGACTCTCAACCACTGCGCCACCAGGGAAGCCCTGTCCAACCTCTTTTCGGCCACAGAACAAGAAGGCAGGTTGCCAGGCTGGTCACATCTGGCTGTGTCTATAACAAAGATCAAAGTGACAGACCTGTGAGTATGAGAGAGGCCCACTTGTCAGTTTCCATCTCCGCAGCCCACTGCCTGGCACCTGGGGGATGCTCAGAAAAGTGTATGTGGGTAAAAGGATGAGCAGTAGAAGAAGGAATGGATCATCCAGAAGCTGGGAGAAAGGTCTTCTCTTTCTCATCATTGCCTTTGGTCCAGAGGAAGAATTTCCACCTGTTCCACTCCTGCCTCCTCATTCCCAGCCTCCTGAATAAGGTACAACAGGTTCTAGTGAATAAGGTACAGGTGCTTATCGAGGCAGGTCTGGGACTCTGCTGACAATACTTCCCATCATTTATCCTGGGGACCACTTGAAAAATAAGTATAGGTGGAGCTCCAGCCTGGAACTGCTACTTTAGATATCCCAGCTTTGCCTATAACAGTAGCTCCTTCAGGCATCAGTGTCTTCATCTGTTAAAAGAAAGGATGAACCAAATAATTCTAGGGGTCCTGCTCAACAATAACCTTCCCTGTGTTGGGCTGAACAGATCTGTGTCTGTCACTGTCACCCTGTATGACAGAATGGGTCTTTACTTAATACACAGATTCCCTAAACAGTGTAGAATGCTTTCCCTTCTTGACACCATCTTTCATGTCATTATTATTATACCCTTTCTCTGACATTATCAATGTCCAGAAAGCAAAAGCTCGATGCCAGGGATAATAGAGCAAAGGTACCCGCCACAAAAAGCCCAAGTCATGGTCCTCTACTAACAGCCAACACAGCCACCATGGCTGGGGGATGCAATCTCCCAGTTAAACCATTTCCTGGAGTGAAAACCCACATTTCTTGACAGAGCCAACCATTCAAAGCTGCCCTCTCTGCCCTTTCAAATTTAATTTGTTTCAAATCTTGTAGGAGCCACAGAATTATTTCAGGATTGGAGTCAAGTGAAAACAGGTGTGCTGCTCTTTTATCCCTTCTCCTCCTCTTCAAAGGGGACTGATTAGGCGCCAGATTAATCAGACTGGCCAATGAGGATGGAGGAACCTCTTTGCTCTCCTGGGCACCAGTCACCAGGATGCTGACCCATATTCCTGGAGGCCCCAGTATAGGACCCCTGGCCCAACTGACCTTCTCATGCCCCATCCAAGGGCCCAGGCAGTGGTAGGACCTGGCTATGGCATCGTCCATCCTGTGTCAATAGCCTTCTTTGCTTTTGTGCAGGTCGGTCTGGCCTTGAAAGCCAAGGCCTGGTGGTCCTGCCTTCCAAGATAAACCAGAGTTCTGTTCTTGGCTATCTCAGCATTTGCTTTGGCAGTTCAATTTAGGCTGACCTTCCTGATGTGTCAATATTTAGGGGGCTAAGCATGGAAAACATTCACAATGTTTAAAATGGTATAGAAAAGTCTTATTCAAATAGGAAAATTGGAGTTCAGCAAAAAGTCAAACTAATGGTAAAAAGGATTCTAGCTGTGCAGTCCTGGGAAGGGGAGCTGTTAGCACTCAGAGACACTACTGATGGAGATTTTTTTTTGCTGCAGTTCTTGCTGTGGAGGGCTGCAGGGCTCAGGCTGGGCTGTGTTCTCTCATCTGTCTACACAACCTCCTTGATTTTCATATTTCTTCTCATGGCTTTAAATACCATCCTGATGCTGACACTCCCAAGCTTAAATCTCCATCCCATACGTCTCTCTTTAACCTAAGTCTTGTATATCAGTGATTGACTTGATATCTATTAACATCCAAAATATACAAATCCACTCCATCCTAAGCCTTACTCTTCCCTCAGTCTTCCCTATGGAAGCATCGTCCCATCCTTTGCTCAGGCCACAAACCTTGGCATCATCCCTGCGTCCTCTCTTTCCACATCCCCACATCCAATCTGTCAGCCTATATCATCTATCCTGCCTTCAAAATGTTTCCCAGGTTCAACTTTTTATTCTTACCATTTATATCACTACCATCCTGGCACAAGCTACCACAGTTTTCTGCCTAAAAATTGCAGTAGGTTCCTAGCTGGTCACCCTGCTCCCACTTTACCTCTTCCACCCCTACCCTGGTTGCACAGAGAAATGAAAAGGATTCTTTTAAGATATAAATTAGGTTATAACACCATCTGCTCAACACCCTCCAATGGCTTCCCATCTCACTCACAGTAAAAACCAAAGATTTCACAATGGCCTTAAAGTCCCCCCAGAGGCACCCCTTTCCCACCATTTAGCTTCTAACCTCATCATCTACCTCTCTTCACCTTGCACCCTTTCTTCCAGCCATATTGCTTTCCTAGATGGTCCTCAGACTCTCTGTGTATGCTCCCGCCTCAGCGAACCTGCTCTACCTGTTCCCTCTGTGTGGAATGCTCTTCGGACAGGTGTCTGTGTCTAGTTTTCTCCCTCATTTTCTTTTCTTTTTTTTTTTTTTCAGTACACGGGCCTCTCACTGTTGTGGCCTCTCCCGTTGCGGAGCAACAGGCTCCGGACGCGCAGGCTCAGCGGCCATGGCTCACGGGCCCAGCCGCTCCGCGGCATGTGGGATCTTCCTGGACTGGGGCACGAACCCGTGTCCCCTGCATCGGCAGGCGGACTCTCAACCACTGCGCCACCAGGGAAGCCCTCTTCCTCACTTTCAAGTGTCACCTTAACAGAGGTGAGAATAAGCTCCTGGTGAAATTTCATTTTGTTCACTGTTGTATCCCTAGAACTTAGACTGATGTCTCTTACGTGGATCTGAATACATCACTTCTTAGATAATTAACACTCAGCACCCTTTAAGTCTTCTGGCACTCTCAGCTTTCCTTTGCACGATTATGCCAGTTTTTAGGGTGGAGCATGAGACTCAGACCTGACCAATGATGTCATTTCATATCACTCCCTCCACCCTCCCCCAAAAAATACACAAAATGGATTGGATCAAGGATGACCATGTGACTCAGTCAGAGCAGATGAAATGCAATGAAATTTCTCTGGCTTGTGGGAAAACAACACTATTGCTCTTTGCCATTAAACTGGAAGCTAACAAAACATAGAAGGGACCAGATCTGCTACAGCCATTTGGTCACTGTGAGGAGAGGCTGTGAAGCCTTTGAGATGTACTGGTGGGAGACAGCCACCCATCTTGAGGACAATGATTCTACTGACTGTGACCTACTTGTCCCACATAGAGAGGCTTTCTTCTTTGCCCCTGTCCTTTTACTGAGCCTTTCCATTTCCACCATCTAGAAGTGTGAAGGTGTTCCTATCTGGAATAGGGACAGCAGACAGGTTGCATGTCATATCCAACTCCAGTTGACATGTGGTGGTAAATGGGAGCTTAATTTGGAGAAAGATACAGAAGCTGTAAACAGCTCAGTGGGAAAATGTGCCCTGATTGACTAGTAATGTCTGTTATGAGCACAAGAGTGGGGAATGGTGTGTGTTAGTATAGAATTTCTCTGAAAATAAAACATGAAAATGACACAAAGCAGGGATATGCTTTCATGGGTAAAGCATGAAAATGGAGCTAATTTCAGGAACAAAATCCTTATTCAATATGTATATGATAAGGGAACACAGAAAATAAAAAGTGTGATTAGACTGAGGGGAAATTCAGGGATGGTGTCTGGCAGGTGAAACAGGAATGGAGGCCAGAAGTACAAACGACTTGCAGACTGGTTTATCTGGAGCAGAGGGGACATGTCAAGGAGAAATGTGAGATAAGGCTGGCCGTGTTCCACCAGGGACAGCATAATTGACGAGGGCCTTGAATGCTAGGCTGAAGTGGGGGGGGGATTGGATGCAGGCAGCAGTAGGGAGGCTCTGTAGGGTCTTGGGCAGGTGAGGTTGTAATAAGATTGATGTTTGAGGCAGATTATTCTGTCAGTTGAATCCAGGATGAATTGAAGCCGTGGGAATTGGCGGTGGGGAGGCTGGTTAGCGTCCTGCTGCAGTGAGTCAAGGAAACGCGTTCTGGAAAATGTCTTAAGCAGACCTGTCATGAGTATGACCACAGACTCCTTAGCTGTGTCCAAATCTGTGCCGTGGATATATTTAGAGAAGTTTCAGAACCTCCTCAGAGCCATCAAAGGAAACGACCTGAGCGATTGTGGAGGGTCCTTCGATTCGGTTTACTTGGCAGTGGCCAGGGCAAGGAGCAAGGCAAGTCTGGAGCAGCTGTTAAAGATGCTGGTATGGAAGGAATTTGCTGCATTTTTTAATTGTGGCACACAGAGTTGGCTTAATAAGATCTCCTGAAGTTTCCACTGAATCATGTAAAGGGAAGATTTGTTAATTATGCAGTTTAACTCATGTAAGCGTAGGATGTATACTTAGGTCAGCCACGGTAAGGGCATGGAGTACAAATTCAATGTCGGCACGGTCCAAGCTGGTAAAACAACAAAACAAAGCATGGTGGAGACTGGATTTACTATGGAGAGAGGGAGGCCATGTTCCAGAAAAGCAGCAGTTACTTAGCTTTTACTGACAGTTTCCATCCCTAAATGTGGGCTAACTACTTCACAATTTTAAAGAGAAGTCCTCTGTCTAGAGTTGTATGTAAAATTTCCAAATGTTTAAATGGTCATGTCTAATTTATTTTTCAAAATTAGTTGAATCTTCCATTCAGATCCCTCAGCTCAGAAACTGCACACGTGGGTTTAGTGCCTAATATTGGGTCTAGCCCTTGATTCAAGGGAAGCAGAAGATAAGATCTGAAACAGACAGACTAGGATAACCTGGCCTTTCCCTCCGTAATCATGAGCAGGAGATCCAACAGCAAGCAGCTGCCATTTCATTACCTGAGGAAACGGAGCTAATAAGGATATAGCACATTAACTTAGCACTTACTCAATGCCAGGCACTGTTTTAATGGCTGTACTTGTATTATTTGCATTATTTCATTCTCACAATAATCCAGTGGGGTAGTTGCTATTATTTTCTTCATTTTTTCAGGTGAGAAGACTGAGACACAGAAAGTGTAAGTAATATTTCCCTGGACCATGATAAAAACAGATGTGAAGCAGCTGTGATGTTTGTAAAACACATTTATAGATATCAATTATTTTTCACGCTTTTTCCTAGTTTTATTGAGATATAAGTGACACATTGTATTAATTTATCTTTGCAAAATGATTTGATATGTGTATATATTAGAAAATTGTTACCACAGTAAGTTTAGTTAACATCCATCACCTCACAGTTACAATACAATTTTTTTTCTTGTAATGAGAACTTTTAAGATCTGCTACACTCTTCGCAACTTTCAAATATACAAAATGATGTTCTTAATTATGGTCTCCATGCTGTACATTACATCCCCAGAACTTATTTGTCTTATAACTGGAAGTTTGTACCTCTGGCCACCTTCATCCGTTATTATTGATATGTTTATTAGTAGTATGATGGAGAGAAAAAGTGGCTTTTAAAAATCACAACTACTGGCAGTTGCTTCTGCTCCTAAGGATGTGGCATGCTTCCTTTCTTGAAAGGGCTCTTTATTTAGGAAAATGCTGGGAAGTCTGAGGGTCTAAATGCTGAAGCTTCTGAGGATTGACTTGAAGGATGCACCCAGGCAAAGAGTGATGCTGAACCGTTCTGCAAAATAGTGGGAAGCTTTGGAGGGTCCAGAGGAGCCTGAGTGGAGGGAATTAGGGGCCAGGAAGAAGGAAGGAGGAGGAAGGAGAGAGGAGGACACAGAAGAAGAGGAGCTCAAGCCCCCTGGCCAGAGATGGGAAGACTGAGGAGACAGCCAGTGAGCTTGCTCTCAGCAGGACAGGTGGGGGACCTGCAATCCCTGGAAAATCAGACCAGAAACACATTCACCTCTGTGACTGCTGAGACTTGAATCAAACACTTGCACTTGCAAAAGCTGCTTCAGGGAAGCAGAGGGAAATGGGCTGTGTCCCTTTGGGTAGGTAAGGAGCAGGGAGAGTAATAACTAACACTTACAAGTGCTTTCTGCTCATTTAATGCCAACAAGAACCTCTGAGGAGGTGTTCTATTGGCCCATTTTTACAGATGGGAAAACTGAGGCAGAGTGGATAAGTGGATTGCCCAAAGCTACCCAGCTACAAGTGACTCCAGAGTCTATGATCTTAACCTCTATATTATCCTGAAAGAAGAGCCCAACAGCAGGAGAGGAGATACTTGTGAAATGAGGATTACAAAGCAAGGAGACAGCAAGAGTAAAAGTGGATAAGAGACATGTAACCCCCCCTGAGAATCTCCAGGGACATTGGGAGGATCAGGAAGTGGGTCACTTCTCACTGGTTTTCCACTGATCTGTGAGGTGGGGGCTTGAACCATTTTAATAAAAACATTAAAACAAAGTGGCCCAGCTTGGGCTCATCTTTGGGTGAGACCCAAAGAGTCATTTTCAAGACTCAAAATATGCAAGTGACTAAAGTTCATCATTCTAAGTGAGTTCAGATGTAAACCTTGTCCTTGACCACTTGCCCTGTGCTGATGGGTCATTAATATATCCAGGTAGCGCACTCAAGTAGTGATAACTGCTTCCCCAAGTGTGAGGAGAAGATACTAACACCACAGACACCTCCTACACATCAGAGGAGACTTAGTTTAGAGGATGTTCTGAATGCGGAGGGGAAGAGATCATGTTGTTAAGCAGAGGCCTAGCAATTGCTTTCAAAGACACAACTAATACCTAGATCTAAAAGCAGAAAATGGTGGAGCAATCATTAGGGAGGCTTTGATTTTATCTGGTCATGGGGGAAAAGAGAGACAAAACTATTACATTGTTTTGAACTTTGTTAATTTGTGCAAAACATACTACTTATGCTCTTAAGGAAAGGAAGATCTGCATGATGGACACTTCTTTTCCTTATTGATTTGCTAAGCATGAGGCATTGCAATTACCTTTAAGAAACGATTTAACTTACAATGGAAAAAAATCTTGGAATGAAAATGCTATCCATCAAAGGTAAAATAGTTGAGGCTTGTCACTGGGGAAGAGGAGACAGGCACGATCAAAATGCAAAGCATTTAATCCTTAAAGAGATCAGGCGATCCCAGGATGTGTCATCTCTAACATTCTTCCCTTTTTTTTTGCTAATAATCCACCGAGCAAGTGTCAAAAGCTTATATTTTACTGATGACCCCTTATCAAGGTTACCAGCATAGAAAAAGTGTCCTTTTTTCTCTCCTGCTTCTGCTTTTTTTTTTTTTCTCAGATATGACAGTGGAAAGTGGAGGGGAAAGAACGCTCACCCATGAATGATGACTTCCTTGTAATATCCCCACGCCGAGCATCAAGAATTACTTTCCAAATCCCTTTTTCTTTTATCAGGAGTGCATTGCTTTTGCACTTAGCATACACTTTGCATCCACATTTTCTTTCTTGGAAATTATACACGTGAAGCAACTACAAGGGGCGACTGTCCTGAGTGACTGGCATATGTAGGGAGTATTTACAGAGAATCATATCATGTGACCTCAAAAAAGACGAGCTTCTTTTAGGTGGTATTTTGTTAGACTGATTGTGAGGGGCTAAACTCCAGGCAGAAGGGAGGCAAGGTACTCAAAGTGAGAAAAAGGCACTTCTGGAAGCTCAGAATTAACAAAGAAGTCTTTTTGAGTATTAAGAAACAAAAACAATGGATCCAGAGCCATGGAATGGTGCCCAGTGGCCCCAAATGCTCATTTGCTTTTAAGGTTGTTTGGGCTTTAATTAGTGAAGCCTTGCCCAGAGGGATTAAAAATCTTGAACTTTGAGAAAGAACAATTTTGCAGGCCAAATGGGAGGAAGGCTGAGTGGATACAAATGGCAGTGCAGAGCTCTCAGCTTGTTTAGCCAAGGATTAGAACTCTAAACTCTAAGGCGGGGCGGTAGTTTTATTTAAAAGAAAAGTTCAGACCACTTTCTTCTGCTTTAGGCATGAGATCGAATTTACCATGAAGAAACTTATAGAAATGATGTTTCTCTTTGTGTCGTTTTAATCCTTTTGCATTTATCAAGAATCAATAGCTCACTTTTCCCCCACGCTCGGTGCCCCGAAGCATATTGAATGTCATATAATTCTTCCAAAGCTCAAGCTATTGGTATTTTATGTGTCTGAACCCTCTGCATAAAATGCCCCTCTCTGCTTCTGCCTGGTAATCTCCTGTGTCCCCTCATATCCTTTTCTCTCTGAAATGTCTCTGAATTTTGTGTCACTTACGTAAATCTACCTCTGTGGTTACACTTATCACATTGTGTTGCAATTATTTGATAACAAAAGAATGCATGTAGCATATATGTACATTTTTAATAATAACTTAAAAAACACATATGTACTAACCAAACAGCTTAAGAAAGAGAATATTGCTGATAACTTAGAACTTCTTTCATGACTCAGCCATCCCTCTGCCAACTTACACTGCAGAGGTAATTACTAAAGAAATTTTATATTTGTCCTAACTTTGCTTTTCTTTCTAATTTTATCACATATGTATATATCCTTAAACAACATATTGTTGAGCATTTCCTGTTCTGAAACTAATATAAGGAGAATTATATATGTTTTTAGGATTCATCAAGTTTGATGAATGAATCTTGCATTCTTAATGGGGTGAAAATTGGTTCTTGGAGTACAGAAAACTCTTACTCTTTTAATGTATAAAGCAAATATATACATAGAGTATATAAATATAGTTTGTGGTATTAAAATGTTATGGGGCTATTAGGAAAAAAAGTCTAAAAACACTTCTTAGGGGTGTGATAATGAAAAAACATTGAGAAACAGTCTGTGAGTCATATATTTTCATTGCTGTTAGTATTACATTAGATGATTAGACCACAATTTATCTATTTTAATGTTGATGGATATATATGGGTTGTTTCCATTTTTAAAAATTAAGTGTTGTGCCCACGAATTTGATAACCTAGATGAAATGGCCCGATTCCTTAAAAGACACAATCTGCTAAAACTCACACAAGATGAAATAGACAATCTGAATAGGCCTATATCTATTAAATAAATTGAATCAATTATTAATAATCTTTCAAAGCAGAAGACACCAGGCCCAGATGTGTTCACTGATGAATTATACCAAACATTCAAGGAAGAAATTATACCAATTATCTATAATCTCTTCCAGAAGATAGAAGCAGGGGGAATACTTCCTAACTTATTCTATGAGGCCAGCACTACCAGCATTTGGTAATTCTCAACAAAATTAAAAAGTCAGATCCAACAATGTGTAAAAGAATCAGGCACCACAGCCAAGTGTGATTTACCCCAGCTATGTAAGACTGGTTGAACATTAGAAAATCAATTAATGCAATTCATGACATCAACAGACTAAAGAAGAAAAAAATCACATGATCATATCAATAGATAAAGAAAAAGCATTTGACAAAACCCCACATGCATTCATGAAAAATACTTTCAGCAAACTAGAAATAGAGGGGGAACTGCCTCAACTTTTGTAGCCATAAAGAACATCTATAAAAAACCTACTGCTAAAATTTTCTTAATGATGAGAAACTTGAAGATTTCCCACTAAGATCAGAAAAAATAAAGCAAGGATCTCTCTTCTCACCACCGCTTTTCAACTACATACTGCAAGTACTAGCTAATGCAATAAGGTAAAGGATGAGTATTCCAAATGTACAAGAACTCTTAAAACTCAACAAGAAGAAAACCAACAACCTAAATAAAAAATGGGCCAAAGACTTCTCACCAAAGAAGATACACAGATAGCATTTCATAAGCATATGAAATGATGCTCCACATCATGTCAGCAGGGAACCGCAAATCAAAACAACAATGAGAGGGCTTCCCTGGTGGCGCAGTGTTTGAGAGTCCGCCTGCCGATGCAGGGGACGCGGGTTTGCGCCCCGGTCCGGGAAGATCCCACATGCCGCGGAGCGGCTGGGCCCGAGAGCCATGGCCGCTGAGCCTGCGCATCCGGAGCCTGTGCTCCGCAACGGGAGAGGCCACAGCAGTGAGAGGCCCGCGTACCGCAAAACAACAACAACAACAACAACAACGAGATACTACTACACACCTATTAGAATGGCCAAAATCCAGAACACTGGTAACACCAAAGGCTGGGGGGGATGTGGAACAACACGTCCTCTGCTATGTTGCTTGTGGAAATGCAAAATGGTGTGGTCATCTTGAAAGACAGTTTGGCAGTTTATTACAAAACTAAAGGTACTCTTACCATACCCCCCAGCAATCACCAATCACTTGGTATTTATCCAAATAAGTTGAAAACTTATGTCCAAACAAACCAGCCCACAGATGTTTATATCAACCTTATTCATAATTGCCAAAACTTGGAAGCAACCAAGATATGCTTCAGTAGGTGAATAGATAAATAAACTGTGATACATCAGTGGAATATTATTCAAGACTGAAAGGATATTATGAGAATATTATGCCATGAAAAGACATGGAGAAACTTAAATGCATATTACTAAGTGAAATAAGTCAATCTAGAAAAAGTTATATTCTATATGATTCAACCTATATGGCATTTTGGAAAAAGCAAAACTATGGAAACAGTAGAAAGATCAGTGGTTGCTAGGGGAGGGATGGATAATTAGGCAGAGCACAGGTGAATTTTAGGGCAGAGAAAATATTCCATGTAATGCTACAGTGGTGGATACAGGACATTGTACATGGGTCCAAACCCAGAGGATATACACCAAAAGTGAGCCCTACTGTAAGCAATGGACTTTGGGTGATAATGATGTGTTAATGTAGGTTCATGGATTGAAACAAATGTTGCAGGATGTTGATAGCAGGGGAGGTTGTGCGTGTGTCTGTATGTGGGCAAAGAGCATATGGGACCTCTACACCTTCCACTCAGTTTTGTTGTGAACCTCAAACTACTCTCAAAAGTAAAGCCTATTAAAGAACAACAACAGTTGTTTAGGAAAATTTAGGAAAAGCCTAGAAAATGAATTGATTCGTTGTATGGTACTTGCATGTCCACGTTTATTAAGCAACGCCAAGTTATTCACCAAAATAATTGTCTCCTTGTACACTGCCAGCAGCTGTGTGTGAGTTCCCATCGCTCTACGTCCTCATCCTTCTGTCATATGTTAAAGTTTCCCATTCTTCTAGATGTCAAATGCTAATTCAGTGTGGATTTAATTCACCATTAGTTGACTATTAATAAAATGGAGCATCTTTTCATACGTTTATGCAAATGCAAGTTCCTCATCTGTAAAAAGTTTATTTCTTTTGCCTATTTTTAGTTGAGTAGTTTGTCTTAATGGTTGGGAGGGATTCTTTATGTTCTGAATACTAGTCTTCTGCGGCTAATACCTGCTACAAATGCCATTTCCAGCATGTGTTTGTTTTTTCACTGTATGGTATTTTTTTTTTTTTTTTTTGCGTTACGCGGGCCTCTCACTGTTGTGGCCTCTCCCGTTGCGGAGCACAGGCTCCGGACGTGCAGGCTCAGCGGCCATGGCTCACGGGCCCAGCCACTCCGCGGCATGTGGGATCCTCCTGGACCGGGGCATGAACCCGTGTCCCCTGCATCGGCAGGCGGACTTTCAACCACTGCACCACCAGGGAAGACCTGTATGGTATGTTTTGATGAACAGAATTTCTTAATTTTAATGTAATTGAATTTGTCAATCTTTTCCTTTATTTTTAATATCTGCTCTTATTTTTTAACATTTTCCCTCCACTTTCTTGGGTTTTTTCCTGTTCTAATTCAAAGGTTTTAATTTTCAGCCTTCCTTCTTTTCTTATATAGACATTTATAAGGTATTAAATTTCCCTCTATGTACTATTTTACTTTTCCATTATTTTTCAGTTATAAGTATTTTTTCATTCCTATTGTAATTTCTTTTGCCCATGTGCATTCCCCCAATGCATAAGATTATTTTAATTATCTGTTTGTTATTTATTTCTAGTGTATTGTGTTATTGTTAGGAATGTGGTCTGTATGATACTCTTTGAAATTTGCTAAGCCCTCCATTATGGCCTAAAATGTAATCTGGGCCCCATGTGTGCTTGGGAAAAAAATGTGTGTTCTCTAGTTATTGGTGTGGTGTTCCATAATGTCTGCTAGATCAAATTTCTTAATTGTATTGTACAAATCTTCCATATTTTATTCCTTGACCGTGTGAGCTATCAATTACTGACAGAGATGTGCTAAATATCTCCTAGTCTGATGGTGATTTGTCCATTTCTCTTTTCCGTTTTGTTGATATTTACTACATACATCTGATAGGTTATTAGGTGCATACAATTTAGAATTATGTTATATTCCCATCTCACTGTTGCTTTTTGCCTTAAAGTCTATTCTGTATAATGTTAATATAATGACACCATCTTTCTTTTTGCCAGTATTTGCCCGGAGTATCAGTCAGCATTTGATTAGGAAAACAGAAACTTTCTTAAATATCTAAACAGAGGGAATTTAGCTCAGGAAATGGGTTATACACATAGTAGAAAATCTAAAAAACCCAACAGAGATGATGAGACAACTTGGAGATTAGCAACAACAAAAAACTGCTACCACACATGGGGTGGGGAAGCCAAGGGGGGATACAGTGATATCAGAGCCCAGAGTTCATGGCCACTGAGCAGAAGTGGAACCGCAGTGACCAAGACGGTGCTGTAGCAGGAGAAGAGAGCTCCCCCAGTGCTGGAGGCTGTCTTAAGGAGAGAGTAGGGAAGAAGCCCCTGGCCAATGACTTTCACTGTCAGTCCAAACTCAGCTTCTCGTTGACCAAACACAGACAGAAACCAGCCAGCCTTGGGAAAGCAGTTACTGGGCATCAGTATCACTTTGATTTGACCAGTGGGAGCACCTTTACACTGGCTTCTGTGTCTTCTTGACATGCTCCGAGTGTTCTTTGAGCACTGCCTTGCTTTATGACACAAAAGATATTCCAGGCTCATCTTGTTCTTTCCCTGCTGCCCTCCAGGGAGATCTTCCTCAGCCTGCTCTGGCTCCGACACATTATGCAGGGTGCCCATCCTGAGAAGAGCTCTCCTTACCAGCTTGGACCCGATATCTCTTGCTTCCCCAGAGTAGCAGAGTGAGGCCATGAGTCTGAGGGAAACAGCTTGGGACCTTTTCAAACTTCATCCCAACCTTCTAGGTCTGGCTCCTATGAACTGAGCAGGTAGATTCTGTTTTTGAGTCCGATCTGATCATTTATATCTTTTAACTGGAAAGTTTAGTTCTTTTTTATTGATTTTGATCATTAATACATTTAGATTAAATTCTACCAACTTAGTACTTTCTATTTGTCCTCCCACCCACCATTTTTTTAAGTTTGTTTCTTATTTGTTTTGTTCCTTTCTTGCCTTTTCTTACATTGAACTGGTGTTTCCTCCTTTCCCTTATTCCATTTTTTTTCCCTTTCTGCTAGTTTCGATGTTAAATATTATATTTCTATCCTTTTAGGGATTACCCTCGAATGTTTAACAAATTTAACAATAAAATTCTTCCTTTTCCACTTCTTTTTCCATTTTCCCTCCTCTTCTCTCTCTTCTCTCCTCTTCACTTCCTGCTTCCTCTCTTTTCCTGCCTTTCCTTTCCCTTCCCTTCTCAAGCAATTTGGTTCTAAATGTATAAGGTGGCCCTAACAAGGTAGGTGTTCCACTGGGGTGGAGGTGGAAGAGCTCAAGGGGATAAAGGCAGCATCTCCATGGGTGTGCAGGGGTGGCCCCATGTGCTGTGACAGCCTATGTGGGGGGAGGGTGTCCTGTAGGAGGGGTTCCTGGAACAAGTCTTACAGCCTGCTCAGAATGAGTAGGGTAACCCCACGGAAAGGAAGTGTGTCAAGGGCTATTGGAGCTTGAGTGGGTGGGTTGGCTATACCCTCCAGAAGGAGACCTAAGCAGGGAAAAGAGGTATCCATGTAGGGGGCAGAGGTGGTGGTGGGTAAAGAGGGTATTCATTTATGTGGGAAGGCAGCCTGCCGGGGTGTCAAAATCCTAGTTGTTAAAGAGGGCTTCCCGCCAGGATGGGGGCTCTGCATAAGGTGTCAGAGCCTGAGCCGGGGTAGGGGGGGGCGTGAAGGGGGGTGGAGGGTGGAAGATCTTCTTGTAGGGGCTGCAGAAAAAGAACAAGATGAACCTGGAACGTCTTTTTGTGCCATAAAGTAAGGAAGTGTTCAGGAATGCTAGGGATATTTCAAAACAACACAGAAGTCGGCTTCAAGGGTTTCTCATTGATAAAATTGAGGATAATTTGAGCAACAAAATAAATAATAAAAATCATGGATTATCAGCCATTTAATAAAATAAGAAAGCATGGGTCCATAGGACATACATAAATAAATGATTACATTGAAAATTTGATGAGGAATGGGTTATTTAATAACTTTATTACACCTTCCATCAGGTACTTATTAACCACCAAGGGAAACAAACACTCACTGTGGAAAAGCTTGGCAGATATCACTTTAATCCAGTGATCAGATTTAGCATCTCCAGAAAAGGACAGCCACAGGACAGAGTGCAGAGAGAGCACAGCATCCTTCTATGCTATTTCTGCCAAAGATGCATTAACTTAAATCGGATCATGAGGAACCATCAGACAATTCCAAATGAGGGATATTCTTTAAAATAAATTGTCTGTAATTTTTAAGTGTCAAGGTCATGAAAGTCAAGGGGGAAAATGATTGAATTAGACTAAAGCGACATAACCACCAAAGGCAACCCATGATTCTGAACAGAATCCTTTCACTATAAAGGATATTAGGACAGTTGGCATGATCTGAATAGGTTTGAGGATTAGATATTACTTTACTGATTCTGATGGGTAATTGTGGCTATGTAGGAGTATGTTCTTGTTCGTACGAATCACACACTTAATTCAGGGTTAGTGGGGTATCTGGCCTGCTACTTACTCAGGGGAGAATGTTATTTGTAGCACCCTTACAACTCTTCTGTAAATTTGAACATAAAATTTTGTTTAAAGGTAATTGATATTTTTACCCTTCCTTGAATCATTTTGAGAGAGCTTAAATCGCTAACTCCATTCACCTCCTTTTTGATTTAAATACTACTGTGCAGGCTTCTCATTATATTTTTTTAGTCCAATGGATTAAACATTATCATTACTTTATACATCAAGGTCTCTTTAGATTTTCTCATATGCTTATATTTTCTTTGCTACCAATTACTTCTGACACCACAGACCTTCCTTCTGAGATTATTTTCATTCTCTCAGAACAAAGTCCTTCAGGACCTCTTTTAGTAAGAGACCATCTGTTGGTAGCATACATATCTTTTTGTTTATCTGAAAATATCTGTACACAGCCCTCATTCTTGAAATGTAGCTTTGCAGGTTATATAATTTTAGAGGGACAATGATTTTCTTTCATCATGTTGAAGATATTATTTCTCTGTCTTCTGGTGTCTACTGTTGCTTTAAAGAAGATGTCATTCTAATTGTTGTGTCTTTGTACTTAAGCTGTCTTTTCTTTCTGGATAGCTTTAAGGTTTTCACTTTGTCTTTGTTACTCTACAGTTTCACTACAAAGTCCATTGGACTTTCTGAATCTGATGATTGGTATCTTTCATAAATTTTAGAAAACTGTCTCTCCTCATCTCTGTTAGCAACTGTGGAACTCCAATAGGCATTTATCTTTCACAATTTTCAAATTTTGCATCACTCAAAATTCCAATACTGTTTTTATTTTTAAACATATTAAATAATATCATGTTATAGCCTATGTCAGATATGTCAGATAACTCCAACATCTGTAGTCTTTGTAGGTCAGATTCTACAGTTTGTCGTTTCTATTGACTTTCAATCATGGTGGCTTATTCACTCATATATTTAGTCATTTTTCATCATTGACACACATTCCTTAGAACAATTTATCTATGGTAATTCTTCTGAATTCTTTAAAGTCTAGTCTTCCAAACAGTATCTCCATTGTTTCTGCCAGACCCCTGAGGGTACTGTTATCTAAGACCTTTTAAACTACATTTCACCTTGTGGTTTTTCAGGCCCAAATCTGGTAGAGTGTGGGTTTATGGTTATAGATCCTTAGGAGAGACATTTCTCCCACTTCTACCCAGAGCCAAGATCCAGCAATGTATATACTCCTACAATATCTCTTTATTAATTATTATTTTTATTTTACTTTTATTTTTCAAGTTCACATCCTGGGGGTATTATCCTACAGGGTTTCTGTTGGATTTGTATAAGAGTCAGAAGTCCTTCAAACACTTCTCTTCCCATTCTCCTCCCATTTTCCCGGCCAGGAGGCCTCCCATATATAGTAGGATATTACTTTGAGAAGGAAAAGGAGCCCGGTAAATACCAAGCCCAAATTTTTCACTACTCTAGCACGGTAGGATCTGGAAATCAGACTTGATTTGATTTAAAGCAAACAAAATACTGCCCTAGGCACTAATCAAGAAAACTATGAGTTTCCTCACTTTCAACATGAGGTGGTTTCCTTTGCTTTGATCTTCTATAGCAATGCGAATCAAAGAATCTAAAGAAAACAACAACAACAGAATAATAAACTGGGGAGACAAGACATCTAGTATAAGAGAGCAGGTGATGACAGAGTATTTCCCCCAAAGCCATCAGTAGCTATTATATTCCCTTTTGCAATTTCTCCCAAATTCCAAGTGTGTTGATGATTTATTTACACAAAGAAGACTTAAACAAAAGTTGTTGCCAAGTAGATTGTAAGTTCTTTGAGAGCAAGAATAATACCTCCTGGTTCTAGAGAGAAAAACAAAAAATATAGGTACTTGATTGATTGATAAAGTATATCATATAACTTTCCATTGAGAGGAGACAATATAACACAGAGAGAAAGCACACTGACTATGAATCAGGTCTTCTGGTTTCAAATCCAAACTCAGTTACTTGCAAGAAATATGATCTTAGGCGAACCCTATCTAAGCTCCATTTTTAATCTATAAAACAGAAAAAATAGCAATGGCTTTGCTATGAGGAGTTCCTAAGCTAATTTGGGTGAAGTGATTACTATAGAAAGGAGTATGGAGGTTCAGAGAATCTTTCAAGGAAGCAGTTGTAGAGAAGTGGGCTCTGACCAGAGCCTTGAAAAATGGTGAATATTTGGAAATATTCAGGAAAAAAAACCTAAGAAACTTCTCACATAGATGCATTCAGCTTCTTGATTCCAGAGGGATTAGCAAAGCTCCTAAAGCCACTTTGGATTTCAACTTTTATCTTAATTCATGGAAGAAACACCAAGCAGTACTTATATTCTCAGACTCTGGATACATTGCCTGGGATCAGATCATAGCATCATAGGTCTACCTGGCTAATTGCCTATGTAAAAAATAAATACATAAATAAAGATGAAACCTCAGATTTTTTTAATCTGAAAATCAGGAGAGTACTTACTTTACAGTGTTCTTGAGAGGAGTAAATGAAACAACCAATGCAAAGGGATAATATACAGTAACTATTCAATAAATATTAACTTTAAACTCTTATTAACATTATCATTTCCCCCTAATGTTTCCTTCTCAAGTCCTCACTCTCTGGAGTATTGCTACACTTGCCTGCTCTACCTTCCTCATCCCCCCTTTGCCCTAGGTGGAAGGACACATTCCCTGATTAAAGGGGGCATCCCGCAAAGACTGACTATGAAGGCAAGTCCACAATAGACGGAGAGACAATGCAGTCTTGTTCAGAGCAACCACCAACAGTGATGACAACAGCCATCAACAGGCTGGGGTCAAAGATCAGCCGTCCCTCTGTCACTCCATTCTTTTTCTGGCTCCCAATGGAGTTCACAGGAACTCAATCTCAAATCTCAAATCCAATCAAAGCCCATCCATACAAGCCCAAACTAAGACACAAAATGAACAAATTCACAAGGCAAAACAAAGCTCTCAGCCTTCTGAAAAGTAAGTTCACCATCCCTTTGGTGGTTGTGGAAACACGGTGCAGCCAGCAGCCAGGTGGGAGACATTGGGGGAAATTGGTGATTCAAATCTTGGAGGTGGGGACTACAGGTTAGCAGGAAAGCTAGATGGAAACCCTGGACACCCTCAGGAAATACCAGAATGACAGCAGCCATGTATCTCTAGGTAGGCATCTGAGGAAGCTTAAAACACTGTGCCAGTTGTGAGCACAGAGGGTGTTTCTGACAAAGTTCCTTTCTTGTCTCTGCCTCATGGAAAACAGGAATATCAGCTCCCTTGGAAGCCATTAGTGTAGTTGATGCCCTTCCTACACTCCTCAGGGCACATGCATGACATTTGTCCTGGATGCAGCTGGAATCCATCCTTTATGGTGCATTTTATCCCTTGATGCCATTGTCTGCTGGGAGACTGCCCGGATACTGAAAGTATGTAAGCAATACTTTTCAATTACTGTACATACATTCTGACACTCTGTGAGGCCTTCACCAATTTGCTGCACAATCTGTCTTGATAGTATCCACAAAGCAGGCATCTTGATAGTGTGGACAAAGTAATTTCTCTCTTTTGTTGCCTAGGAATCCTTTTATAGGCTCAATTCTCTAAATGAGCTATGCAGATGAGCATGTGGGAGAAGCTTGAGTGGTCTCTACTAAAAGAGGATGCGAGTGGAAATGGAGAAATGTGGACAGGGCCCCTGTAATGAGTTTTGGCTAGCAGATACTCTGCTCCAGGGAAGGATGTGTCCATATCAGGGAAACCCAGCAATCACATCAATATGAATGACTCTGCTGGGTGTACTCGGTACCCTGCCCCCCTTTAATGTGGTTGGTTAATTTGTCTTGGGGAATAATCACATTGTGAAAGCAACAATTGCCAAGCATTGTGCTCAATATTTTAAATATATGACTTCATTTAATGCTCGCAGTAACCATATGAGGTTGATATAGTTGTGTCTATTTTGCAGATGAGAAAATTCACACTTAGGCTTAAGGAATTTTGGTAGAAGCTGGAATTCAAACACAGGCTTGGGAGAGTCCAAATCCCATGCTTCCAACCACATTGCTATCAATCTCGGTTTCTCGAAATATAAAATCTGTCCTCTCTGCTGCAGCTTGGAGTGGTTTTTCAGCAGCTGAGGCTACACAAAGAGTCTTAGAAGAACAGAGGCAAAGGATTTGGTCACTTTTTATAGTTCTTTGGATAATAACGATACATAATTCTCTTGTTAAAGTTCTATAAACGTATACTGTTTCAAGACAAAGTTATTTCTCCCTGTTCTGGCCTGTCCCCTGTATCATCACCAGAGGAGTCTGGTCTAGTCACTTCTCTGCTTGGAAACCTCCCAATGCCTCCTGATTATCCCCAGGCTCATGGCCACGCTTGGGTGTCCAAAGCTGGCCACACCTTGCCTTCCCAGGCTGACTTCCTACTGCTCTAGTCGCCAGCCCTGGGGTTTCAACTCTGCTCTGTGAATCTCTAGAGCCGCCAGGATCTTAGACCAGGGCAGCTCTGCTTTTAACATTTTGTGGGTCTCCATAGAGTCTCACTTCAAGAAGGATTCAGAAGTTTTACAAAGTTTGAAAAGTACTTCTCTAACCCCACTACACCCCAGATCATTCACCTGGATGAATGAATCTCCGTACTGTACATCTCTGCTCAAGTTCACCCTTCTCTTGAACCGCTCTCCCTTCCAACACTGCCTTTCAATATCTTACAAATCCTTCAGGGTTTGGTTGGGATATCACTGTCTCCACGTCCTTGATGTACGTCCATAGCTCCGTGACTACACTACTCCTGTGGAGCTCGCCACATCAAACCTTGTGGCGCGATAGCACAGGGAGACCAGCTTGGTGCTTTGTGACCACCTAGAGGGGTGGGATAGGGAGGGTGGGAGGGAGACGCAAGAGGGAGGGGATATGGGGATATATGTATATGTATAACTGATTCACTTTTTTATAAAGCAGAAACTAACACACCATTGAAAAGCAATTATACTCCAATAGAGATGTTAAAAAAAAAATCCTTCTGGCACGGCTATTTGTGCTCTTCTTGTCTCTTCTCTCCCACTCGACTCTGATGGTCTATCCTAGGGTTGGGCAGAAAGAAATCATGTCCATATTTCCATAACATCTGTGCATTACCTCAGCATCTACTATTTATGTTCTGATCATGCCAGGCACTTGATATGTGCTGATTTGAACTTAACTGATATTGATAATTGGGTATCACTTTCAGCAACGAGTTTGGTAACCTGATTGGTAAACACCATCTTTAGTTCTTGAAAACTTTCATGGTTTAATTATGTCCCCCTCAAAAAAGATATGTGGCAGTTCTAACCCCCAGTACCTCAGAATCTGACCTTATTTGGAGCTAGGGTCTTTACAGAGGTAACCAAGTTAAAATGAGGTCATTAGGATGAGCCTTAATCCAGTATGACTGATGTCCTTGTAAGAAGGTGATATTTGGATACACACATAGAAGAAAGATGATCTGAAGACATAGGGAGAAGATGGCCATCCACAAGCCAAGCAGAGAGACCTGGAACAGATCCTTCCTTCATAGCCCTCAGAAGGAACTTGATTTGGGACTTCTGACATCTAGATCTGTGAGACAAATTTCTGTTGTTTAAGCAGCCCACTGTGTGGTACTTTGTTATGGCAGCCCTAGCAAACCAATATAGAAGTCAAGTGTTACAGGGACCAATAAAAGCATCCTGTGCCTGTCTTTATAAGCCTTTCCAGCTCTCAGCCATAAGGCAGTATGAGCTATTTTCACTTTCTTCCTTCAAAGGATCTTTATCCACGCATGGAGGTACGTGTGTGTGTGTGTGTGTGTGTGTGTGTGTGTGTGTGTGTGTTTACAGATATCCTTCCGGATATTTCTTTCTTCAGCTGGAGGTCTGCTGAGGGCCAGGCACGGTGCTGATGCTGGGATGCAGCCCAAACTCATTCATGGCTTTAGTTTTGCCTCTCTCCAAGTTTCCAGATTCCTTAAGCACAAGAATGGTGACTTTCACTTTTCTTGTATCCTCACTAGCGACACTCTATCTATATGGACATAGTGTGAGTGCCAAAATAGCTGTGATCCTATACTTCCTCTGCATTCCGCTGTGCGATATCTATCCCTTCTGACCCTCATCACTTTCTAAGTCTACTTACAGTTATGTGTACGTGCTTATTTCATCTTTCCTTCTAAACTGTAAACTTTCTGAGGTAGAATCCATGGATGAACAATACCTAGTACTCCGTTATAAATGCATATTAAATGATGAATAGATGGGGGGGAGGGAGCAGTGGCTAGACACCTAATCTTGGAAATAATAGAGAGGAAAACCTAGTCCAAAAGTAAAAAAGGGGGATGGATCATCATTCTTTGGCTCTTGATTTAAATACATGATGTTAAGTTACACCTGGGGCTCATTTATAATTATTTACAGCCACAATGTCACAATCTAATGGACAGAACCTAAAGATGTATGAGGGAATCTGTGGAATATTCATTTTGGCTGTCACTGACTACAAAGGACTTCTAAGAAAAGCCATTCATATTAATAATAATAACAACAATAATAATGATTATAATAATAGGTAATGTTTATTGATCTTTTGCTCTGGGCCAGCCACTATACTAAGAGTTTATATACATCATTTAATTTAATCCTCCCCAAAACCCTGTAAGATAGATGACATCTTTAAAATATAGCTTCATGAGATGTTAAGTAAAATATTGACGGTCTCAAGACAGGAACTGGTGGAGGTAGAATTCCAACTCAGTTGGTACAGCACCAGAGCCTAAGCTCGTGACCTCTGCTACAAAGACTCATTCGTAAAATTTCCTTGCCAGAGACAGCCACAAGCTCTAGTCCTGCTTGCAAGGTTGTCTTTTGTGACAAAAATTATGAAAAAGTTTTGTTATGCAATGTATACTGTTTTGTTTTACAGTGTATTGTTTCATGTATATCCATCTCTATCTAATTAAAGAAAGATGAGCAGAGATTTTAACGGGGACACCTTGGTGAGGGTAGAATACCAAATATTTCATGTAAAATTTGGTTTTTCATATCTACTGGTGGTCAGTGAACGTTAATTTAATTGAATGCATTCGATTTTCTTGAACAGCCAAGAGTTATTTCTGGATGGCAGCCCTCGGATGCCATTTGCTCCTCATAATGATTTAAAGCAAAAGGCTTGAATCATCATCATAATAGATTGGAATCGGTTTGAGAACAGGGAAAGAAGGAATAACTCTGAACTGTGTCTTATAGAGTGGCCCTTGAAAACATTTCAAGGCTTTTAGTTTAGAAGTCAATGCATTCTTTTATTCTTGCCTAGAATTTCATTTGTTTATTCAGCAAATATTTTGTGAGTACCAGGCACTGTTATGCACCCCCGGGGACACAGTGGTGAGCAATACAGTCAGGTCCTCTGTCCTCACTGAGCTTACAGTCTAGAGGGGGAGACAAGTATTAAAAAACAGACGGTTGTAGTCCTGTGTAACAGGGGCAATGATGGCAGAAATAGGGTGCAATGGGAGCACGTGGGGGTAACTTACCCAGGTCTAGGAAGCCAAGGAAGATTTCACAAATTCTAGGATCTTCCAGTAAATTTTTTGAAGAACTGAAATTTTTTAGATGAAAATGAAATATTACTTCAGAAAACATATGACTATTAAATTAAAGATACTTTTGTTAAGTTTGAAAGATGGCAGAAGGTCTTTAAAATGTTATCCAGGCTAGTTATCCAGGTAGGATAAAGGTCACCTCTTGGAGGGTCACATCCATAGAAGGGTCACCACCTGAGGAGGGATTGTACCAGAAGCATTCTCTTCCTCCTCCAAAGGGATGTTTCCTGAGTTCAGAAATGCTGAATGTTGGAAGAGGGCCTTATTGTCTTTCTAAATCTGGCCTAAATGACAACAGGTAGCCTGTTAATTGCTTATTTAACTGCCTTTTGTGTCACATTTTCTGCTGGTGTATATAGCTTTTAATCACACATCACAGCAACTGGAGTTACCTGATAGTACCTCCATACCAAGTTTTCCATCCTTGGATGCAATTTCAGAACAGTGCTCCATCAGAAAGAGCAGCTGGATTCTACCAGAACATCTATCTAATACAGAAACATAGTTCCTTCACCGCGGAATCTTCCAGTTCACAAACGCTGAGTGTTTCAATGATATTACAACCATAAAGCTCAGTGCAATTTAAAACGTATTTGTAGAACAGTAGAGTGGATTCACCTCCAATGCATAGATGCAGCTTTCTGTGTGTTGAGATGCCACCTAGTGGACTGTATTACATACAAAAAGTAAAACTAATCCTGTATGAATTGCAGCTAGCATTTTCTTCCTAAAATTTGAGGTCCAAGTGACAAATCTTCTTAGCTAGTGAAAGCTCTAAATTTTAAAATGTAACATCATATATTCAGCATAGGTTCAGCTTGAAAGGGACCAAATTTGGAATTCCCTTTAAACATTCTACCAAGGAAGATTTAAAAGGAGAGTATCAGAAAATATCTGCATCAAAGGGATTGGTTTTGAGTTATCATTAGTGGTAGTGGGAAGAGAAGCTGATGCAAAATAAAAGTAGCCTGTTTTATCTAAGGTGATTAAGATTTGGAGCAAATAGAAAAACCAGGCTTCAGAATTTGAGGTAGATAACAATTAATGATATATAACGATTCACAACTTCTTACAGGATTAGGCATCTTTAATGCATCTCTGTATTCAGTGAGGGCTGATGTTCAAAGAACGTTTATTGACTATCTACTATGTGCTGAGCACAAAGATAGGGACTGAGAATAATGAGCAAAACTGAAGAGGAAGCAGAGAGTTACTACTGCAGAACATTCTGGATTTTGGCGCTTAATTTACAGCATTATGTCACTCTTTCACCCATGTTTTCTTTGGTGTCATCCTAAGGGAATTGATAGGTCTGTTACTAAAGGCCAAAGAGCCTTTAGCCTGCTAAGACGACATGAGCTCAACGACTTTCCAGAATTCCAGGAGTCTTTGGAGAATTGTAGCATCTACAGCAGGAAGCTTGTTGAAGCACTTTGATCTTTCCTTTGACTTAAGATCAATCTTACCATTTGCTACCACGGGCTTTGGGAGAATTCTTCGTACTCACCTGGGGTTGGCTGTAAGTTGTTCACCTTTCATGGAGTGCTCAAACCACTTCCATAAGGACTGGGTTAAAAGGGCTTGGGACAATGGAAAAGATCAATGTCCACCAAACTGAAAATTCAGTGCATACCTTAATTCAGATCATTCCCCAGGATTACGTGAGCGAAGGGGGAGAAGTTAAGGGGCTGAGCTGAATGTCTGTCTTGCTTTTCTATCACCTTGGTGGAAGCAGTAATTGCTTTCAACTCCCCTTTGGCTCCCCAAACCACTGTATGGAAAACAACATCAAAACTCCCAAGAAATCGAAATCTAAAGAGCAATCTGAGGCTTAAAAGAGTAAAAAGGAGTTAATGAGAGTGTAGGCAAGATACTTCCTCCTCTCCGACAACCTTCCCCTACTTTTGATATACTTTCAGTCCTAGGATCCAGCAGTACAATCTCTATTAAAGATGTATCATGCAAGCAAAATGTACCAGGAATGAGAGCCCTAGCTCTGCAGGTCAGCAGACAGGTTGTTAAAGGTTGGTGAAATCTTGGTGAGAACAGGTCAGGAAGAATGGAAAAAAAGGTAACGGAGTTTCAGTGATATTAAGAGAAGCACAGTGAAGTGGATAGTGTGTGAGCTCTGGTCTCAGGGACACCCAGATTTGAATCTCATTACTACCACTTACTAGTGGTGGGAATTTGGGGTGAGCGACTTAACTTCTCAGAACCTCAGTTTCCTCATCTGTAAAAGGGGATAACAACAGAATCTCTGAAAGAGTTGTATGGATTAAATTAAGTATCGTAAGTAAAGTGCCCATCACGGTGCCTGGTATATGGTGAATGTAAATTTAGCTCAGCTAGTTATTATTATTATGACTTATGATCATTAATACTTAGCGCTATCATGGGCTTTATTTGGACGATGCTTGGCTACTGCATTCAATTCTAGATGACGCATTGTAAGAGGGCTACAGTGAAAAATGAGAGAGAATTCAAAGAGCTTTTGACTAGCTATATCATGAAATTCTGTTGCCCAAAGTCTACATGAGAAAGTTATGCTGGAAAAGCATCACTTTAGACTTTAACTACTGAAAGGCCTCTCATATGGAAGAAGGGTTAGGTTTGTTTCTTGTAGCCCCAGACATAGAATTAATCAGAGTGACTAGAAGTCAGAAGCATATGTATTTCAGGTAGATAAGGAAGAATTCTTAGAATGGGCTGTCTGGGAAGGTGGTAAATTTCCTGTCCATGGAGGTGCTTAAATCGGAATGACTAGTTGTCATAGATACTATGTGGTGGGGGAGGGAGAGAGGGCTGCATTTCAAGCACTGGATAATAGCTGGCTTAGGAAATTGTCCAGATCTCATTCAATCCTGAGATTCTCTCATTCTAGGATAATGAAGAAGAAAAAGATGAGAAAGAAGTGATAGAGGCAAGAGATGGAGGAAGGCAGCCATCCCTGGTTCCTTTTCTCCTTTACTCCGGGGTGGTGTGGGATTTGGCGACAGCTGCCGCTAGCCCCTAAAACGCCTTGGTCGCAAAGAGAAAATGGTATCTGCTCTGGGCTGATGCAACACCACAGTTGCCGGGGTCAGCGAGATGGCAGTGTCTTCATGAAAATTACAAGAAGGAGCCTCTTCCTCTGGGCAGATGTGTGATGAGAGGAATGAAGATGAATTTCAGCCCCACTTGCCTTCTCAGCTGGGCACTCCTGTGCAGTGGACAACCTGCACCGCTGTGCGCAGCCATCTGAGCTCTAACCTTCTGGTCCTTTCACTCAAGGCAAACTGGCAGTTGCCTTCAAGTCTTCTTTAGCCCTGAGAACCTAGGAATGCGACTCCAGCAACACGATCATTATACCCAAGAGCACCCGGTTTACAGTGAGAATTCTGTGGAATGTATTGTAGACAGTTAGATCAGTAATGATGGACGTTTATGGGTTTTAGCTGCCAGAGTACATTTTCCTTTCTTATAATCCTAATTCCCCCTGTGTCCGTGATTGGGGTAGGAGTATAATTTCAGGGCCGGATCTTCGACAGATTTTCTTTTTCCCGCCCCCCTTGCCTAGCCAGGGATTGGGCATGTAAACTGAGCTTAGCCAAACAAGTACCATCTCCCCTCTTGAGACTTAGTGACCTGGGGAATGACAGGAAGTCATTCACATGCCTGGCTGTCCCGGATGCCGGAGGGTTTCTGTGTCCCCTGCTCTGCTTCCTGCTTTCTGCCTCTTGGGCTTCCTGTCTGTTTCCAAGGCTGGCATCCTTCCATCCTGTAAGCCTCCCGTTAACCTTCCAGTGATATCCTGGTTGCTTAAGTTGTCAATAGTAAATTTCTGTAGCTTGCAGCCAAGAACACTAACTAAAATACCGATATTAAAGTTGAAAATAGCAGGCAACTACTAATAATAGGAAAGTCTTGCGAGTCAAAATCCCCACTGCTAAAGATTAAACTCTCTCCTTGCTGGAATTACGTATCGCCTACTAGTCCAAACTCCATTCCTAGAATAACAATAATTATCATGTTAACTTTACATTGATTGAGCATTGATTGAGTGTTAGGTTAAGGGTGTTATATACATCGCCTCATTTAATTCTCACCACAACTCTTTTAAAATAAATACCAATATTATACTCATTTTAAAGATAAGGAAACTGTGGCTTCGAATAATTTACTCAATATCGAGTTAAGAAGTGGCAGAGTCAATATTTAAACCCAAGTCCAGGTCACTTCAAGACCTGTGCTTATAACCACTCTAATATTCTGCCTCTTATTTCCCCTTACTGACATATATAGTGAACACATTCATTATTTCCTCATATAGTGAAATAGTCACAATAAATCAAATAATAGGAAGTTGGAAAAAAAGCACGTATTTACAAATTATGAACTAGCTTTAGGAAAAGACTTACATTCAGCTCATTTACATTTCAGCTTTTGCTTTCAACATGTTCCGGTCAGGAGTCCACGCTCCCCCATTCTTGGTGCGTGGGGGCAGCCCAGCTATCTCAGCTGGGTCTTTCCTGCCTGTTAAATACCCACTGGACTGAGCGCTCTTCAAGCTCCCAGCAAGTTCATTAGTTACCTGAAAATACCTACCTCATCTGTCATCAACACTCAAATGGCCTGCGGGATTTTTCATTTCCACTCCATTATCCAAACCCTTGCTAGCATTTACCTCCCACATCTGGAATCAATCCTGACCAGAAGCAAAGTGCTGAACGGTTGGGCTCCTCCTGGGGCAGCCTTTCTCCAGAGGAGTGACAAGAATATGTTGCGGCTGAATTAGCCATTCTCTTCTAGAGGAAGCTGCTGTGGCAGCTCTCATGCATTTTAATTTGCTCATTTACCCCCTTCGTCTTTACTTGTTTAAGCAAAATATTTAGTTTAACATTTTCAGTCATTACAGCCTAAAAACACACGTACTTTAAAACTAGATTTATTTGAGTTGCAAATTGTGGGAATCCTTTAAAAATACCCCAGCTCATTATCCTTTTATCTGTCTCTGTAGAAAAGATTTTAGATAGTCTCAGAAAACATCGCTGACTTTCAAGCCTCCTACCGCTGCCCACACCACTGTCTCTGTCTGTCTGATACTCAGGAGAGAAAAGAGAGTACCAGTTTGCCAATTACAATGAAGTCAATTACAGGATTTTGATTTTACGCTATTTTTTTTTTCCTTTTCTAAGCAGCCTGGAGGCCAACATCATAGACTTCTAGAATCGCTTTCAGGTGATAATTTTCAGATCCTTGTGAAGAAAAGAATTTAATTAGAATTTTTCTTTTTTCCTTCCTTCCTTCCTTCCTTCCTTCCTTCCTTCCTTCCTTCCTTCCTCCCTCCCTCCTTTCTTTCTTTCTTCCTTCCCTTCGTCCTTCCTCCCTCCCTCTCTCCCTCCCTTCCTTCCTTCCTTGCTTGGTGGGGACTGGATAGGAAAAGGCGACCTCAGGATGCTAAACCTCCAGACGTCTTTCTTTGGAAATATCTTCACGGAAAAAAAAAAACAACAACCCCAAAACAAATGGTGATGAAAACTGTTTTCTGACAGCCCCGAGGAAAATATGTGTATGCATATGGAAAAAGTCAATCTCTTGATTAGATAAACTGCATTATTTTAGTAATACAGCACATCCTGTCTTTAATTTTAAATAACTGAAAGATTTTTTTTTTTATAGTTCTAGAGGAAACAGCAATAAGAAACATCCAAGATATCCAATATATATCAAGATACAGCTCTTGGCACCTGCAGGGAGATTATCTATGCTGATGAAGTGAAATATTACTGTGGATAATAGAAAGTTACAGAACACAAGAGAAAAAAAAATAATAAGAGGCAATCAGGAAGCTAGAAAAGCAGTTCTATGAAAGAAATCCTGATTTAAGATAGTGAGTCTGGGCATTTTTGTTCTGCTTTCTTTAAGGTCAATAACTGAGCCAGGAAGAGGTTTTGAAGCAGAGTTAGCTGTAAGCAATTGTGAAGGGTCTAGGCTGTGCCAGTCATCGTGCTAAGTGCCTCGTCGACCGTGATAGCACCCACCATGCAGCCTCACACGTGTGCTGGGCGCGGTGAGGAATGCAAACCAGCGACCGTGACCAGGCCCCACTCTGTCCTTTTCTTACCCACTGGGCAATGCAATGGGGAAACCGCTGAGAAAGCAAATCCAACCTCCAGATTGAAGGAACAAAAACAATGTGAACAGTGAGCTCTTTGAAAAGAAAACTGCTTCCCTATGGTAGAAAATAGGGGCAGGGGGCCCATGCAGGGAGCCCAGCAAGCAGGGAAGGTGGGCCCTGAGGAGTGTGATATTACACAGGAACATAATGGGGTTGACTGCATACTTGTCTAATTACTGGAGCTATTAAAACCTCTATAATTTAGATTCAGGCAAAAAAAAAAAAAAAAGCCTATATAAATGCACACACATGCTCCTGATTGGATTTTATGAATCTACTCCTCTCGATTCTAAAAGGACACCACCCTGCTGTGTACATGTGGCAGCTAAACCTGCGTGACCTTCTCCCCCCCCACCGGCCCTGCCCCTGCCCCCCAGACTAGCGTACTCTGTTACTGTAATAAGCAGTTAGGTTAGATAAGGCGACGGGTGATGGGATCATCTGTGTTGAAGCTGAATTATAATGCCTCGGTCAACGGATTTAATCTAAACCAAATGCTTTGGGATTCTGAAGGCTCCGGGAACAGAGAAAATGTAAGTTTTATATTTGCCCAAGTTCAAACAGAGAGCAGTCAGAGGGATTCCAGAAGCTCAGAGAGTGGTAGCAAAAAAAATGTTGTTTCTCCTGAGTTCAATCAAAGGAACAAGTAGAGTATACTTTGTATTCACCTCTTCCTTTCCTTTCTCCTCTGTGCACTTTTTATTCTCGACACAAAGGAGGGTTATCACTTGATGCCAAACTGAACTTGATCAAAGAAGTACTTAGCACATAATAGGTGCTCAAAAAATTAATACTTCTCGGGCTTCCCTGGCGGCGCAGCGGTTGAGAGTCCGCCTGCCGATGCAGGGGACACGGGTTCGTGCCCTGGTCCAGGAAGATCCCACATGCCCCGGAGCGGCTGGGCCCATGAGCCATGGCAGCTGAGCCTGCGCGTCCAGAGCCTGTGTTCTGCAACGGGAGAGGCCACAACAGTGAGAGGCCCGTGTAGCGCAAAAAAAAAAAAAAGTCATAAAATTTTTATAATGATATTTTTATAACTTTCTATCCCTTTATCCACTGTTCATTCCTTCATAGCGTTTATCATTGGTTGTTTTCTTACCTCTTAATTTGCTTCCTTTTTCTTTTTTTTTCTTGCGGTACGCGGGCCTCACACTGTTGTGGCCTTTCCCGTTGCAGAGCACAGGCTCTGGACGCGCAGGCCCAGCGGCCATGGCTCACTGGCCCAGCCGCTCCGCGGCATGTGGGATCTTCCTGGACCGGGGCACGAACCCGTGTCCCCTGCATTGGCAGGCGGACTCTCAGCGACTGCGCCACCAGGGAAGCCCTGCTTCCTTTTTTTTTTATTGGCTGTGTGCTTTCACTAGGCCAGTAGGGTCCACGAGAAAGAAGACTCTGCCCTGTTCAGCACTGTAGCCCAGCCCCCAGAGCAGTGCTAGCATATCACAGGAATTCCATAAATATATGTTATGTGAATAAACAATGCCAATTTCCTGAGTTTAGGGTATTCCTTGCTGCTCAGGTACTTGAGTAAACCAGAATCCTATAAATATATGTCATCGATACCCCTTTAAAATAAATTTTGCTAACTTTCAACTACAGCATTTGCCCCCCACCTCCCCTATTGAGGATCAGAAGTTCCCTTCTCCTAACTTACATGAGTGTCACATAATCCTTCCCCTACTGGCCACAGGGCAGCTCTGAGATGTCTTAGGTTGTACCCATAAATGAAAGAAAGCCCATAATTTTGATGCCTTAAATCCTGGGGTGTGGTGGTCCTTCACTTCTGGCGACAGAGCAGTCCCCTTCTTCGTTTCAGCATTAAAATTCTATAAAATAAAAATTATACTATTTTGGATTATTAGTCTGTGATCTCTTTCTTTCCCCTACAATAATACAATGGTGTTTACTTCTTTTATATCTGTATGAGATGTATGCCTAATTTTGAAGACTATTCCTTTCTTCAGGTCAAAAGGAAAAATGCTTTTCCATGCTTTATCTCATTGGACGCTAAAAACAACTTTTAGAGGGTAGAAGGAAATGTTATTATTCTCATTTCACAGATGAGAAAATAGATATGTCCCATGGTAGTAAGAAGCACAGGTAGAGTTGAAACTCAGGTGCTCATTTGATATTTAACAAAGATTTAATGAGCACCTCCTGTGTTGCAGGCTCTGTGCTGGGCTCTGGGAACAAAGCAGAGAGCAGACAGAGCAGCTCTGCAGGGCATCTTCGGCTCCAGGTCCAGTGTCCTTTTCTAATCTGAGAACTCCAGCCAAGGACAGTAAAGTTAAATCATAATCCAATATATTTTCATATAAAGATTTAACAGTTTTAAGGAGGTTTCTAAACAAAACCTTAAAGGGAGTTAAACAGCATTTTAACATCGTTTCTGACTGACTGCACGGAACACTTTGACTAAATTAAGTGAAGTAGAGTTGAAACATGACTTGGAATAAAATAATTCAAGTATCTAAACGTTTGGAAATGTCACCATCTTATAAAAAAGGTAAGTGCACGACCAGAACAGCACTGGAGAGAGCTGGGTGTTCTCAAGATATTCTGTTTCTCTGTGGCCAGGTAGCAGTGAATTCCGGGCAGGTTCTGGACACCTGCGGCCTCTCTTCTGCTGAGTTTCAGCTCCCAACTACCAGGGTTGTCAGTGTTCCCTATTATTCTCCTGACAGACAAAAGGGAAACAGCAAGTATTCCCTTCTGTCTGAAAGAGTAGCAAGTAAAAATGGCTTTGTGATTGTAAGAGATGTCGACTTAATTAGCTTTTTTCTTCCAGGTAATAAGTGTTTTCTCCAAGGAATGCCCAAAATTAACAACACTCTATGAAGAAGTTTTTATTTCCTTATCTCTTCCCACTTAAGATCCACAGATGCAAAAATCACACTCAAAGATGATGATGGTTTATTGTTTTTGTAGATAACGTTACCACAGTGGAAGTCAGAATCTGCATCCGCTGACATTTTGAAATCTTCCTTTGAGAGGTATGGCTCCTATGTCCTCCCAAACCTTAAAGATTATGGAAATCAGAAGTATCTTCTCTTATATCAAGAGTTCTTTGTCTGGAAGTTCACTAATGTTTTTCAGGTAGGCCTGTGAACCCCATGAAATGGTATGAGAAAAATATTTTTTGTATGTCATTTTGTAAGTTTATGGCTTTTCAGAAGATTTTCAAAGGAGTATATGAAACAAAACAGTATGAGAATTCCTTTACAATAGTCTATTGAGGCTTTGAGTGTTGTCAATACATTCATAAGTAATTTCACATAATTTTTGGATGTTTCTTCAGACTCGGCATTTGAGAACAAAATATACAATCATCATTGATAGATTTTAAGAATGTGTGATGCCGAGTTTACACCATGACATTGACTCCATTTGCCCAATTTTGAGAAGTGTTTCTTGCCTCTGAAAAGCAGAAAGGACTATCCAGCTACAACTCGATTTAATTTGACTCTGAGGACGGTAGTTCCTGAACAGCTGGCTGAAATAAAATTCTAGAAAGCAGACCCTCTATTCCCATTGAACTGCTGTAATTTTGGTTTGTGGTTCAGCACAACAGTGGAAGACGGCTGAACCTTGTCTTCCCGTCACGCTGCTCTGGCAGTGGGACTGCTGGGCATTATCACTGAGTGATAATGTCCCGAGTAAATAAAAATAAGGGTCTCTGCCCTCTAAGCAATTACTATCTAGCTGGGGAGACAGAACATGTGCTCAATACCTATGCAATTTTTTTCCCAACAGGTCATGCTATAGAATGGAAAAATAGAGAATGTATGTAGGTTTTCACTAGAATACAAAATCCCTGTGGCTAACGCTGCCCTTGATTGTAATATGTCTTATTATGAATTTACAGATAATCTATCAGTGTTGCTAATTCTTCAAAATCTGCCCATGAAAACTCCAGTTATTTTGAAGGACGAATTCTAGGACTAAAGTTTTAAATAATCTACACAGATTTCTTTCGTATTTTCCTAAGTTCAGTCTTCAGCAATCTAAATTGGACTTTCTGTCACAGTCATGTTTCCAAGTAGGTGAAGAAAGTTTTCTTTCCTGTATGGGAGAGAGAGAGAGAAAGAGAAAGAGAGAGAGGGGAAATAAATATATCATACACACACATATATACAGTTTCTTATACACATACATACATACATATGAAGTTCAGTAGAAGTTGCTATTTTAAAAATGTTTATCAGAATAGGTGCATTAAAACTTGATAAGGTTTGTAAAATTTATAAAGGCATCTCCTTCAAGGCCTGATGTGAGTTATGAAACCTAATTTTGTTTTCATAGCTCTGTGATAAAATTTTATCAGTGTTATAAAAGGGGTCTTTACTAAGACTGACCGGAAATCTGAACTATCTGTCCAGGCAATAAAAACACATTCCTTAGCTGCAAAGTGTCAGACAAGCAAGGTTTAACTGAAATTGATCGATAAGTCTTCCTTTGACAGTTGAGTGCACTTTACCTCATAGGATAATAGTTTTCTTATTCATGGTTTTTCCATTAATATCAGACTTCAGTGTTGGTAAGAAACAAGAAAGACATAAAAGGGAGAGAGACATGCCATCACGAGAGAATGTTGCGATCTTTAATGGTAGAGCACTTGTGCTCAGATCAAGTGCTTGTGTGAGTGAGGGTTCAGACTTTCATTACTGATTGTTATGGGTTGAACTGTGTTCCCCCCAACAAAAATTCACATGTCAAAGTCCTAACCCCCAGCATCTTAGAATGTGCTCTTATTTGGAAATAGGGTCGTTGTAGATGTAATTAGTTAAGATGAGGTCATACTAGAGTGGGTTGTCCCCTAATCCAAAATGACTAGAAAATTTGGACACAGACAGGTACATGGGGAGAATGTCCCCCATGAAGATGAGGCAGAGATTGGGGTGATGATTCAACAAGACAAGGAATGCTAGATTGTCTACAAACCACCAGAAGCTAGGGCAGAGGCATGGGACAAATTCTTCCCTCACACCCTTTAGAAGGAACCTGTCCTCCTGGCATTTTGATCTTGGAATTCTGCCTCCAGAACTGTGAGAAAATAAATTTCGGTTGTTTAAGCCACCCAGCCTATGGTACTAGGCCTAACAACTAATACATGGATGAATACAGCCATTCAGGTAGAGAAGTGAGACCCCCTAGTTGCTTGCTATGTCCTGATGAGCCAGTGAGGCTCCTCTCTGACGCATGTGGCGGTGCTCTCCCACCCACCACCTTGGGCTGGGCATCCAAATGTAGCTCACTTTGCCTAACTCAGCTGTCATCAGAGAAATTTTCCAAGCAGGCAGTGAGTAAACCATAAAATTATTCCTTGAAGGCATCCAATGAAGGCATCCCATTCAGTTTTAGAATTGCCGATAACCATACCTGAAATTTCTACAGGCTTTGAGGTTAGACAGATCTGGGTACAAATATCAGCTCTGCCACTTATCAGCTGATGGCTTTGGCAAGACGTTTCACCTCTCAGAAACTCAACTTCCCCATTTCTTTTTTAAAAATTTATTATTTATTTATTTTTGGCTGTGTTGGGTCTTCGTTTCTGTGTGAGGGCTTTCTCCAGTTGCGGCAAGCGGGGGCCACTCTTCATTGTGGTGCACGGGCCTCTCACTATCGTGGCCTCTCTTGTTGCAGAGCACAGGCTCCAGACGCGCAGGCTCAGTAGTTGTGGCTCACGGGCCTAGTTGCGCCGCGGCATGTGGGATCTTCCCAGACCAGGGCTCGAACCCCTGTCCCCTGCATCTGCAGGCAGATTTTCAACCACTGTGCCACCAGGGAAGCCCCCCCTCCCATTTTTAAAAAGTAAAAGGAGAAGTAGGAAAAACCCATCTATTTCCAAGGGTGGTCAAGACAACAACAGTGTAAAAGTCCAACAGGGTGCCTGGCATGTGTACACACTCTGACAGCGTTAGTGCCCTTCTCTGTCCACGTTTATAATTGATCTTATTTGATCCTTATACCAATGGACTTGCCCAACAGTGCAGAAGGCAAGACACCACTTAGGCCTTTGACACCAAGTCCAGAGATCTTTCCATAGGAGGAACCACTTCCAGTCCTTGGCCATCCCTAAGCTGTGTCCTGGCCTCCCTCTGTCACTCTGGTGAAATTTGGATTGGAATTCTGAGGCTGAAGACGATCTGCATGCAGGTCCTAGTAAACACCTATAGAAAGGCTCTACCAAGCAGCAGGATAGGCTCCCGGAATTCTGGCTGTCACAACTCTTGTTGCCCAATTGCATCTCGCTACTGAATCAGAATCAGACCTTTAAAGTTGGGTGGGACTTTAGAGATGGAAGAGTCTACTTTCCTTATTTTTAAGAAGAGGAAGCAGCAGCTCAGATGGGTCCTCAGCCAGTTGACATCTAGTTAAATGGTCTTATGAACCACAGGCTAATGTTCCTCCAATTTTATTGTGCCCCCAGTAGTCACAAAGTCAGCCCAGAAATGGAAGAACCAAAATAGATCCAAAGATACGTAAAATATTCTCAGAATAAACCTTGGCCTGAAGAGCAATGCGGTTTTAGTGAAATGAAGGTCCTTCCTAGCTCTATGATGCTTAGACCAAGTTAAGGTGAAAGTGGGCTTCAAAATGGTGCTGGGACTGCCACATATTCAGGAAAAGGGGTGGGGGCATCGGTGAGTGCTCTTTCATACCTGCTCTCTGGCGGGGGTGATGCTTGCTCAGCTTAGCGCCCAGCACCTCACGGCTCCTGGAGGAGCTCATGGCAGGTTCAGAGCAGGCAGAGGGGCCGAAGAGCAGTGACTCTTGTTTGGAAATCTCCTGAATTGGCTGACTCCCATTTACATGCTGTTTCTGGCAACAGAGATCAGTCTGGGTCACCTCTCTGCCACTGAGTAAATATGTTGAAAATTATTACTATTTCAGACAAATGTTTAACTATTCTCAGATTATCTATGACACCACAGGCCAAAGTCACAACAGTCTAACCTGGGAGTGAGTTTACCTTGTGATTTATGGAATGAGAATTCTGGGCGCTCTGTGGGACTAATTTAATACGAAACATTCAGATGTCTGTCTTATAATGCCATTCATCTTTCCTTAGCCTGCCTGCACCAGGGGGCATGTGGTTCAGAGAGCAGGCTCTCCCTTCTCAGCCACAAATCATCACACTTGTGCAAGGGGGTGACACGTCTTCTCTTCCAAGCCAGGCTGCCTGCAGCAGTCAGGCAACCAGTTAAGGGTCCATCTGGGCACTGATGGGAGAACAGTGTTTTCCACTCTATCAAGCCTTAGGAGTGTTTTGAAAGTTACAATGGGCAAAGAAGGGATCATAACCAACATTGCTTTGGTTTGCCTTCTGATAAAGGAAACATAATCAGTCTATACTGTCTCGTCAAGTACAAGACTCGTTTTATAAGAAGGTTATGTGATATTCTATGGGTTGATGTGACAATGTGTGTCTTCACTCAGATTGCTGTAGCAAAGTACCATAGGCTTATAAACAACAGAAATTTATTTCTCACAGGTCTGCATCCTGGAAGTCTGAGATCAGAGTGCCACTGTGGTCCAGTTCTGGTAAGAGCCGTCTTCTGTGCTGCAGACTGGGGACTTCTCATTGTATCCTCTCACGGCAGAGAGCAGAGGAAAGAAGGAAGCTCTCTCATGACTCTTATAAGGGCACTAATTCCATTCCTGAGGGCTCCATCCTTAGGATCTCATCTATTTCTAATCACCCCCCAAAGACCCCACCTCCTAATACCATCACATTGGGGCACAGGGTTTCAACATACAAATTTGCTGGGGACACATATTCAGTCCGTAACAGTGCATGTGAGGAGAAGAAAGTTCTACAAGAAAATCAAACTCTGATTCAATGCTTATATTAAAAAGCAGGTACCTTTTTTAGCCAACTAGTTACTCCAAAACTTACATTCATTCAACAAATATCCATTAATGCCTACTACACAGTAAGGAATATTCAGGCACTGGAAATACAGGTGTGAAAAAGCCTGGCCTTACTTTCAAGGAGTTTACAGATCAGTGGGAGAAAGAATATGTCAACAGTGGTAAGTTCTACAGTTAAGATAAGCAAAGGGGGCAGCGGGGGAAGCATATGGAAGGCAGTTCCCAACAGAGTTGGTTTGGGGAGGGGTCAGGGACAATCCCCCAGAAAGCTGTAGGAGGAGAATGTGCAAAGGTAAGGAAGTTCGAGAGAACACACGATTTGGGGGAATTTAGGGAACTTTCAGGACAAGTGGAGTGCAGATCTCTGGGAGCAAAGGGGTGAGAAAACCGAGACTGCAGGGCGAGGGGAGCACAGTCTTCCCAAGGGTGTGGGGTACCACGGGGAGGAGTGTGTCCTTCATTTAGATGACAGTCAGGGGCCACTGAAGGTTTTTAAGCAAGAGAGTAACACGATTTGATTTTCATTCTAGAAAGATCATTCTGGCTACTACTTGGATAAAGAATTGGAGAGGAGTGAGGCTGGGGGTGCACCATGACTAGTTAGAAAACCGTCAGTATTATCCGCAGGAGCAATGACAGTGGCCTGAAGTAAGAGTGTAAATAAACACCTTTGAAGTACTTAAAAATCCCACAAATAAATCGCATTTTTTTCCATAATTACTGTTGTAAGCTGCTGAAATGAAAAGTGGCTTTTTTTTTTTTTTTTTTTTTTTTTGCGGTACATGGGCCTCTCACTGCTGTGGCCTCTCCCGTTGTGGAGCACAGGCTCTGGACGCGCAGGCTCAGCGGCCATGGCTCACGGGCCCAGCCGCTCCGCGGCATGTGGGATCTTCCCGGACCGGGGCATGAACCTGTGTCCCCTGCATCGGCAGGCGGACTCTCAACCACTGCACCACCAGGGAAGCCCCAACGTCTTTTGTTGTCATTTCCTGAATGAGCCGGAGGATAGGGGTGCAGAGTGCTCCTCATGCTGTCTTGTGCTGTTGCTGCACTTTGCCCCCACTGCTGTTGAGAACTCCTCCCTAGGAAGCCTCTTAAACACTAAACAGCTTTAGTTCAATACATCGTTGTGGCCCACATCAACTTTTTCATGGGAACTGGACATTATGTAACAGAGAATACTACTCCTTGGGTGTCCTGGAACATAACAAGGATTGAAAGTTCAAACACAGTTGATGATGGTCAAGTCCAAAGAGTAGAGCACACGTTTCAACATTGGGAAAGTTGGTAGGCAGGCTGGCCTCGCAGAGTGCTGGGCGAGAGAGAGATGGTAACAAAAATCAAAATCCACAATGGAATTCAGCCTATCAAAATGACTGCATTAAACAAGAGGCAAGGGAAAGTCTGATAAAAACGGTTTGACATTCTGAATTGATTTGGAAAAATTCCCTGGATGCCAGAGTGTCTTCAGTTTTGCCAGGATGTCTCTGCAAGATCCACTTCCTCAGACAGACTTACTTGTATTCGGAAGTGTAACTTAAGAGTCCAACTGGTATCCATCCTGATATTGTAACCAAAGTCCTGATATTGTAACAGATTGCGTCCTCAAGGTCATGCTGCTCGTATAGCAAGGACCACCAAGGTTACTCCATTAAAGTGGGTTTGGAGGATACACCCAAGGACAAGCCTCTTACTGACCGAAGAGGACTAGAGATAGGCTAGCTGATTCCATTGCTAATGTCATCCCTCAGTGGTGAAGGGAGAAAATAATCATAACAACAGCAGAATTATGGGTTTATACTGAAAATGCCATGGAGCCCCTAATGCCAGCCAGATCCACAGCTTCCTAAGGAAGGAACAACCCACACCAACGTTGCCTACACAGGCAAGCTGTACTTTGTATCATGTGATCCCTGACATCCTAATGTAAAGGGATGAGTAAAAGGCAGCTATTGGCTGGCCTGCGGCCATTCAGTCTTCCATCAGAAGACAGAAAGAAAAGTAATTCAGATGGTAGAGTGGCCCTAGAGCCAAAAGAAATACAAAGGGAAGGCAGCAAACAGAAGCCATGAAGCAGCAGAAGCCATGAGAAGGCAAGTCAGCATTTTAGCCTAAAGCAGGAGAGCTCATGAAAAAGTAGGAAATTCACAGAAGCAAGAAGCACAGAGAAACAGGGAAGTCAAGAGCAGGAAGGGCAGACTACTGGGTGATCATTTGGACAGTCAGGCTGTGCGTCTGGAACAGAGACCACTGTGAAGCCTGTGTGCTGGGCTCTCCTTTGCTTTCCCCCTTCTTTGTTAACCCTCCTAACAAACCTCCACCCCCGGAGGTAAGTCGAGTGTATCTCTGTAACTTGAAGCCTGAACAAGCTTAATATACGACGTCTAGTCCAGCTTTCATATTAGTTCCCTTTAACCACTTCTCACTCCACTTAAAAAAGAAAAATCCAGGGCTTCCCTGGTGGCGCAGTGGTTGAGAACCCGCCTGCCGATGCAGGGGACACGGGTTCGTGCCCCGGTCCGGGAAGATCCCACGTGCCGCGGAGCCTGCGCGTCCGGAGCCTGTGCTCCGCAACGGGAGACGCCACAACAGTGAGAGGCCCACGTACCGCAAAAAAAAAAAAAAAAAAAAAAAAAAAATTAAAAAGAAAAACCCAGACGCCTCAGCATGACCTACAAGGCCCTCCAGTCTGGCTGGTGGCCACCTCTCCCACCTTACTTCATGCCTGTTAACCCAACATTCCGGCCTCTGTACTCTCCAAGTAGCCACACATCTACTGCATTCCCCTTTGCAGGCCCGGTACCCAGAACAGTAAGTGCCTGGAGATGCATACATAGGAATTAGTTCTTTGAAAAGCTAATTTTCTTTACAGTTTCTGTCTTCTAAGGAACGTGGCTGTCTCCCAACCTATATGGATTTCATTTATGGGACGAGAGAACTACCTTGAACATTAATTTTTCTGAGAGCACTTGTTAGTGAACCGAAATAATATCCTGTGGAATTTCACACTCTTAGATGAGCCTGCCAGGGATGCGGGTGGCTCAGGCTTCTGTATCAACTAGACTTAGAGCCTACGTGGAACAGAGAGGCTCAGCCTTCCCCCGAGCAAGCAGCTCCTTCACTGGAGAAAGGGTTACTTCACAAAAAAGACCCCTGTCCCTGTTCCAAAACCCTCTCTCTCTTGGTACATACAAAAAGGCATAAGAAAACTCCAGGAAGCTGGCTATTTCCTCCCCCTCAAAATGACTCTGCTCCTTGATGTATGTACCATAGCCCTGACATTATTCCTGTGACCTTTAAAATAGCAAGATTTTATCAGCACTGAAGGCAGCTTAATTAACATGGGAAGCTTCAGCACCTCAAACTTCCTAGTTTTGCTTCCAGTGTCCTGGTTACAATCTCTGGGTGGTCAGTCCCTACTCAAGAACATTTCCATTCTTTCTCAAGGAAATAGTGAGGAGAAAACATGAGGTCATTTAGACTCAAGCCCTCAGATAGGCAGCAAGTGCTTCGCTGCTTTCGTAGCCCTTAACACAAAGGTAAAAGGGACCACAGTGCTCTTAGAACTGGTAGGTAGCGCTTGAGCCACACCCAGCTCACAGGAACAGAACCTCAGCTGAGTTCCCCAGCGTGTGGTCAGCTACCACCCTCCGTGGCTGGGGCCTGTTCCTGCACGCTCCCTGCCCCACCTCAGGTGTACAGAAGAAGAATCTCTGCCATTAAGCCTGGGACTCGGTATTTTATCAAGCTCCCCGGTGACTCCTGTGCACAGGAAACTTTGAGAATCATATTAGGAAATCATCCTTTGCCTATCCACAGACTGCTCCAGGGAGGACAGTTTTTAAAATGAAAGACAGAATTTAAAGGCCCTTCGAAGACAAAAAGCAAGGAAGACAGAGGAGCTACGACCAAAAGGCAAGGAGAGAGAAGAACAGAAGGAAAAGGAAAGAGGGTGGTGGAAATGAAGACAGAATCAAATCTTGTGCTTTGGGGGCACTAACCCTAGCAGTTGTGGGAGGTGCCCTCCTCTCCTCCGTTCCTGTCCAGCACAGTTTGCAGGGCCATTTAAGGAGAGCTGCTGGTGGTGGCATCTAGACATTCACCACCCCCCCCAACTGTCTTAGCTGGTCTGCCAGAACTGACATTCTTGGGCAACCGCACCTGGAGTTAAAACCCCAAGTTCAAAACTTCTAGAAATGATAAGTCAGGACCTAATGGATCCAGCAGTTGACTGAACGCTCTATCTACCCCTAAACCAGCACAGGAATACAGCAGACAATGAATGATAGCACATCCAATTCAGAATCACCACTGTACTTGCCATATAAATATAATTTCCTGTCTCCTTCTTCCTCCCTCCCCCAACCCAGTTGCACCATGGGCATAAGCACTTCCTCTCCCCTCATATATTTCTATTTGCACATATGGCACAGGGTGGCAGCCTACTGATAGCAGTTTCGTATTACAGACTTGCAGAATTAGGAAATGCTACAGCTGGCAGCAGGCACCCACTGAATGTCTGCCGTTACTCGGGTTGGTCCATTTACTTTCATCAGCGCTCGCCTGAGTGGTCTTTGTTGATCCTGCTTTGCATTTGCTTATGGCCAAGCAGCCCGAAACCATGCCTTTTACTTAGAATTCTAGCTTGTGTTAAGAACAAAAAACTGCTGCTCTTTCTTTCTGTTTAACCTAGCCTTAGGAGGGGTTGAGATCTTTTCAGAGGCAGGAGGTAACTGATTTAATAAAAGCAACTGAGGATCACCACTGGGTCCAAATTCCATTTACCTGAGGACGTTTGCATCTCATTTTACGACAATCCAGAATAACACAGCCCTGTGGATTCTGATCGCTCCCTTCCAAATGATGTCAGAAAAAGCACTGCTGTCTTGGTGAATCACAGATCTCAACAACGCTCAGCAGCGCACCTGGGCTATTAGTAAAGGTTGGCTCACAAATGCTGCAACAGCCAGTGGCCACAACTTCTAAGTGATTCTCTTGCAAAAGAGAACAAATTTATCTCTACCTTTCTGTTATTATTTGCTGGCTTGTTTGTTTTCTTGATCCAGAAAAAAATATTTAGTCATTATGAACAATCAAGAACAAAATGGAAATTCAGGGTTATCACGCCACAAAGCTGCATTTGGATTTTGAATCATTTCTAATGTGTCCTGTTTTATAAACCTGACATAAGCACCCAGATAAAGTGTTTCTTATGTATAAATGCTGTCATAATCTCAAAATGCTTGTCAAACTTTCAGACAGTTTGACAGTTTGTCAGTTTGCTTAGAAACATGCAACTTCATCCCAACACTTAATCAGGCAACAAAAGCTAGAGGTGGGGCAGAAACATCCAGAAACTCCTTTCTCCTGAGGACAATCACAAATGCTGGTACACTGTTGATTAACATCTGGATCAACTTAAGGGTGTTTGTGAACCAGCAGGAAATAAATTTCTGGAGAAGGCCATGGACTTGAGGATGGTTGCTTTAGTATTTAATAATAAATGATTTCCAGTTGATAGAAAAATATTGAAATGTGACTTATATATATGAGGCTGATTCAAATTTGATAAACATATCCCCAAAGGAAATTACTGGGTTTATGAAAATCCTTGGAGGGCTGAACAGAATTGCCAACAGTCTTATCCTATAGTCCTTGCTGAAGGTGGAGTAACTGCTCCCCAGTCCACCTTCCAGCCAACCACAGAGGAAGGTCAATAATAAGGAAAGAGCAGGGCTGTTCTTAGTCTTAAGTTAAAAGTGGCTATGAACCGGCAAGATATCCCCAGCAAGCCGTCGTCGACAAAGTAAGTGCCGCTGCCTTGCTGGTAAAATGTGATGTGTTGATGACTGTTATATTACATCTAAAATCCCATTTACTAGTAATAGAAAAGTTCAGTTAAGAGTTTTGCCTTACGTCTCCTGGTGCTTGATACAATGTTGTGTGATATTACCAATTTTCACTTCAGGCGTGTTCACACGCAACAGTGAAGACTTCACAAGAATCTGCACATTTGATCTATGGTGAAATTATGCCGTTTTCATAGCAAATCAACTTTTCTTTGGCAGCAGAATGATAGGTACTTTTGCACCTAGAGAAATGCCTTTGTTTTCAAGGAATTTTGAAAAGAAATAACAAGTTCCGTGTCTCTGGGGATTGAAATCCAGTTATTGTAAGCAGAGGCCCAACAGGTAAGAATCTTACTGGCCCACTTTCTGACCTGGGCATGTTCCTTAACACTTCTCGTAAAACAAAAGGAAAAGCAAGGTGGGGACACGTGCAATTTTTCTCTCATACGTATCACAAAGGTGTTGTGGAATGACTTCACATCTCTAACAGTGCACAACACATAGAGAAGATGTCTGTGAAAGGGCAAATTGTTGTGTATGTAATGTGAAATTTTGCCTCAATGGTCTCCGCTTTTAGTGGTGTGGGAAGCAGCAGGAATTTATTCATGCGGCCTTACTGATTTGCAGACTGGGAGTAAATACTAGGCCTTTTGCAGCGATTACCAAGAGCCCCCTTCAGTAGAAATGATCTACTGCCTTCCTACATCACATTAAAGTGGTAGATGGAAGAGTGAGCCCAGCTGAGCCATTCTGTACACACCTAGCCAGGCTGCAATTTATATTCAGACAGAGGTGTGAATGGCTCTCAGAGACAGAGAGAGAAGAGCATTTCTCTGGAAAATTTTCACCAGAACCAGAAGCCAAACTCTGATTTGTCACTGTTATTAAAAAAAAAAAAAAAATTCTTTCTTCATCACAGAAAGAAATTAAAAGGTAAGTTCTTCTTTCCCTGTAAGATTGATACTTAAGATTACTAAGGATCTCCCTTGGCCCCCTAAGAAAAATCCTTACATAACTTTTCTTACAAGTAGTGTATATATCCTTTCCCTAAGTTTCTGTATTGAGGACACAGTCTACGACTTTTGGTTACTGAGCTTATGTCAGGAATTATCCAGCTTCACTCTTGTGAACAACATCTAGCTGTGCCCCATCAGGAGTCCTGTGCTGTAACCACAAGCCAAACTGAAGGAAAGTGGGAGGAGGAAAGATCAATTCATGTGGTGTTTGGTGGCCACCAGCCATTCCATTTAGTAAATGTAGGATTTTAACATGCAAGTTTGAAAAATATAGTGGCTGAGCCAGAAAACTGTCAGTTTGGGTCAAATTTAGTATTAGGTAGTCAAAGAGTCTTTTTTATTGTCAAATTATATATGTATATATAACTCATATAGATATAAAGTAAATAATACAAAGTTATTTATATATAGAACATATATACTACTTGACCCCACTAAATTTAAGTATAAACTATATATGTACACTCAAATTGTCAGAGTCTATTTATTATCAAATTATATATATTATATAAATATATATATTATATAATTTTAAAAGTATATATAATAATATACACTACTTGACCCCACTAAATTATTTTTCAATAATAGCTAGTATTTTCCTTTTTCTTTTCCTGGAAGAAAATACACCTAAGATAGTTATTTTACTGACATTGCTTTGTCTAGTTCTGTTGTCTTTCTAAGACAGATTTGAGGCACCAAATGCCACCCTGTGTAAAAGGTAGAGGGTATAACTTTTAAAAGAGACTGCATGGAATTATGAAAACAATGACTAATCATCATATAACATCCTGGCAAGCATATGAGTATGTCCGCACAGGCTACCCCAGCGAAACACAGCACAAACTATGATGGGTCTGACAGGAATTCACTGTGTAGAGGTACCAGAGATTGAAGCTTTGTGGATGGTGACAACACAGCGTCTGTGGCTTGAGGACCCTGCTGCCTTCGGATTCGGGCATAATTTGCTCTGACCTCCACCAGTTGCTTTAACTCTGTTAAAAAAAATATTATTTTGAGAGACAAGTCAATGTATTTATAGAAAATAATTAAAAGTTCAGGATGATGAAAATCTTGAAGATCCTTCAGAAATCCTCGACTCCCACGTCGGCCTCTCTCATTACACACTTGACTTGCTTATCACATCAGATACGTGTTAACATCCTTTGGATTTCTACAGAATGGCAGTTGCTAGAGAGGGCTTCCTTCCAAGCTTTTTATAAAGCCTGAATTGGAAGCTAACCTAGGAGTGGTCTAAAAACTGAACCCACTGAAAAGATGGTAAACACAGCATTGAGAACAGTGTTCAGATTTGATGACAAACAGCATAAAGCACCCTTTTGGTTTTGTTGGGGGTTTGTGTGAAAGAAACTATTCTAACAGCATCTGATTTGTTTTGCCAAAACAAATCCATTTTTCAAAGACCCATTGTGATTCTTTGATGGCTAACTTTCACATGCTAAATGTTTTTACATTATAGCACATAAAATAAGTTTTTATAAGGTGTTTAGTTTTGAAATTCCCAGGCTGCCTTATTTTCTACTACATAGTTAAGCCAGTAGGTCACAGAAAAATTATGAGTAGAATGATTAATTAAATGTCCTTTCACAAGTATAGATATGTTATATATATATGTATATATAATATATATAAATGCTAGTAGCATTTCTCTCTTGTTTTAAAGCATTCTGAGTATTTAGATTTCTACTAAATGATTATTTCTCAATTATTTCAGGAAAAATAATAAAATGACAGCTCATACAATAAAAGAACTTTCTAAAGAGCAACTAAATTAGACTCTCTGCTATCAATCAGATTTTCACCCACCGAAAAGAACTGGGACAACTGGGGAAACCAACAACACTTTCACCATTAAGGTAATATGGGGACCCATTTTCAGAGGAGAAGAAACGACTCTTTCACGTCATAGTAATTCATGTGGTTAAAGAACTGAAGACGCAGAAATGAATGTTTGTCTACATAGCCTTGTCAAAGGTCCACAGAGCTAACAAGGAGGAAAATGGTAAGGAGAGTAATATGTGCGTTTCTAGTTTTCTCTTTTCTCTCTGCAGTTTTTCTTGGTAACAAGCGTGCTTCTGGGAAGGCAGCCTACATATCTCTTCGTGTTTTGGATACCCTTTTGGCTAGGTTGCCTGAAGCATACTTAGCTTTATTTATCAGAAAGGCCTAATGAATACAGTGAGGCCAGGAGGGTGGGGTCCAGGTAACAGAAAGTCATCCCAAGAGTACGAAAGATTAAGCATAAATAATGAAGGGACTGGGCAAGTACCTTCTACTGCGCCACTTATTTGCTTACTATTCAATTACTTCAAGTGTGTTCATATACTCAATTAGATCGAAAACTCTTTCAGCGAAGGAACCCTGGCTTATATTTCTTTTATAGGCTATGTACTTTAGGAACACAGAAAGCTGTCAACTAATACTTATTCATGATAGGAACCCCATCATTGGTGTGTTCTTCTAAGTAATCACATAGTGAGGATCACCAAGAGCTGGAGTGAGGGGTACTGGTGAATGATGGGACAACAGAATACAAAGAATACAAAGATTGGCACCTCTTCCTTGATGTAAGATGGTGCTGGGGGAATATGTGTGGCATCCTCAGAACAGTGCTAGGCATCCCAGTAAATCCTTGTCTTTCTACTTTTTAGTTTCCGTTCCTATACTTTTATCCTTTCTGGGCTAAGTGTAAAGATATGACTGCAACTTTTTAAAAAGTTTTTGGTTTATATACCTTATATACAACATAGTAATAATAATCCTATGGTGACTTTTAAAAGAGATAATCTAGCATTAGTTATTTTAAGGACCCCAGGTAATTCACTTCTGAATCTTTTAATTTCCTTTAAAATGATATCAGTGTTCTTCAGAATATCCTGAAAATTATGTCATTGCTAATGTATACCTACTCCAGAAAAGGGTTTTAAATTCCTCAGGATAAATAAGATAAAGGACAAGAGTTAGTTTAATAACAAACGTATGTTCTTTTCCATTTCTAACGTTTATCAAAGAAAATAATCAAAGGATAGACAAGATAATAAAACAAGCATATATTTACTTATTACTAAAGAAAAAAATCTGTAAACTGTATATTTGCTATTAATGAAACATTAAGTTTTAAATAACTTGCAGAGTGGGAAGTCAAGGAAGCCTCACTTTCCTCAGGGTTCGTGCTAAAGAATGAATACCTTCAAAGGAGGCCCTTTAGAATTTCTACAAATAAAGCCCCTTGGATAAAATTCAAGACTAACAGAACTTGAATTCTTTAGAGCAAACAGTGTCAAAAGTGAGGTTCCAACAAATAAATACTTGAATTTAACTTTAGTAACATGGAGTAGAAAAGCGTGGAGGAGGATAATTATTAAAAATCATCATGATGGGATGTAAAATTCAGTAAACAAGCTCTTTGAAGAAACAAGTGAATGCTTTAATTCTTCAAACACTTGATGGAAAAGAAAACGTCACCCATACCTCTTTGGGTTCTAAAGCCATGCCCTGTGGACACACAGATGACCATGTCTCGCTCTATGTTGTCCCACGAGTGAATTGGCTCTCCGTCAGGGGTGTACAGTGTTCTGGCTGGGTGGGCCAGTTTGAGACGAGAGGAGCAGTCACTCAGCAGCTGAAACACAAAGGGACACACATACTGGGATGTGGAATGTCACACCATAATTACATATTAAAGAACCAACTCCTTTAAGAGAACTATTATCATGATATAAATATTCATTTTACTTGTAATTGTTAGAAAGAGGTACACTGTATAGCACAGGGAACTCTACTCAACACTCTGTAATGACCTATATGGAAAAGAATCTAAAGAAAGAGTGGATATATGCATATGTATAACTGATTCACTTTGCTGTATAGCAGAAAGTAACACAACTTGTAAATCAACTAAACTCCAATAAAAGTTAAACAAAAAAAAGGAAGAGGTATAGAAGGAGATGAGAAGAAGGGCTTACAAATGTTCCCTAATGTGTTAAACGGTAAGGAACTTCAGTGCTTGTCAGTGGATTTGTCCTTGTAGGTCTCTATTTTTCTATGTAGAAGAGGCCTCTTGCTGTTTAAGAAATGACTAAATATGAAAGACCTTGGCTTGAAGAATCTAGACTTGTTAGAATAGCTCATTGTTTTTTTCAATGAGCAAGAAGCTAGAAGGACAAAAGCACTGACCTGGCTCTGGCCTCTGTATGACTCAGACAAGTCAGGCAACTTCCCTATGAAAGAGTCTCTTTCACTATAAAATCAAATTTTTGGTCTAACACCTCTTTGACTCTATGATTCTATGATCAAAAGTCTTTTTCTTTTCAATTGGTAAATTTAAAAACTATGTTTAGGGGCCTAATTCAATTTCTCTCAATTTTCCTTGAAATATTCATAAAAACACATGTACAGATACGAAGTGTCAAGAGTACTAAACAGATTGGCTAACCTGTCACCAGACCCCTAAGGGTGGTTCTATTAGTCTGAATAAGACTTTAAGACAAAACAATGCAAGCAAGCAGGAGGAAAGTAAGAGGTTTCCACACACCTGCCTGTATGGCTTTTACCTATCATGCAGGTCAAACACCTGCTCTCCCAAAATGAAGGAGCCAGGTCCACATGTGTTCCAACTCACCTTCTATACTTTAAAAAAATTTTTTTAACAGCTTTATTGAGGTTTAATTTACATGCCATAAAATTCATTAATTTCAAGTACGAAACAATCAATGATTTGTAGTAAACTGATAAAGTTGTGCAACCATCCCACAACACAATTTTAGAACATTCCCATCACCCCAAGAATCTCTCTCATGGCCACTGCAGTCACTTCTGTGACTTCTGCGACTGCAGTACTTCTTTTTATATATCGAATTAGGAGCTACAACTCACAGCAATGCAGGGTGGCAGTGGGCAGAGCTGGGCAAGTAATGGCATCTTGCATTTGGAAAATGAATCAGTAATATGAAGGAAGACATGAAAGAAGTGGTGAGATAATGCAATTCAGAGAGTGAAGTTTTCACTCACTATTGTGAGCAAGAGATGAATGCACCGAATTGAACAGTAATGGAAATTATCCCAGAATACATTCCCATCTGTAGAGTGGGATAGTTAGAGAAGAGCAGTGGGAGAATGGACTTAAATGCAGTCCTACACCTCTTGCTAAATGACAGCCAGTCAGCAGCCATTTGATTCTGATTCAGGATCTAGGGGTGGATCCTAACAGCTCCCAAGTCAAAATTTAGGAGAACAAAGGAGAACTAATGTCTTCTGTCAAGAGATCTCTCCTTGAAGGAGGAGATATAAATAGAAAAATTAACATCAGTAACTATATGAGGCTTATGAAAATATTCTACGACATAAAAATGGTATCTGTACACAAGGTGAAGATTTAACAAAAAGATTTAGAGCACAAATACATTTTAGAGAGTACCTATATTGTGCTCCCCCCAAATTTGGTAAAATATGACTTCCATAAACACACACACACACACACTCCCACACACACACAGAAATGAGATGACAACAGCTCAAAGGAAAGGAGCATTGCTGAGATGCAGGCAGAGATAATGATGGTGATAATGACGATGGTAACAACAATAGCAGTTAAAATTTACTAGCACATTCCTGTGGGCTAGAAACTTTTCTAAAAGTTTCTAAGGACAATCTAATATTTTTTCTGTGGAAACAATTATTATCCCCCTTTTGTTGATGAGAAAAATGGAGAACAAAGACATTAATATCATAACCAAGGTCACACAGCTGGTAAAAGAAGAAACAGAGGTTTAAATTGGGATGAATAGACAGCCGAATGAGAGGTAAGGAAATAAAAGACTCAAGAGCAGAATTACACTCCGTCTTAAAAGCAGGAAAAAGCAGACTCAATTTTGTAGAAAATCAAATCAGTATTAGGGAGGGCTAAGTTGAGAAAATCTCATAGGATACAGAGAAAGGATAAGACAAAATTTATGAGAAAAATGTAAAACATTTGGAATGTCAAGACATCAGATATTAAACCTATACATTATTGGTGTTACTGGAGAAGAATCCAGAATAAATTAAACTTAAGCAATTATTCAAAACACAGAAGAAAACGTTCGTGTTTCAAAGACCCATGTCTTCAGATCAAATAGGCTAACCTAGGATAAGGCACAGTTAATGAAAAAAATGACTAGTATTTAAATATAACTGGGCAAAAAGTATGACTTTCAGACATGGGGGGAAAATGCAGTTATGTTTAGACCTGTTTTCTGCAACAATGAATACCAAAAAAAAAAAAGAAAAGAAAGAAAATCTCTGAAGTTTTTAGGGGAAAAGGTTTCAGTATAAGAACTCAGTATCCAGCTAAATTATTACTTAGGTTACAGGAAACAAAAGATATCCTTATGTGTACAAAAACTCAGAAAATATATCACTCAGATACATTTCGGATTATTAAAAAATGAATGAAATTCCATCACCATGGAAAAGTCATAATATAAAGTGACTAATATTAAGCAGTAAGACCACTAGAACATGATACAGCTGTTATAAAAATGGTCAGAAAATAAATGAATTTAAAATTTTAAGGTAAGTCTCCATAGAGAAAAAATAAAGTAAAAATGTAAGACATCACCAAAAAGGGACATGGGCAAGGAAAAGAGAAATCAAAGCATTCAAACTTTCTAGCTATTCATGGGGGAAAAAGATGCTGTTTCTTCTTTTTTTCCATCGTTAGGAATATTTACTTTTATGATTATAATCAATGCAATAAAACAAAAAATCAGAATAAGAGAAACAGTTCTTCTAAAGGAGTAGGCAAAATCATCACCATGTGAACTTTATATGATTTCATTCTTAGAAAATTTATGTAAATTGAATGAGAAATTAATAACAAAAAGAATGCTTAGTAAAGTGGCCAAGCACAAAATAAATTATAAAACATCAGTAGTTTTATGTTGTTCACCAAAAAAAAGTATTTAAAAAAATACAGTGGGGGTAAATTCATCCCAACATCAAACCAACTCAGAATGTCAATTATTTTAAAATGTGAGGCCCTTCCTTATAAAAAATTATAAAATTTTACTGAAGGACAAAAAAAAGATGTATATGTATATAAAACAATGCCAAAGAATTCAATCTGGCTGCAAAGATTGAATATTGTAAAAGGTGTCAATTCTTATGAAAGTAATTAATAGCCTAACATAACTACAGTCAAAACTCCTGTAGGATGATTTTAGGGTGTTGAAATGTAATTCCAAACTTCATCTATAAAAATCAACAGGCAAGGATAATCAAGTAAAGCCTGAAAACAAAGTACAACATTAGGCAACTTCTATCAGATATTAAAATATATTAAAAAGCTATAGTATTCTAAAAGTATTAGATAGCCTAAAAGCAGAAGTTAATAAGAATTTAGTATATTATAAAGTTTGTATTCCAGCTCAATGGGGAGAACAAAAAAGATTATTCAGCAAGTAGGGCTGAGATAATAATTTTAAGCCAATAAATAAAACAGACAAAATAGCTTCACTCAAATTTTACACCAGAACGAAGTTTCACACAGTTTAAAAAGTAAACGGGAAAGACACAATTATAAAAATCTTAAGATGAATCTTTATATGACATAAGGATAGTAAAATACTATTGGAACATGAAAAGCAAAGAACAAACTTTTAAAATATATTAATTTCTGTACCTTAAAAAATCTCCTAGACACAATGGCAAATTGGATCATTGTTACAATAAATCTGACAAAGTTACACATAGTAGGCTTGTTACTTTAAAAAAAGAAGATTCATATCAGTGTGAAAAATACTTCCAGCAGAAAAATAGCAAAGAATTTGTCAGGAATTCACAGATTACTAATAAATGGTAAAACAAAGCAAGTCAAAATCACTTTTACAAATAATTAAAGACATATAAATTAAAGCATGGGTATAACATTCTCTCCTGTCAACCTGCAAATACATGTTTCTAAGTGATGGCAATTAGCATTGTTGATAACTCATGTAAACAGCAGGTAAGTGGGAACTCTCATTCACCACTTGTGGGAGCATTGACTCCTGAAATCGTCCTAGAAAACAAGCTGGCGATAGCTATCAAAATTCTCAAGCGCATTTACATAATTTGACCTAGCAATTCTTCTAGGAATTTATCTGGGGGAAATAATCAGAAAATTAAATAAAGATTTATATATAGATATGTTCACTGGAGCATGCTTTATGATAGCAAAAAATTAAAAACAATCTAAATGGCAAACAATAGAAAACTGGATGAGTAAGTAATAATCCATCCAGTTGATAGAAGATGATGATGCCATTGAAAATAATGTTTTGTTAAAGAATATTAAATTATGTGGGCAAAAAGTCACAACAGTTTGTTAGGCAAATAACACAGGTTGCAAAATTATATATATACCATGTGATCTACTATGATCACAATGGCAAACAAATATATAAATAACCATGTAGAAACCATAGGAATATATCTACTAAAATTTTAATAACTGTGGTTATTTGTGGGTGATAGAATTTTCATTTCCTTCTTGGTGCTTTTCCTTTTTCTAATATTAATGCACTGGCTGTATGTTGTTTTATAATTAGAAAACAGAACAAATGTTATTCAAATAATCAAAAAATTCATAGTGATTACAATAGATTCGTATGCTTCATATGGTTTTGCAGTTTTTCTAAATTTTCCATAACAATAGTCATTATCTTAGTCTGCTTGGGCTGCCAAAACAAATACCATTGACTGAGTGGCTTAAACAAAGGAAATTTATTTCTCACCGCTCTGGAGGCTGGCAAGTCAAGATCAAGCTGTGGTTTGATTTGGTTTCTGGTGAGAGCTCCTCCTGGCTTACAGACAGCTAGCTGCCTTCCTCATATGATGGGAGAAGAGAGAGAGATCGCTCTTTTTCTCTTCTTATAAACCCACAAATGTTATCAGGTTAGGGCCCCACCCTTAAGGTCATTTAACCTTAATTGCCTCCTAAAAGCTCTATCCCCAAATACAATCACATTGGGGGTTAGGGCTTTAACATAAGAAATCGGGGGGTGGGAGGTGGAGACACACAATTCAGCCCATAGCAGTTATATATTTTTCTGCTCCAAGGCAGCCAGAGAGTATGATTAACTGAGTTTCTATTTGGACTGGGAGCAGTGGGGAGCTGTCCTAGAATTGTGCGGATATGTCTCTGGGAGAAATTTCTGTAGTTTGAAAAGATCCTACATAAGGATAATTCTTATACTTTCCCCTACTTTACCACTAAAATGTCACTCGTCTATAGAGATTGTGTTCTGTTTATAATCAGAAAAATAAATATAATTTAATAACGGCATATACCAAATACAAAATATGACTTAAATCTGTAGCTATTTCACTCGGTGTTCACAAAGATCTATTTACATGAGACTCAGTTAATGAGTTTACAAAAATCTTTTAAAAGTAAATTTGAAAACAAAAGGCATTTTCAGTACAATTAGGTTCTAAAATATCTAGTTAGCTTATGACCTTTAATGACATTCTTAATTCTCAGTTTTTCAAATATATCCAAATTTACTCAAGTACCTTCTTTAAAGTGGGTAATATAAATTAAATGTTTGTAATTTTTGCAATAACAAAAACTCATAATAAAAGAACAATGTTCTATACATAATTCTTCACCCACAATCTCTTTTGTGAGCTTTCATGGGCCAGGTCCTCTCAGAGTGGCTCACGTGGGCATCACAGAACTATTTCATATTCCCTGAGGACATGAGGTACTTGCCTCTCCAAATCAAAAAAATCTGTTTCTCATTCTTTCAGCTTCCACTCACGCATTCAGAACTGTGCTTGGCTGTGAGAGAACACATTGCTTTTGAGATTCTGTAGAATCAGAGAGAGGTTGCTGGGATGAGAGGAGACAGATGCTTTAGGACCATAGAAGGAGGGGCCCTGATAGTCATAAATCAGAGAAAGATGATGGCCCTGAAGAAAGAGCCACTAACCCTAGAGAGGGTGTCACCTTGGTGCACTGATGACAGATGAGCCTACACCAGTTGGAGATGAGAGGTTGCTCCAGCCATGTTCAAAGACTGGGTAGGAAGAATGTGGTTCAATCACCCAGAATAGCCACAGCAGTGAACGAAGTTGAGGGAAAGCCTGTATTAGATGGGATTCAAATACCTTCTGGGGGTTTCATTACAGAAAGTAGAGTGAAGCACCTTGAAATGCGTTCTGTTCCTCATTCTTCTGGTAAAAGTACCAACCACTGAAACTCTGAGCTTCTCTGGAATTGGTGTTGTTAGCCAGATTCCCCTAGTAAAATCTGAACCCTACTCTTCCTGTTGTTTATTTGTTTCACACACACAGTCCATTCTCCTGAACTTTTCTTTACAGCCTGAGAGCCTGAAAGGATACATTTCTAACTGATGACAAAGAATCTCATTCAGATCCCTAAAATCAAAATCAAAACAGAAAAAGGAAAAAGGGAAAGAAAGAGATTAGAAAGAACATTTTTTAAATAAAGCAAAAGAAGAAATAATATGCAGAAAACTTTCTAGACATTGCCTAAGTAGCTTTCTACACACAGGCCACATTAGTCTCCCCAAAACATTGGTTTTACTATGCCATGACCTTATTGAGAGACAAACTAGTGGTTCATGCACTCTAGTCTGGGGTAGTGTAATGGACTGAACTGTGTCCTTCCCCAGACTCATAGGCTGAAAAGACACTAGAGCTCTCTCTCCACATGTGCTCAGAGGAAAGGCTCTGAGAGGACACAGTGGTGAGAAGTCAGCCATCTGCCACTCAGAAAAAGAGTCCACATCAGAAGCCAACCCTGCTGGCATCTTGTTCTTGGACTTTCCAGCCTCCAGAAGTGTGAGCAATAAATTTCTGTTGTCTGAGCCACCCAGTCTGTGGTATTTTGTTATAGCAGCCCAAGTAGACTATACAGAGAGTATGTGGTGTCCACCCTATATGCTTTTTTTTTTTTTTTTTGCGGTACACGGCCCTCTCACCGCTGTGGCCTCTCCTGTTGCGGAGCACAGGCTCTGGACGCGCAGGCCCAGTGGCCATGGCTCACGGGCCCAGCAGCTCCACGGCATGTGGGATCTTCCCGGACCGGGGCACGAACCCGTGTCCCCTGCATCAGCAGGTGGACTCTCAACCACTGTGCCACCAGGGAAGCCTACCCTATATGCTTTTGAACAGTCTCTCCAGTTGTCTGTATCTCTCCCTAATTCTCAGTCCAGGTACCATCTACTCGTATGTTTATGAATTCTAACACCCATACCTCTGTGTGTGATGCCCCTCATGCTTGTTAATGCTTTTTTCTGCCTAAATGTTGAATCTTACCCATTTCTCAAGTTCCATCAGAGCTCCTGGTTGCGTCCTCTGGGGAGCCTTTCTCCTTCACCCCAGGTGGGCCCAGTGTTCCCTCCTCTGAACTACTGAACTTCCTGTATGTACTACTGACCTGACCTTCATCACATGCTGTTAGTATTTCTCTAAGAGGAAGGTCAGCTCCCTTAGCAAATTTTTCTTACAATCTGTGTTCATCATAACCAAATATGGAACACAAAGAAAAACACATAATAAAGAAATACCACTTTTATTAGGCCACCAGTAATAAGACCATCCAATAAACACTTCCAAAAATAAAATCCTTCCAGTCTTTTTCTTTTAGGTTTGTGCATGCATGTATATAGAATCTAACTCTACGTGCTTTATAGTATGCTTCTTTCATTTAGTATATCTTGAACATCTTTATTGACATTCTTTCTAAAGTTGATTTTAATTATGGTAATATTCCATCCTATACACTATAATTCATTTAACCAACTCCCTATTGAAAAGTGTTTACTTCTAATCTATATATGTTATAAATAGCCCCATGATAATTATTCTTACCAAACAAACTTCGCATAAATTCATGAAAATATCCTTGGGATAAGGTTCTAGAAGTGCATTTTCTTATGATTTGTATAGCCACATGGTCCTCCAAAAAGTTTTACTTCCATCGACATGAGAGTGCCCATTTCTCTATAAACCTAAGTAAAGCTTGATATATTTTCAAATGTTTTGCCAGTTGGAAGTATGCATTTAATGAGAACATAGATCATGCGTCATTTTATTCCTCCTATTGCTATAGGTTAACCTGTCAATTATACTGCACTATAAAGTTTTCAAACCCTTTTCACACACATAAATTAGGATAATACTTTACAGCATCTAGCACAGTGCCCTTTATGTACAAAGTTCATAAAAAATTATATGATCATGGAATAATATGTATGGCATGGCTTTTATATGCTACATGAGAGTCACATAAATCAAAAAGTCATTCTTTCACCAGGTATATGTAATTTTTGTAAAAGTTATGGTAAGTTTTTGCTATCCTGAGCCTGACAGGCTATCTTTAATCCTCGTCCCTGCTCTACTTTTTATTTATTAATCATTTCATATTCCCTCACTAATGTATCAGTTCTAGTTGCAATGGTTATGTGCATCTTAAGACTTAACATCTGCAATACAAACTCTGTGATTTTCAAAGAAACCAGCAAGGAAGAAACATTTCAGGTTTGTTATAGAAACTGTTCTAGGGTGTTCTCTCCTGAAAAAGTTTCACTCATTTTAAAAAATCACTTTCCTTTTTCTTCCCCATGTGTATGAAGTTCCTTTACTTGTATTCCTAGTTTTGAATTTATTGTCTGCATTTTTCTCTCTTCTTTCTCAAATACAGCAAATCGGTTGTCAACTTCTGAGATGCAATTGCTTTCACAGTTCTTATCCAAAGTCCTTGTCAAAGAGAAGTGGTCTCCATCACACTTTGAAATCACCAACCTTCAGGGACACAACTCCTCTGAGGTGCCCCTGCCACTCTAGGTGCCCCCATGAGCCTCCATGAACTCCTCCAGGCCTGCCTGCTGCACTGTCTTGCCTTTCCTTCCATCTCCCACCAACATCTCACCTTTATATGACTTCCTCTTGTCCCAGAAAAAATTATAAAAACATTTCACAAATAATAAAGCCCAACAACTATTATAAGATATCACTGCAACAAATAAGACTTTTAAAAATTCTACCAAAATCCATTTATTAGGTACCTAAAGTTTTCATTTAAAGACTAAGACAAAATGTCAACTTTTAGAATTGTATCATTGATATTGCAAACAATAAATGAACTGTTACTCATCTTTTCTTTAGTCAATGTTTTAATTCTGGAAAGTGGAAAGTTTGCCATAGTTCCAAGAATCTGTGTGACAAGAATATGATAGATTTCCTCTAGTGAATACTGTTGTTTTCCCCACGGGGAACATATCCAGTGAATAATCACTCTTTTGTGAACTAGGTTTAAAATGGAACAGGAAAACTATTTTAAATTATCTTAAAGTTTAGATTTACTCTAAACTTGGGTGCAATGAGTTTAATTGTCATTGTTCTCTGCTGGCCAAGTGTCATATTCTGATGCACACATTATGTCAGACAGCATTGGACTCCACCCTGTGAGGAAAGTATTACTCCCATTTTAGAGATGAGAAAATGAGATTTAGAGAGGTAAAATAATTTGCCTGACCTAACAATCTATAAATGTCAGCGCTGGAATTTGAAAACAGGCCTATAAAACACTCTCCTTTCACACTAGGTTTACCTCTGAAATAGTTCTGCCCCGGGCATAAGTGCCATCTTCAGGTCTGCCTCCATTTAGGTAAATCCACGCTCGTTTTGCATCGGGTTGCTTATACAAGCTGCTCCTCTTGAATGATATACATTTAGGTGCAGTTGGAGAATTTCCCTTGGATTGCAGTTCTTGGACTTCAGAAAGCTGTGCCTGTTAAGAAAAGCCCAGAGAATGCCATGGTTAGAGAATTGTCTGTTTAGTGTCTAAGCGTGTGTGTCTGTGCATGTGTCTGTGTGCGTGTGTGTGTGTGCATGTGCGTGTAGAATATGCTGAAAGAAATATCTTATAATTGTACATCATACGGAAAAAAGATTTAGGAATTACATTACCCTCTCCTATCACTGACTCTTCTGTAAATTCCCCTTGCTTCAATGCATCACTGTAAGCAATAATAATCATTAGAGTAATAATAATAAGGCACTTATTTTGGCAAAGCACTTAACTTTCATTTATATTTTGGAGAAATAAATAGAGCTATGTTTTTGGATTTTTGTATGGCGTTTCTCCTACTGAGTGATTTCTCTGCATCTAACAAATGAGTTTTTGATTAGAGTCACAGCATCATTTCCTTTAACCAAGACATGCTTAAGGGAATGTACATGACTATTGTTTAAATCTTTACTCTCTGTCTTTTAAAATACAGCAGTCACCTTTATATTCTGCCAGATCCCTGCCAGGCAGCTTTTCATCCTACTTCAAGCATGTCCTAGTTCAATGCTTTGCATTCATTCCCTGGTCAGTGATTTATCCTTCTTAGCTTGGCAAGAAGTCATATTTCTAGCGATGTCAATTTCTTTTTTCTAGTAACCTTGACTTGGGCACCACGCCTAAAATTTAGATTGAACACATTTCATGATTTGAGAAACCCTATTAAATAAGAACACATCATTTTGATGAAAAACTTCACAAAGCAAAAAGTTTTCCCAGGTCTCTCTATCCCCAATCCTCTCTCAACAGCTGACCTTTCTCTTCTCGTCTTTTTTATGTCTGGCAATCCTGTCTGATTAATCAATTGGATTGAAACTGCTTTTTGAATTCCTCACTTCTGAATGTCTCCATTGAAATTAGTATTTTGCTCCTTCCTCTTTTTACATATTGAGACATACCCTTCGGAGTGATGAGCAATGAAGCCATAAGGCTCAACTTGACTACATTTATTATAATTACCTTTGTACATATCCACTGGGCCTTTTTCTCTTCTTTGCTAAGGTCATAATTTCTGGTCTCCATTCAAACAAAACAGACTTTCATATGAGCTGGCTGTGGCTTAGATAGTTACTCTCCAAATGCCAACTCAATGCTTGGCATATGCTTATGTGGTCATTACTGACCAGATGCCGAGAATATATTAATAGCATAATTTAAAAATTCAATACTGTACTTTTAAAAGCTTATAAAAGAGCCTGAGTCTTTAATGTCTGGAGTCCTAAAGATCATACCTCTGTATGTCTTATAAGGTCCATGAGTTTAATTTCCTCTTGAGTCTGCTTAGTCCAGCCTCCTTCCACTACCACCGGCTGCACAGGGCTTTTGTTGGGAACCATGGTGGCTGGCTGACATGCTGCTACCCGCCGCCCTGGGGAAAGAAGTCTCTGGAAATGTTTCTGATGATAGGCTTTCAGATTTCAAATAAATTGGTTTGGCTTTCTATGCATAAATCATTTCACTTGGGAGCAGAGGGTAAAATACTAAATATATCATAAAAGCAAAGATGCCTAAGGTAATAAGATCTAACAATGTCTCTTCATACGGGAGCTTGAGGCTTTAAATAGCCAGGATATGCATACTCAGTGTACAGATGGAAAAGAAAGATAACACGCTGACTTCCACACTGGCCCCAACCTCTCATCCACGATATGGTTCAGCGGTAATTTAGTCAAATAGAATCCATGACCTATATAGCCCATCATCTCTTCCAGTCATGGAACATATGTTTTGTTCTCTTCACTAATAATAAGCCTTTCCCCCACAATTAGTTTAGCAGCCTGGGGATTAAGTATTTCTAAAATAATATTAACCCAAGAGACGGGAGGCCTTTTTTTTTTTTCTATCTAATAATACCCTGCGAACACGATTAGTTTCTGACACCTCTGCTGTGTCCTCTGGGCTCTTAAGAAGCTGTGGTAAGAGAAAATATTTATCGGAATGGTGTATTCTAAAGAATCACAGGCATACATTAATAAGTGTGGTGATTTGAATTTATGCATTCTTTCAGCTAGACCACTTTAAATCATTATAAAAGAGGTTTAAAGGTCACACTTATTAAATTGTTTTCTTCTTCTGGGTTGAAGATATACTGAGCACTGAGTCTCAGACTGATCTCGAAACTTCTTAAGTACAAATAATGCTTTCTCTTGGATGTTCCTTCTAGAAACCTATGTTGAACATCAGGTATGAGTCAGGCATTGTGCTGGATGGTGCACATACAAAACATGTTCGAGACTAAGTCCTTGCCTCAAAGGCTTACACTTTGGTAAGGAAGGCAAATGTCAAGGAAATGATTACACCAATAACTGATTGTAACTGTGTTGCACCATGGAAGTACAGGGTGCGTAAAAGCATGTAAAACAGGCTGCTGACCTAGTCTGAAGTGTCAGAAAAGGCTTTTTTGAGAAAGTAACACTTAGGTGGATAAAATAATAGAAATACTGAAATGACGTTAAGTCCTAATTTTGTTGCCAGGAGACTTATAATGTGCAGGTTTTCATACCGTGACTATGAACAAAACATTTTGAAAATAACTCAGTATTTGTAGAGGATAACACATTTGTGCTCTTATAGCTCAAGTTTGTGTAAATAGATCCAGCAATAAAAATAGGTGGCAGAAATGACTTTTCAGGGAAATCAGAACTCTATGTACCTAATAAGCATTCATATGCAATTTATGGTTATGGAGAAAACATAATTGAATTAACAGCCAATGAGTTACAGTGACAATGCCATTAGGCAACATGTTTTGGAGAAGAGCACAGTGGCACCAGAAAAATACATAACAGAAATTTATGCCAAATATAGTTTTCAGCTGACTCTACTCATAATGTACAGACAACATTAATTTATCTGCATAAATTCTTGTGGATAACATCTCAATAAATATTTTATTTATAATGCATTTTGAACACTAAAATTTTGCTCAACTAAAGACAGTTCTCCAATAGTTTATCATTTACACTGTTAAGAGCCAGGATTTGAATATAAGAAAGAGCAAAAAACACATGCATTATTGTTTTCTGTCAACTTGTTTCTAATGGTCTTCAGAAAATGAAAGCATTTGCACTCTAACTTTTATAAAGGGACATAATATCATCACAAAAGATTTTCATAATAAACTAGCCTTTATGTAGGTAAGAATAACAAATAGAAACAAAACAAAAATGTATTGAATAAATTACTTTTTATTTTCTTATTACATTTTCCATATATTCTGTTTTATTTCACATGTGATTGGTGGGGGAGGGGGGAAGAGAATATCTAACTATTAATGGGGAAAGCTAGAGAACGTGGGTACTTTGCTGTTCTTTCAGACTATAAATCTCACCTGGACAGCTCTCCTCATATCTCTCCTTTATTGGGAGGGCGCCTCCTGGTTCAGCACCATATGTGCCCGAAAGGATTAGTCCACCTCATTTGGGGTTTCAGTTAGCAGATCCATTTAGTTCTCCCACTAAATAAAATGTTCCAGCATTGCCTTTATATGTAACAAAGGTGATACTTTGGCCTGATCTGCCATCCTTCAGTTTTGTTTATCTGTTTTTAAGATCCCAACTGGGAAAATGGACTGCCTTCTCAGGAATCCCTGTTCTAATGTTTAGTGAATATTCATTCTGTACTAAGCATGTAGTAAATATCTGGCATTTGTAACTTAATCATAAAAACCCCACAAAGTTATTACTACAATTTCATTAATATTAGCAATGATCATGCTTACAAATGAAATGTAAAATCAGCTTACCATAGTACTTTGTACACAGTATATGCTCAATAAAAATTCGCTGTATTTACCAATCCTTATAATAATACGATATAATTGATTTGGTCACTGTTCATACCTCCCAAACCTCCTCTTTCATCCAATGCTCAAGAAGCTCACAATCCAGAGGCAGACCTGTGGAGCCCCAATCCTGAGTCGGCCACAATCCAAGGGCCGGAAACCTGATTCCTTTCTGACTTGCCCATCATTCAGCCATGTGGATGACAGGGTCTTGGTGCACTGGCCAGGTGTCAGGCCTGAGCCTCTGAGGTGGGAGAGCCAAGTACAGGACATTAGACCACCAGAGACCTCCCGGCCCCACGTAATATCCGTCACCGAGAGCTCTCCCAGAGATCTCCGTCTCAACGCTAAGACCCAGCTCCACTCAATGACCAGCAAGCTCCAGTGCTGGACACCCCATGGCAAACAACTAGCAAGACAGGAACACAACCCCACCCACTGGCAGAGAGGCTACCTAAAATCATAGTAAGTTCACAGACACCCCAAAACACACCACTGGACGTGGTCCTGCCCACCAGAAAGACAAGATCCATCCTCATCCACCAGAACACAGGCAACAGTCCCCTCTACCAGGAAGCTTACACACCCACTGAACCAAACTTAGCCATGGGGGCAGACACCAAAAACAATGGGAACTATGAACCTGCAGCCTGCGAAGGAGACCCCAAACACTGTAGGTTAAGCAAAATGAGAAGACAGAGAAATATGCAGCAGATGAAGAAGCAAAGTAAAAACCCACCAGACCAAACAAATGAAGAGGAAATAGGCAGTCTACCTGAAAAAGAATTCAGAGTAATGATAGTAAAGATGATCCCAAACCTCAGAAATAGAATGGAGAAGATATAAGAAATGTTTAACAAGGACCTAGAAGAACTAAAGAGCAAACAAAAAATGATGAACAACACAATAAATGAAATTAAAAATTCTCTAGAAGGAATCAATAGCAGAATAACTGAGGCAGAAGAATGGATAAGTAACCTGGAAGATAAAATAGTGGAAATAACTACCATTGAGCAGAAAAAAGAGTGAAAAGAAAGGACAGTCTCAGAGACTTCTGGGACAACATTAAATGCACCAACATTTGAATTGTAGGGGTCCCAGAAGAAGAAGAGAAAAAGAAAGGGACTGAGAAAATACTTGAAGAGATTATAGTTGAAAACTTCCCTACTATGGGAAAGGAAAGTGTCAGTCAGGTCCAGGAAGTGCAGAGAGTCCCATACAGGATAAAGCCAAGGAAAAACACCTAAGACACATATTAATCAAACTATCAAAAATTAAATACAAAGAAAAAATATTAACAACAGCAAGGGAAAAGCAACAAATAACACACAAGGGAATCCCCATAAAGTTAACAGCTGATCTTTTAGCAGAAGCTCTGCAAGCCGGAAGGGAGTGGCAGGATATATTTAAAGTGATGAAAGGCAAAAAACCAACAAACAAGATTACTCTACCCAGCAAGGATCTCATTCAGATTCAGTGGAGAAATTAAAACCTTTACAGACAAGCAAAAGCTAAGAGAGCTCAGCACCACCAAACCAGCTTTACAACAAATGCTAAAGGAACTTCTCTAGGCAGGAAACACAAGAGAAGGAAAAGACCTACAATAACAAACCCAAAACAATTAAGAAAATGGTAATAGGAACATACATATCAATAATTACCTTAAATATAAATGGATTAAATGTTCCAACCAAAAGACATAGATTGGCTGAATGGATACAAAAACAAGACCTATATATATGCTGTCTATAAGAGACTCATTTCAGACCTAGGGACACATACAGACTGAAAGTGGGGATGAAAAAAGGTATTCCATGCAAATGGAAATCAGAAGAAAGCTGGAGTAGCAATTCTCATATCAGACAAAATAGACTTTAAGATAAAGACTATTACAAGACACAAAGAAGGACACTACATAATGATCAAGGGATCAAACCAAGAAGAAGATATAACAATTGTAAATATTTATGCACCCAACATAGGAGCACCTCAATACATAAAGCAAATGCTAACAGCCATAAAAGGGGAAATCAACAGTAACACAATAATAATAGAGGACTTTAACACCCCACTTTCACCAACGGACAGATCATCCAAAATGAAAATGAATAAGGAAACACAGGCTTTAAATGACACATTAAACAAGATGGACTTAATTGATATTTATTGGACATTCCATCCAAAACAACAGAATACACTTTCTTCTCAACTGCTCATGGAACATTCTCCAGGATAGATCATATCTTGGTTAACAAATCAAGCCTTGGTAAAGTTAAGAAAATTGAAATCGTATCAAGTATCCTTTCACAACACAACACTATGAGACTAGATATCAATTACAGGAAAAAAAACTGTAAAAATTACAAACACATGGAGGCCAAACAATACATTACTAAATAACCATGAGATCACTGATGAAATCAAAGAGGAAGTCAAAAAATATTTAGAAACAAATGACAATGAAACCACAATGACCCAAAACCTATGGGATGCAGCAAAAGCAGTTCTAAGAGGGAAGTTTATAGCAATACAATCCTACCCCAAGAAACAAGAAAAACTCAAATAGACAACCTAACCTTACACCTAAAGCAGTCAGAGAAGAAGAACAAAAAAACCCAAAAGTTAGCAGGAGGAAAAATCATAAATATCAGATCAGAAATAAATGAAAAAGAAATGAAGGAAACAATAGCAAAGATCAATAAAACTAAAAGCTGGTTCTTTGAGAAGATAAACAAAATTGATAAACCATTAGTCAGACTCATCAAGAAAACAAGGAAAAAGACTCAAATCAACAGAATTAGAAATGAAAAAGGAGAAGTAACAACTGACACTGCAGAAATACAAAGGATCATGAGAGATTACTACAAGCAACTATATGCCAATAAAATGGACAAGCTAGAAGAAATGGAAAAATTCTTAGAAGAGCACAACCTTCCGAGCCTGAACCAGGAAGAAATAGAAAATATAAACAGACCAATCACAAGCACTGAAATTGAAAGTGTGAATAAAAGTCTTCCAACAAAGAAAAGCCCAGGACCAGATGGATTCACAGGCAAATTCTATCAACCATTTACAAAAGAACTAACACCTATCCTTCTCAAACTCTTCCCAAATATAGCAGGGGGAGGAACACTCCGAAACTCATTCTAGGAGGCCGCCATCACCCGATACCAAAACCAGAAAAAGATGTCACCAAAAAAAGAAAACTACAGGCCAATATCACTGATGAACATAGATGCAATAATCCTCAACATAACACTAGCAAACAGAATCCAACAGCACATGAAAAGGATCATACACCACGATCAAGTGGAGTTTACCCCAGGAATTCAAGGCTTCTTCAGTATATTCAAATCAATCAATGTGATACAGCATATTAACAAATTGAACAATAAAAACCATATGATAATGTCAATAGATGCAGAAAAAGCTTTTGACAAAATTCAACACCCATGATAAAAACCCTCCAGAAAGCAGACATAGAGGGAACTTAACCTCAACATAATAAAGGCTATATATGACAAACCCACAGCAAACATCATTCTCAATGGTGAAAAACTGAAACCATTTCCACTGGAACAAGATCAGGAACAAGACAAGGTTGCCCACTCTTACCACTATTATTTAACATAGTTTTGTAAGTTTTAGCGATACCAATCAGAGAAGAAAAAGAAATAAAAGGAATCCAAATTGGAAAAGAAGTAAAAGTGTCAGTGTTTGCAGATGACGTGACTATACATAGAGAATCCTAAAGATGCTACCAGAAAACTACTAGAGCTAATCAATGAATTTGATAAAGTAGCAGGATACAAAATTAATGCACAGAAATCTCTTGCATTCCTAGATATTTATGATGAAAAGTCTGAAAATGAAATTAAGAAAACACTCCCATTTGCCATTGCAACAAAAAGAATAAAATACCTAGGAATAAACCTACCTAAGGAGACAAAAGGCCTGTATGCAGAAAACTATAACTCACTGATGAAAGAAATTAAAGATGATACCAACAGATGGAGAGATATACCATGTTCTTGGATTGGAAGAATCAACATTGTGAAAATGACTATACTACTCAAAGTAGTCTACAGATTCAATACAATCCTTATCAAACTACCAATGGCATTTTTCACAAACTAGAACAAAAAAATCTTAAAATTTGTTGGGAGACACAAAAGACTCCGAATAGCCAAAGCAATCTTGAGGAAGAAAAATGGAGCTGGAGGAATCAGGCTCCCTGAGTTCAAACTATACTACAAAGCTACAGTAATCAAGACAGTATGGTACTGGCACAAAACCAGAAATATATATATCAATGGAACAGGATAGAAAGCCCAGAGATTAAACCCACACACATATGGTCACCTTATCTTTGATAAAGGAGGCAAGAATATACAATGGAGAAAAGACAGTCTCTTCAATAAGTGGTGCTGGGAAAACTGGACAGCTAAATGTAAAAGAATGAAATTAGAACACTCCTAACACCATACACAAAAATAAACTCAAAGTGGATTAAAGACCTAAATGTAAGACCAGACACTATAGGTCTCTTAGAGGAAAACATAGGAAGATCACTCTATGACATAAATCACAGCAAGATCCTTTTTGACCCATGTCCTAAAGAAATGGAAATAAAAACAAAAATAAACAAATGGGACCTAATGAAACTTCAAAGCTTTTGCACAGCAAAGGAAACCATAAACAAGATGAAAAGACCACCCTCAGAATGGGAGAAAATATTTTCAAATGAAGCAACTGACAAAGGATTAATCTGCAAAATTTACAAGCAGCTGATGCAGCTCAATATCAAAAAAACAAACAACCCAATCCAAAAATGGGTAGAAGACCTAAATAGACATTCCTCCAAAGAAGATATACAGATTGCCAACAAACACATGAAAGGATGCTCAACATCACTAATCATTAGAGAAATGCAAATCAAAGCTACCATGAGGTATCACCTAACACCAGTCAGGATGGCCATCATCAGAAATCTACAAATAATAAATGCTGGAGAGGGTGTGGAGAAAAGGGAACCCTCTTGCACTGTTGGTGGGAATGTAAATTGATACAGCCACTATGGAGAACAGGATGGAGGTTCCTTAAAAAACTAAACATAGAACTACCATACCACAGAGCAATCCCACTACTGGGCATATACCCTGAGAAAACCATAATTCAAAAAGAGTCATGTACTACAATGTTCATTGCAGCTCTGTTTACAATAGCCAGGACATGGAAGCAACCTAAGTGTCCATGGACAGATGAATGGATAAAGAAGATGTGGCACATATATACAATGGAATATTACCCAGCCATAAAAAGAAACGAAAATGAGTTATCTGTAGTGAGTGGATGGACCTAGAGTCTGTCATACAGAGTGAAGTAAGTCAGAAAGAGAAAAACAAATACCGTATGCTAACACATATATATGGAATCTTAAAAAAAAAGGTTCTGAAGAACTTAGGGGCAGGACAGGAATAAAGACGCAGACATAGAGAATGGACTTGAGGACACGGTGAGTGGGAAGGGTAAGCTGGGACGAAGTGAGAGAGTGGCATGGACATATACACATTACCAAACGTAAAATAGATAGCTAGTGGGAAGCAGCTGCATAGCACAGCGAGATCAGCTCGGTGCTTTGTGACCACCTAGAGGGGTGGGATAGGGAGGGTGGGAGGGAGACACAAGAGGGAGGGGATATGGGGATACATATATACGTGTAGCTGATTCACTTTGTTATACAGCAGGAACTAACACACCATTGTAAAGCAATTATACTCCAATAAAGATGTTAAAAAAATGATAAAATGATTGAATTTTTAAAAAAGGAAAAAACAGAAGCTTACAATACAACAGGGACTGCAGTTTACTGAATTTAAACTTGCTATTATTTCTCCTCCTAATCCCAGCAACTAGAAAAGACCATCCTCACAGTAGGTATTTTATAAGTTAGCAATGAATTTACATTTAATAGCAGAAAACATAACAGTTTAGCAGTAGAGACAAGATTTATCTTAGTACTAAATTTTAAGAGAAACTGCATTAATGGATTTCTCCATAATGGACACCATCTGACGAAAAAGACTTTTCCACAGTGATATTGTGGATGATGCCAACTGAACTTTAAATACCTTTTTAATACTTAATTATCATAAAAGCTAAAGACATGATATAAAATCAGAATTCAGTAAAAGCAGCTCTGCCGGGTGCTGTTTTTAATATGTTACTTTCTATTGATTTAATTTGACAAAGAAATAGAGCTTAGAAAGCTCATTGGAGTGGATGGTTGAAATTCCATTTATTCTTTAATTAAATAATTCTACAACTATTCAGAGAACAAATTAGAAGGGTATAGAATTTATAATGTAACATAGGGGAGACAGTCATATGATCAGGTATGTATAATAAAGTGATAAGGGTTATCGGGGGAAGTTAAGGGTATGACAAACCACACTGTTCCTGACTTAGAATGTTAGTGAAGACTTTTAGGAGAAATAACCAGTAAGCTGAAAAGTAAATAATGAGAAGCAATCCAAGAGAACAGGAGAGAGAAAAGTTTGAGGCAGAGGGAACTGAACAGAAAGCTGACCCAGTAACCCAAAGAATAGATGACGATAGCTTGAACTTGGATAATGACAGTAGGAATCAAGATCCTTAGAATTCATTTGAAAAACAGATTCAAAGCAACAAGACTTACTGATACTTGCTTAGAGATAGCGAGAGTGGGAGATGCCAAGGATGACTCCCAGCTCCTTGAGATGGAACACCTGGTTGTGGTAATGCCCACAGAAGAAATGAAGGAGGCATTGGTGTGGTAAGATATGAAATGAAATGGTGGTATGGTCACTATATGGTGACGTGTTAACTTCAGTTTTGGACATGCCTATGGGACATTCAAGTGCAAGTGTCACGTAGTTGGAGCAGTAGAGGTTAGCAATAGTAATAGATGCTTTTCAGTTAGACCCAATAATCCTTTTGGTAAAAACTGAAAAATAGCCATTTCAACCCAGAGTGCTGTCTAGTGCACTTAGGACTAATTGTCTTATTTATTGAAGTAAGAGTCACATGTTTCTGACACCAGACGGTACAGATACTCAGGAGCTGAAATCCTGCTACGGCAGTTACAGAGCCTGAAATGTATTCCTTCCCAGACTAAAGTCCATAACATACTTATTCCCCAAAGAATCTTTTGGTGTCTGAAGTGCTGGGAATAATATAAGATCAGGAACTTAAGATTCTGTGACAAAGAGAATGGAAGAGGACAAATATTGTCAATCAATCACTTTGTCTGTGAATAACATATCTTATGCCGCATAACAAGATAACCTCCCTTCTGTGATAAAGACACTAATCTTTGAAGAATTTAGTACTTCCTCACTCAGATTATTTAACAAAACTTCTTCCCAAGCAATACCTAAGAAATAACAGAATGTTTTGTTTAATGACTAATTCCAAAGTCCATAAAATGTCAGTTCAGGAATTGTTTCAAAACCAATAGGGTGGTTATATGATCCACACATCCTCCAAATTTTAAAAATGTATATATAAATCATGTGATATTCATTTTAATATAAAATTTACAAATACAAAATCAGTACTGAAAAGATACATTAATAGGTTTTAGACTTGCTCAAGTGACTTTTGTAACACAATATATAATATTCAGTTAAACATCTGGTATCTAAAGGTCAAAAAAAAAACTACCAGCAAATTAAGGTTAAGAATTAAAGGTTTAGAATTAAACATGGTGATACTTGATTTAGTTCATACTGACCTTTTAACTGTCTCAGTTTGTGTTTCATAGTGTCTAGATCAGCCAAAATTTTGTCCTTTTTTAGCCAGTTCTGTTTTTTTATTTTTTCTGCTTTCTTCAAAGCTAGAATTAAAAAACGACATGATATTTTATCTTGCATTCTTCTTATCAACAGTAATTTATCATGCAAGCCAATAATTTATAAAGAACTTTCTGCTCCAAGAAACAAATTCAATTAGAAACAAGTAATTAAAAGGTAAGGGTCATTAAAAGAAACTTCATTTGAAAGATGACAGGGCTTAAGGCATTTCTTTATGGAATGGAGGGGGAAAAAAGAAGAACAGTGCTGTTTTATTATATAGATTTACCATATGTAATAGCCATATTTCATTTTCTATTTCCACAAACTATTTGGAGGTGATGAAAGTCTTCCTTGGAACCATTCATTTTTTTAAACATCCACCTACTGCCTAAAGGGTGCAATTCTTAAAAATGAAAATGTGCAGACAGGTGGTCTTCAGTGTGAATTAAACTCATTTGTTATTTTCTAATGTATATCATTATTCTCAGTCTTATAGACCAAGGATCTCTTTATCAATGAAATTAGACACTTTCCATGCAGAATACTCCATTCCAGTAAGAAAAAAACAGGCAATTGTGCAAATATAGGAGTATAGCTATCCTTGTGCACATGTTAATTGATGAACCTCCCGTTCTTTGCATAAATGTGATGTTATTATGTTGACATTATACACATTTAACTGATTTTCTTATGGTGACAAAAAATTTATTTCTCTCGCTCTTTATGCACTTGCTTGAAAGAAAGCAAAAACAAAACACTTACCATTCGGACTTAGAAATGGTTCACCGCAAGATACCCAGATGGCAATAGGATTTCTGAGGATGAGGGTGAGCAAAGACTTATCTATATCATCCAAACTATCAGATGTCACAGACTTTGGAAATAATTTGGTTTTCACTTTCATTCTTGTTGTTCCTGGGAAACAAATGACACATATACTATTGTTCAATGAATAATGAATAAATTTGCTTGCTGAATTCACTTGTTTATTCAAAATATTTTATTCTTCATTAATGACTTGATTTAAACAGGTTAATGCCCAAACCAGATGCAAATACATAAATCTGATCAGAAACTTCATATGCAACTAAATAATTTAAACAAATCTTATTGTAAATACATATTTTAATTCCTTTCTTACACTTTATCTAGTTATGAAAAAAATATGAGGTAGCTTACCAAAATATCTACTCTGAAAAGGGATAAAATAAAGAGAAAAAAAAGCAAGGAAGGGGAAAAAGGAGTATAGGAATAGACCAAAGCCAGAGATAAGGTGCTTCAGAGAACTCATCAATTAAATGATTAATAGTATCTATCTCATTCTGCTGTTGGGATGATTATAAAAAGGAAAGTGTTTAGAATAATATTTGGTCTAGTTAATTGTGCAAGCATCCAAAAAATGCTAGATAATATATTTATCATCATTATGATACTAGACATGAATACCACACTGTTTTTATTTGCTGGAGATAAAGCACTATTTGGGCGCTGAGAATCCTTGTGGCTAAAGCAAAGAGGAAAACACCATTTCAAGATACACATGGCTGACAGAGAGAGATAAATTCCTCAAGATACAACTTTCCTGGTCCTGAGATCTTAGAGAAATTTATTTCAGGGTCTTCATAAAGGGGTTATTTGTGATACAGCGAACAGTGTCCTAATATATAATTAATACATATTGAGAACTTACTATGTGCTGGGCATTTTACTAAGACCTCTATATACATTATCGCATATAATTCTCAAAATGATACTCTGAGGTAGGTCCACTCCTCTTTTGTACAGTAACTGTGATTTAGTCACATAGCCAGGCGGGGGCAGAGCCAGAATTAGAATCAAGGCCATCTGCTTCCAGAGCCAGTGCCTTTAACCACCGCCTTTATAGTAAGCATGACACTGAGTTTTAGATTGATGCCTGTTTCTTTTAATTTCCTCATTGCAAACCGATGTCATAACTCCAAGTCATGATTCAGTAAAGGGGACAGCCAGCTAATGCCCCTGCCTGATTCAAGGATAACCTTTAGAATATGAGGGGAAGGGATGGCCATACCCTCTTGGTAGACCTGCATGAATAACATTACCTCCAAGCAGGTTTTAAATAAGAATTTGAAAGAAGAATGTTTGAAATTTTAAATCTTCCAGAACGTGGAGATCAGATATTCCACATGCCAAATAAAGGCAGAACTATATGCTTTAGTGATCAGCTAGGCATTAAATATTCACATAATTATTTTTTAAAACTCATTAGAAAACCAAACAAATAATATCATTATAAAATAATAGAAAAAAATACTGGTCTCTGCCCCCAGTTCCTGACACAGAGCTCCTAAATTCTTTGGAATTTCCTGGGTGCTAGCAGTGTCTTTTGTTCTAATGAGATGAATCTTGCTGGGCTCCTGGATGGGGGCTGGTCACCAGAAAGTCCAAGCCATGATTAGAAACTTGGAATTTTCAACCCTACTCCCCATTCTCCAGAGAGGGACTAGAAATGGAGTTGATGATCAATCACGCCTACATGATGAAGTCCCCATAAAAATCCCAAAAGTACACGGTTCAGAAAGCTGGCTTGGTGAACACATGGAGATGCTGGGAGAGTGGAGTGTCAGAGGAAACACGGAATCTTCATGCCCTTTCCCACGTACCTTACCCTATGCTTCTCTTTCATCTGGATTTTCATCTGTATCCTTTACCATATCCTTTTATAATAAATGGGTAAACAGTAAGTAAACAGTTTTCTTGAGTTCTGTGAGCTGCTCTAGCAAATTAATTGAACCTGAGGAGGGAGCCAATTTATAGCCACTCAGTCAGAAGCACAGGTCTGGACCTCTGAAATGGGGTGAGTGGGAAGCAGTGTTGTGAGACTGGGCCCTTAACCTGTGGGATCTGACCTTATCTCCAGGTAGGTAGTGTCAGAATTGAGTTAAATTGTAGGACACCCAGCTAGATGGTGTGGGAGTTGGTGTGGGAAAAAACCCCACAGGTCTGGTGTCAGAAGCATTGGGAATGGGATACTAGTATGAGAATGAAGGAGAGACACACAGGAAGGAGTGGGTTTTTCCTCCTTAATCCTACACACAATAATGATAACTAATATTATTAAATTGCTAAGTATCAACCAGGCATGAATCTAAGTGAAATATATTCATATGCACATATATTCTTATGAATACACATTCATATTTATGAAGACTGAACTAGTATATATTCATGTGACTGTTAGTGTCCTCATTTTACAAATGAGGGAACTGAGGTACAGAGAGTACCCACGATCATTCATCTAACAAGTGACAGGTAGGAGCTGAACCCTGGTATTTTCAGCTCCAAAATCCACATTCTTAACCTCTAAACCATGCCTCTCAACACAACAACGGAAACCTGAGACAACCGCCGAATCACTGCTAGCAAGACTCTTTTTCATTTACCAAATTGTTGTTGGGGGCACAGGCCCTGCCCTCAAGTTGTACCTAGTCTAATGAAACGCACAAAGATGTAGACAGATAATTATAACACAATGTGCTAGGAGCTGTGATAGGGGTGCATTTGCTGTAGCTTCTGGGAGTTCATAGGAGCAGTGGAGATGGGGGAGGGGAGTTGGAGGACAGGAGGTGTAGAGAGGACACCTTCTCTTCTAATAGTAGGAAGAGATTTGCATTGATCTAGTCCCACTTTCTTAAGCGGTCTCCAGTTGGTTTTGGTTCTGAATTTAAGAACAGAACCTGCTCATGTTGCATAAAGTAGCTAAACTGTCAAACATGTTTTATAAATTCTAGGCAATTTATTTATTGTTTTGGGGCTGAAATCAAATTTACATTAAAAATTTTTTTTCTTATTATTCTGCAAGGTAAAAACATTATGAGAATTTCATATGAGTAGCTTCCTGTGATTTTTTTTAACTCTCGAAGGGGTGACTGAATGAAGGAATTACATTTAACTTTCATATGATCAAACGTAAGTAGAATCAGCTAAATCCTGTAGAATGTAACCAACCTTCCATACTTTTAACAGATGTCTCTTTTGTTCCAACAGGGGCTGCCTCTTCCTTTTGTCCCTCAGAGTCTCTCTGGATCAAAGATTTATCAAGAGCCCATAAAACCAAATCCCACAAGGAAAGGATTGTGGTTCCATCTTTGGTATATACTTTGGAGGCTGCTCTGGCAAGACCAAGTTGTTCCGTGCATTCTGCAAGCAGCTAAAAAACACAGACTATAAGGAACTGAGAAGAAATAGTGGTAGAACTGAGAATAATCATGATGAGCGTGTTAATTTAGAACTCTAAGAAAATCCTTTAATTTGAGAAAACAGAAAGCAATAGCTACCAACTTGATCTTTGATTAGAGATGATTTTTGATATTGGATTGTCCTACATAATCTCACAAATTAGTCCAATCCATCTGTGAAAATTCTTAGCTCCAAAAATTTAACACAGCAGCTATTGTATGTTAATACATTTTATCATCAGAGTATTTATTTCCTAAGAAGTGTAAACCTAGAAATCCAATTTCAATTGTGTGCTTAAGAATGAATAAAATTATTCTAACACTTCAGATGAACTGCTTTAAAATAAATGAATACTTGACTTTCAAACCAAGAACTGACACATTATTACTTCCATTTGGCAGATGGGAAATCAGGCTGAAAGGTTAATATTTTTGCCCAAGACCACAAAAGCCAGGGTCCCAGGGTGAATTCTAGAGTTGCTAACTTTTGTCCTTTGCTTAGTCCATTGAACAACAATATCTTAATAAAAAATCTGTTCGTACTCAGAGGGGTGAGTGAATGATTATGTGTGTGTGTATTTGCAAGGAAGTCTCCAGGGTAACTCCATATCATATTTAACATTGCTTGTAAAATATGTTGTTAAAGGTATTGGCCAGAATGTACAGACACAAGACAACCATCATGCAATGGAAGGACAAGGCTGGGTTTGGGTCCTGGGGACTCTCCTCCCTTCCCATGGCTGTGGGGAGCAGCCTCTAAGACAGAAATCACATGTTCCCTCCTAGCACAACTCCTGCCTCTCCAATTTGAAAATGAAATGAAACCCCCTATCAACAAATTAGTGCTCCGATTCTCCAGATGATAAAGGAGGTGGCATCCCTTAGGATACTGAGCTGACATACAACTTGAAGCTGGGAGGGGAAGGAAGGCAAAAAAGGCTTTCTGTTTCTCATTTTTCTAAGTCTATATCCGAAGAAATACCATCAAAAATAACATCTTTAAGAAAACAGAGATCTTGATCTCAGCAGCTTAAATTGGTAAAACTGGCCAGGCATATTTGTCACTCAATCTCACTGCTTTTTTTCTTGTCAGAGAAATCACCATTATCATTACCTCTGATGATTCGAGAAGCATTTAAGTGATAGCCACTCACCATGGGGAATGTTCCAGCCACAATTAACTTCCCATTTCGATATCCATCTCCATTTTTGTATGCAATTATTTTCACTGCCTTCTGGTGAGTAACTGCCATGCCACTATGAGATACAACTTGCGTGCAGGTCTTCATCCGTAAGGATAACAGACGTTCTTCATAATAACTTAAAGTGTTTTCAGCCTCATAAGAAGATAAATCAGCCTGATTTTTTTTTAAAAGAACAACAACATAGATCAACTCAAACTTTTTTTCTTTTAGTTTTATTATTTTGTTATACTTCAGCCTCTTGATTTGTGTGTGCACATGGGTGTGGCATCTACATTTTGAAATGTTCACTTCATATGCTAAAAGTATTAGGTGCTGTAGTGGGAAGGACATTGGGTCCAAACTCCTCAGTTCTCTTCCCAGCCCTGTCACTGAGTCTCTAGGTGACTTTGGGCCTCTGGCTTGTGTTTCTGGCCTCCTCCTGCTTTCTACTTTGCCTTCCCCTGGACAGGAGATGGGGAAGAAGGATGCCAGGGCCAGAGAGAGCCTGGGGTTGAAGTAACGGACGCTAGTAGTAAAGATATTCTCTTATTCTTTGACTTTAGGATGATGCCATCCTGTGGTGGCAGACACTGATGAATGAGGAGGGGAATGAGTGAAGCCTTAACCACATGGTAATGAGGGTGGTGAACGCCACACTTCACCTTTTCCTTTTCATGGCTACTCAGGAAGCTGCCCTGAGGGAGAAGTTGTGTCCAAGATGCTGTAACACTGGGGATTCTTTCCGAGCAGCTCACCCCCACCTCCTTAACACAACCCTACTGTTACCAAAGCAAAGCCAAATGCCTGCAGGCTTTCCCAGAGGACTGACTCCCCTTTTTCTTCAGTGATTGTTTCAGTTGATGTTTACTGCAACTGTTACGACCCTGCTCTTCTGCAATGTGTATCAGGTTTAGGGGAGAGAGGACAGTGACCTGGGAATAAGACCTGCAAGCCCTGAAGAGCACACCAGGTGGAAGGTTCCCACCCCTAAGGAATTGCTCCTTTTTATACAGTTGTGTAAGTTCCTCTTAGCTCTTCTCACTTCTGAACTTGAAGGAAAGGATTTTTTAAATGGTGCCATTTTAAATTAAGATCACAGGAAAGCAGCAGAGATTATTTTCTCCATGAGCTGTTAAAAAAAAATAGTATTAGACATGAATGCATGAATTCAGGCACCCAACATGAAGAGTCATTAACAACAACAGATCAAATTAGCCCTGAAAATACTAGGAAAAAAGGAGTTTACCCTGTGGATATAGGCAAAAAGCTACTCCACTAAGTAAAGATTTGCAGTTACTTCCTCATCTAAAAGCAACACAGGGAGTAGTGCAAGGTGTCAGGAGACGATTAAAGCTGCAGAAGAGCCCAATTAACTTCAAAGAGTATATCGAACTATTAACAGATAATGTATTTTAAGTTACAGTGGGGAAAAGGAAATCAATGCAGGTGGAATGGTAAAGGTGCCTCAACGAAAGATGAATTGGATGAGTGGAGATGAACTTGAGTGCAAGGCAAGTAATGAATGTATCAAAGTTTCCAAACTGATGCCACACATGTGTTAGCAGAGCTCAGATCATTACATACTCTGGCCACATCGATGACCTTGAAAGGTCCTTGTGAGAAGGGCTTCTGGGTCTCGGAGCCTGAGGCACAGAGGAATGGCAGCCCTGGAAGCAACTGTTTCAACCTCTTCTCTGCTCTCATGGATCGCCCACATGCCAAACAGAGCATTGTTTTTTTCTTTCCACTGGGTGAGAGATAATAGTATCCCTGAAAATGGAGGTAAAGATGCTTTTATTTGGTTGCATCTAAATTATGATAGCACTTTTGTAGAATATTTTACCATACAAATAAAGCACTCTTATGATCCCCAAATGCTAAATTTGAAATCTCAACATGAATGCATTATTTTGCTAATTATTAGTTATTATATAATATAATATAATTATATTATAATTATATTATAACTATTATAGAGCAAAATATTTCCAAACGTTGTTGACTGAAAAAGCCTAGAGGCAATGACAATTCAACATCAATGAGTATAACTTATATCCAGAATCGGAGTTTCTTGGAGGAATCTCCAATTGGAGATTTGGGGCAAGAAATATACAAGAGAAGCAAGGATCTCTTGCGTGCCCAGAAAAAAAGAATCCATCCAAAAGTAAAGGCATTATGTCAAAAAAGACACAGGCGCCAACATGAAGGACATTCCACTGGCCCAAAGTGGGACAATTTGGGAGTAAAATAAAATTATAACCAAAACACTTCAAATATGTTTGAATAGGTAAAGTCCCATGAGTTCATAATCATGTTAAAAATATAAGTAAAAAAAAAAAAGCAACAAAAAAGCCAACAAAAAAACAAAAACAAAACCACTACTTACTGGAGTCCATTAGAAGTAAACTGGTACCAATTTACAACTCTGAAATTGGCCATTAGAAATTGTGGCAGATTATTTGCAAAGATGGCATAGTAAAACCATCCCATTCTTGTTTGCATGCCCTTTTGAAATTCCATTTTGCTGCTCCTCCAATCAAGAAATAAGAGTTTCTTGCTCCTTTCCTCCTTCCCTTGAATCTGGGCAAGGCCATGTGACTTGCTGTGGCCAATGTAGCATTAGCAAATGTGATGCAAGCAGATGCATAAGAAGTGCTTGCACATTTCAGCTTGTTCTTTTTTGGCTGCATTTGGAAGCCAGAGACCATAATGTGAGCTCACTTGAGCTAGCCTACTTAAGAAGCCTTGAGGAGAACTAAGGCCCCCACCAGACATGTGATTTGACCATTCAGACACCACAGCACCACCAAACTACTGGTGTGCCACCAGATAACTACAGCCACATTAGTGACCCTGGGCAAGACCAGCACAACTGCCCAGTTCAGCCTAGCCCAAATTGTTGACTCAGAGCATAAAAATGGTTGTTGGCTTAAGCCACTAAATTTTCAGGTGATTTGCTACACTACAATAGATAATTTAGATAGAACAATGTAAGCATTTATCCTACCATCCTTTACAAACCATATTTCTGGGCAGTCAAATACCTAGTTGAAGAGGTAAAGTTCTTCCTTACACTAAAAGTTCCGCTAATATATGTCAGGGAACATAATAGAACTTTTAAAAATTGACCCTTTTGAAACTTCTAATGAAATTATTGATTTAGGCAAAGATCACGAAAAAGGCAACACTAAATGAAAAGTCATTGGGAATTGTTTTTTGATGTGAGATTAGGTTGTAATCACCTGAGCCCATGGAAAATCCACACTGTATCCCTGCATAAGTGATAAATATGAAATACACAGTAAAACCTATGAAGATTCTTGTCCAAAAAATGCTGAACATAAATATAATTAAACTCCAGTGCTAAATTTCTTTTATAGGCATTATGGGAGCCAGAGAAACAGGTTAAAGGATACCATAGGAAGCAAACAGAAAAATCCAAACAAGAGGCATTCTATAGGATGGATTCTGCGACCAGCGTCACATCGGGACCTTGTTTGAATCCTGACTCAAACCAACCAACCATAAGAAGAATTTTTTAGGAAACCTGGGAAATTTTATTATGAACAGGGTAGTAGGTGGCCAAAAATTACTGTTAATTTTATTAGGTGATAATGGCATAATGGTAATGTAAGAAAATGGTCAAATTTTTACAGGTGCATGCTTAAGTTTGAGGTGAAATGGTATCATGTCTAGGATTTGTAAATATTGCAAAACCTTGATAATAGTTGAATTTGGATGAGAGGTATATGAGAATTCACTGAACTAGTCTCTCTACTCTTGAATACGCATGAACATTTTAAAGCACTTTTATATAGACTCTCTGATTTGCTTTGTTCCTCACAAGGCTAAAAGTTAAGTACAGCCAGAGTTAATATCATCATTCTCAATTTACAGATGAGAAAACAAAAGATAAGAGAGGGAAGTTTTTAATCCAAGGATATTCAAGTAGTATGTGGCAGAGCTGAAGTACGAAGCTGTGACTTCTGATTCCAAGTTCTTGTTTTTTTGCCTTTGTCATATTTCTTCAACTATTCCATTTAAATACTTAAAGCTACCTCAATTCAGAGCCAACATTTAGATGATACTTTTGAAGATGTAATTCTTAAGTTCCACTATGGATTTCTCTATATGCACATCTGATTTCCATTTTCCTAAAAATTACTGGGAGACAGAAAATTAAAACATCTCCTCTCAGATGGAATTGAATGAATACTACATACAGAATAATTTGTACAGAAAAACACGGACTTCATGATGAATCGTGTGCCAATGGTATTTCTTATTACACTAAAGAAGCCTATTGAGGGCTTGCCTGGTGGCGCAGTGGTTGAGAGTCCGCCTGCCGATGCAGGGGACACGGGTTCGTGTCCTGGTCTGGGAGGATCCCACATGCCGCGGAGCGGCTAGGCCTGTGCGCCATGGCCGCTGAGCCTGCGCGTCCGGAGCCTGTGCTACGCAATGGGAGAGGCCACAACAGTGGGAGGCCTGCGTACCACCAAAAAAAAAAAAAAAAAAAGAAGCCTATGACAGTATCTAGAAAATGTATTTTCATTCATTAAGACATCAATCCCTATGACTGTGGTGCTACTATTTTGATGGTTCCCAAATTGTTTTATTTTGGCAATGGTACACGTATACAATGCAAACTGAATTTTTGGTTAATTCATTCACCCTTAACACAACACTTAAACTGCTGCTGGTAAGGAAAATGCAATACACTGGGGTAGCTCCCTAGGTTAGGCTAAGTCTACAGAATGCAAACAGAGTTTAAAAGTTCAGCAAGTCAGCTGCTGGCTCAATACACAGAATACCAAGCAACTGGTTTGACTGCTTATTTTCCTCTATAAAATTCCCTTGATTTATTGAAATGACTAACTTGCTCTGTTCATTTGACCTTATAGAAATATGGTCTATAACATGGAGTTTGTTTGATCAACAATGACCTTACTGTATATATAATAGCTAGTGTGACTGTGAATAAATTATTCAGTTGCTTCATCAATCTTAATTTAATGAATTATTGATATTGTTTATATTTATTATTTATGTTATATTATTTATTATAAGATAATGTATGTAAAAATAACTAATACTGCATCAGTATCTAACATACAGTAGCTTTCTAGCATATAATGGTTACTTCGTATTAGTTTTCTTTTCTAAGCTTGCCAAGCAAATGTGGCCTAGAGAAGAAGTTCTTACCCTATGTCCAAATTGGATTTCAAGGGAGTCTACAAACTCCCTAAAATTTTATACAAAAAGTGCTGTGTACACATGTGCATTTTGGGGGGAAAGAATATCCATAATTTTCACGAGACTCTCAACGAGGTCTGCATCTCTGAAAAGGTTAAGAATTAATTACTGATTTAGAGCCTTTGTGTAGAGAGTTGGTTTTCCCAGGTCCAAGACAGAAAAGCATTTTTTTAAATTTGTGAATCCTAGAATTGATATATTATTGTACTCTTCAGATTAACCATATTAATTTCTATCAGATAGGTTATCATTTAACTAGTAGGAAAGGAAAGTTATAATGTTTTAGAAGAAATATTGTTGAAAATTGGGAAATTTTATCCTTCCCAAATTTCAAATAAGAACTCTTTTATCATAACTATAACATCATACCTAAAATTAATAATACCCTAATATAATCAAATATTCAGTCAGTATTCAAATTTCTACAATTCTCTGACTCCCTTACAATTTATTTGAAAGAGAATCACAATAAGGCCAATACCTTATAATAAGTTTAAATACCTCTAAGTCTCTCTGAATCTTCACATTCCTTATTTCTTTTTTCTTTTGTTGTAATTATTCATTGTACATTTTCTCCAGTTAGATTTGGGGGGGCAAGACCCCATCATAAATGGTACAGTGTATTTCTATCAAGGAGCAACTCTTTTGTCTCTTTTTGTTACGTTAGTAGCTACTGATGATCATTGCCTAGATCCATTAATTTATGAAAGTTCACAGTATAATGATATTCTGATTTCCTCATACTTTACTCATGTATTAGCTGGGGTATTTCTACGAAGTGAAGTTTCTTCTTGTCAACTGTCTTGTTATCTTGAGGTACGGTTCATAAAGGAAGGGAAAAATAAATGCTTGATTCTTTATTTACTGGTTTTCAAAGTAGCAAATTTGCTCCTTAGCATCATCTAATTGTGACAAATTGAGTTGTTGTTGTTGCTGTTGTTTAATATCTCTATGAGCATATGGATTTAAACATATCTAATGTATGTCAATCCACTGCATTCAATAGTCATATTGATGCTTAAATTGTCTCATCTTTGGAGTCTTTTCAAGTTAACTCGATTCTTTTTAAGATGACTTCAGCAGTCTTTGGCAGCATACTGTCTAACAGGTATGAGATCACAGACAAAGGAGAAAAAGGCGGGGGGGAGAGCATAGTTGAAACCAGACACATGCAGAATGGTACGGTACATTTGACATCTCTTATTCAGTAGAGCCAGGGAATGACGAGTGAAGAAGCAGCAGTGGTTTAGAGACGACTGAGGGGAACAGTAAAGAGGGCCTTGGGCAGTCTTGTAATGTGCATACATTATGAGATTTCAGTTTTCTGTAGGCCAACGGTTATCAACAATAGCAAGGTGCCTTGATCCACTGACCCACAAATATCTCGGGTATCTGTAAAGTATGGTGCAAATAATTCCTTACTAATAAAAATTAAAGGACCAAACTTGAGAAATTATTTCTTTTAAAATTAGAGTATATCATACTTAGCCCTATGCTTGGTATAATGTAATATAAAGCAACTTACAATCATTGGCATTTTAATATGCTTTCTGGAGGGGAGTGACATCGAGTGTGGCCAGCACACCTGTGGGAGTGACGTATGTGTGATTATCCTGCTTCATGCCTGTTCTGGTGAGCTGATGATGAGCCAGAGATGGTGACGGTGATAGGGAGCCATCAGACAATATGAGAAGAGGGTAATATCAATATTCCTTCATTCTTTCCTAACCAGAATCACAGAGTCTAAGTGATTTCACTCACAAGTCAGTGTTTAATTTGTGTGAACTTAAGGTTTTCTGGAAAAAAGTTTCTTGCTTTATTAGACTTATCCATTCCCCCACCCCTCTTTTTTGTCCTCAGTAGGAAGGAATCACTTACTGGTTGATCAATGTATTTCTCTTTAATCACAGAGGATGTACAAATACCAGCATAATTTGCTGCTGTGACTTCCTTATCCAGTGTAGTGCTATGAAAGGCCATAAAAGCTTTCATATTTGTCATGTAATTCCACTTTTGATTAGAAGTCCCATTGTTATGTGGTTTGTATTTCTGAAAAAAATGAGACAAAATATGGAGTCAAATAGGAGAGGTTATGATTTGTTTATAGCAGTCCTAGTTTTCATTGCATAAAGTCAGAAAGTACAGATAATTACTCAAAACTCTACTAGGTAGTGATAACTACTATTGATATTTGATGATTATACATATATATATGAATTCTTGGATTTACAAAAATGTATTCACAAAATGCACACAATTTGGTAATGGCATTAGTTTTGCTTGTTTTTTTTTTTTTTAAAGGATATATACTATTTGATCTTAGGTTATTTTAATTTACCAATATCCAATAGTTAAACATGTAGATCGTTTCTCAGGTTTTCCTTAGTATAAGCAAAAGGGCAATCAACAATCATAAAATAAATGTTTGTGTAAATCCATAACTTCTTGAGAACAAACTCAAGTAGAATTGCTAATAAAGGAACAGGATCACCCTCCCATCAGGAAACTTGCACAAGTCTCTTAGATAGCCTCATCCACCAGAGGGCAGACAGCAGGAGCAAGAAGAACTACAATCCTGCAGCCTGTGGAATGAAAACCACATTCACAGAAAGATAGATAAGATGAAAAGGCAGAGGGCTATGTACCAGATGAAGGAACAAGATAAAATCCCAGAAAAACAACTAAATGAAGTAGAGATAGGCAACCTTCCAGAGGAAGAACTCAGAATAATGATAGTGAAGATGATTCAGGACCTCGGAAAAACAATGGAGGCAAAGATCAAGAAAATGCAAGAAATGTTTAACAAAGACCTAGAAGAATTAAAGAACAAACAAACAGAGATGAACAATACAATAACTGAAATGAAAACTATACTAGAAGGTATCAAAAGCAGAATAACTGAGGCAGAAGAACGGATAAATGATCTGGAAGACAGAATGGTGGAATTCACTGCTGTGGAACAGAATAAAGAAAAAAGAATGAAAAGAAATGAAGACAGCCTAAGAGACCTCTGGGACAACATTAAACACAACAACATTCACATTATAGGGGTCCCAGAAGGACAAGAGAGAGAGAAAGGACCCGAGAAAATACCTGAAGAGATTATAGTTGAAAACTTCCCTAACATGGGAAAGGAAATAGCCACCCAAGTCCAGGAAGCACAGAGAGTCCCATACAGGATAAACCCAAAGAGAAACATGCTGAGATACATAGTAATCAAACTGGCAAAAATTAAAGACAAAGAAAAATTATTGAAAGCAGCAAGGGAAAAATGACAAATAACATACAAGGGAACTCCCATAAGGTTAACAGCTGATTTCTCAGCAGAAACTTTACAAGCCAGTGGGGAGTGGCATGATATACTTAAAGTGATGAAAGGGAAGAACGTACAACCAAGATTACTCTACCTGGCAATTATCTCATTCAGATTTGATGGAGAAATCAAAAGCTTTACAGACAAGCAAAAGCTAGAGAATTCAGCACCACCAAAGCAGCCCTACAACAAATGCTAAAGGAACTTCTCTAAGTGGGAAACACAAGAGAAGAAAAGGATCTACAAAAATAAACCCAAAACAATTAAGAAAATGGTCATAGGAAAAAAAAAAAAAAGAAAATGGTCATAGGAACATACATATCAATAGTTACCTTATACGTGAATGTATTAAATGCTCCAACCAAAAGACACAGGCTTGCTGTATGGATACAAAAACAAGACCCATCTATATGCTGTCTACAAGAGACTCACTTCAGACCTAGGGACACATACAGACTGAAAGTGAGGGGATGGAAAAAGATATTCCATGCAAACGGAAATCAAAAGAAAGCTGGAGTAGCAATACTCAAATCAGATAAAATAGACTTTAAAATGAAGAGTGTTACAAGAGACAAGGAAGGACACTACATAATGATCAAGGGATCAATCCAAGAAGATATAACAATTTAAAAAATATATGCACCCAACATAGGAGCACCTCAATACATAAGGCAACTGCTAACAGCTGTAAAAGAGGAAATCGACAGTAACACAATAATATTGGGGGGCTTTAACACCTCACTTACACCACTGGACAGATCATCCAAAATGAAAATAAATAAGGAAACAGAAGCTTTAAATGACACAATAGACCAGATAGATTTAATTGATATTTATAGGACATTCCATCCAAAAACAGCAGATTACACTTTCTTCTCAAGTGCGCACGGAACATTCTCCAGGAAAGATCACATCTTGGGTCACAAATCAAGCCACAGTAAATTTAAGAAAATTGAAATCCTATCAAGCATCTTTTCTGACCACAACGCTATGAGATTAGAAATGAATTACAGGGGAAAAAAATGTAAAAAACACAAACACATGGAGGCTAAACACTACATTACTAAATAACGAAGAGATCACTGAAGAAATCAAAGAGGAAATCAAAAAATACCTAGAGAAAAATGACAATGAAAACATGATGATCCAAAACCTATGGGATGCAGCAAAAGCATTTCTAAGAGGGAAGTTTATAGCTATACAAGCCTACCTCAAGAAACAAGAAAAATCTCAAATAAACAATCTAACCTTACACCTAAAGGAGCTAGAGAAAGAAGAACAAACAAAACCCAAAGTTAGCACAAGGAAAGAAATCATAAAGACAGAGCAGAAATAAATGAAATAGAAACAAAGAAAACAATAGCAATGATCAATAACACTAAAAGCTGGTTCTTTGAGAAGATAAATAAAATTGAGGAACCATTAGCCAGACTCATCAAGGAAAAGAGGGAGAGGACTCAAATCAATAAAATTAGAAATGAAAAAGAAGTTACAACAGACACCGCAGAAATACAAAGCATCCTAAGAGACTACTACAAGCAACTCTTTGCCAATAAATGGACAACCTGGAAGAAATGGACAAATTCTTAGAAAGATATAAGCTTCTAAGACTAAATGAGGAAGAAATAGAAAATATGAACAGACCAATCACAAGTAATGAAATTGAAACTGTGATTCAAAATCTTCCAACAAACAAAAGCCTAGGACCAGATGGCTTCACAGATGAATTCTATCAAACATTTAGAGAAGAGCTAACACCTATCCTTCTCAAACTCTTCCAAAAAATTGCAGAGGAAGGAACACTCCCAAACACATTCTATGAGGCCACCATCACCCTGATACCAAAACCAGACAAAGATGTCACAAAAAAAGAAAACCACAGACCAGTATCACTGATGAATATAGATGCAAAAATCCTCAACAAAATACTAGCAAACAGAATCCAACAGCACATTAAAAGGATCATACACCATGATCAAGTGGGATTTATCGCAGGGATGCAAGTATTCTTCAATATATGCAAATCAATCAATGTGATAAACCATATTAACGAATTGAAGAATAAAAACCATATGATCATCTCAATAGATGCAGAAAAAGCTTTTGACAAAATTCAACACCCATTTATGAAAAAAACTCTCCAGAAAGTGGGCATAGAGGGAAACTACATCAACATAATAAAGGCCATATATGACAAACCCACAGCAAACACCATTCTCAATGATGAAAAACTGAAAGCATTTCCTCTAAGATCAGGAACAAGACAAGGATGTCCACTCACACCACTATTATTCAACACGGTTTTGGAAGTCCTAGCCACGGCAATCAGATAAGAAAAAGAAATAAAAGGAATACAGGACTTCCCTGGTGGCACGTGGTTAAGAACCTGCCTGCCAATGCAGAGGACCCGGGTTCGAGCCCTGGTCCGGGAAGATCCCACATGCCACGGAGCAACTAGGCCTGTGTGCCACAACTACTGAAGCCCGTGCGCCATAACTACTGAAGTCCGCACGCCTAGAGCCTGTGCTCTGCAACAAGAGAAGCCACTGCAATGAGAAGCCCGCGCACCGCAATCAAGAGTACCCCACACTTGCCGCAACTAGAGAAAACCCGTGTGCAGCAACGAAGACCCAACACAGCGAAAACTAACTAACTAAATAAATTTATAAAAGGAATATTAATTGGAAAAGAAAAAGTAAAACTGTCACTCTTTGCAGATGACATGATACTATACATAGAGAATCCTAAAGATGCCACCAGAAAACTACTAGAGCTAATCAATGATCTTGGTAAAGTTGCAGGATACAAAATTAATGCACAGGAATCTCTTTCATTCCTATACACTAATGATGAAAAATCTGAAAGAGAGATTAAGCAAACACTCCCATTTACCACTGCAACAAAAAGAATAAAATACCTAGGAATAAACCTACCTAGGGAGACAAAAGACCTGTATGCAGAAAACTATAAGACACTGATGAAAGAAATTAAAGATGATACCAACAGCTGGAGAGATATACCATGCTCTTGGATTGGAAGAATCAATATTGTGAAAATGACTATACTACCCAAAGCAATCTACAGATTCAATGCAATCCCTGTCAAATTACCAATGGCATTTTTTATGGAACTAGAACAAAAATCTTAAAATTTGTATGGAGACACAAAAGACACAGAATAGCCAAAGCAGTTTTGAGGGAAAAAAACGGAGCTGGAGGAATCAGACTCCCTGACTTCAGACTATACTACAAAGCTACAGTAATCAAGACAATAAGGTACTGGCACAAAAACAGAAATATAGATCAATGGAACAAGATAGAAAGCACAGAGATAATCCCACGCACCTATGGTCAACTAATCTATGACAAAGGAGGCAAGGATATACAATGGAGAAAAGACAGTCTCTTCAATAACTGTTGCTGGGAAAACTGGACAGCTACATGTAAAAGAATGAAATTAGAACACTCCCTAACACCAAACACAAAAATAAACTCAAAATGGATTAAAGACCTAAATGTAAGACTGGACACTATAAAACTCTTAGAGGAAAATCTAGGAAGAACACTTTTGGGGACAAATCACAGCAAGATCTTTTTTGACCCACCTCCTAGAGTAATGGAAATAAAAACAAAAATAAACAAATGGACCTAATGAAACTTAAAAGCTTTTGCACAGCAAAGGAAACCAAAAACAAGACGAAAAGACAACCCTCAGATTGGGAGAAAAAAACAACCCAGTCCAAAAATGGGCAGAAGACCTAAATAGACATTTCTCCAAAGAAGACACACAGATGGCCAAGAAGCACATGAAAAGCTGCTCAACATCCCTAATTATTATAGAAATGCAAATCAAAACTACAATGAGGCATCACCTCACACCAGTTAGAATGGTCATCATGAGAAAATCTACAAACAAAAAATGTTGGAGAGGGTGTGGAGAAAAGGGAACCCTCTTGCACTGTTGGTGGGAATGTAAATTGATACAGCCACTATGGAGAACAGTATGGAGGTTCCTTAAAAAACTAACAATAGAATTACCATATGATCCAGCAATCCCACTACTGGGCATATACCCAGAGAAAACCATAATTCAAAAAGACACATGTACCCCAATGTTCACTGCAGCACTATTTACAATAGCCAGGTCATGGAAGCAACCTAAATGCCCATCGACAGACGAATGGATAAAGCTGATGTGGTACATATATACAATGGAATATTACTCAGCCATAAAAAGGAACAAAGTTGGGTCATTTGTTGAGACGTGGATGGATCTAGCGACTGTCATACAGAGTGAAGTAAGTCAGAAAGAGAAAAACAAATATCGTATATTAATGCATATATGTGGAACCTAGAAAAATGGTACAGATGAACCAGTTTGCAGGGCAGAAATAGAGACACAGATGTAGAGAACAAATGTATGGACACCAAGGGGGGAAAGCAGTGTGGGGGTGGGGGTGGGGGTGTGATGAATTGGGCAATTTGGGTTGACATGTGTACACTGATGTGGATAAAATTGATGACTAATAAGGACCTGCTGTATAAAAAAATAAATAAAGTAAAATTCAAAAAAAACAGAACAGGATCATTAAAAAAATTGTGATGTATAATATAAAGCTTTCTCATATCAAATGCTTTCTAGAAAGGTTATTCTAGTTTACCATTCTACCAATATTATACGAAATTGCCTCTTTTCCTCACATTCTTGCCAAAGCATCATCAATTTAATGAATGAAAAATAGTACCTTGTTGATATTTTAATTTACATTTCACTGGTTATCAAGAAGGTTTTTTTCAAAAATGTGAGTACACTCCATTTTATATATTAGAAACAGCATCTTTATTGTAATTATAAAACTTGGTTTGAGCATAAGTTAAAAAAATGAGTAGTTTCAATTTCAAGGAATTTAAACCACTAGATTAGTTCCAACTAAACATATCATGACACCTCAAGGAACTTTATAATGAATAACACCTACTTTACCAGGGAGAGATTGATAGTGAAGAGGAAAATAAATGATCTCAGGAATTGATTTAATAAGTCAAACAACAGAGCATCCCTCAGAGGTATGGAAAACAAAGATTATATTTCAAGGAACAGGGAGGGGGTTTAGTAACATTAACTTAACATGTCTCATTTTTATTATTTTACATGAACTTTAATATATTCTCACAAACTGATTGCTTCAAGAAATAAAAACGAAACACCAAGCAAAGAAAAAATTCTTGAAAGGTAATACAAATAACTTTGGGATCAAACTCATTTCTTATAAAATGGGAACCTTAGGGGAAAACATCCATATCTATAATTTTATGTAACAGATTAAGGTACAAAATTTGCATCTGCATAAGGTTTTATCTCACTGTGGTCCATGCCAAAGAGGCACCTGACAGGGAAAAATTTGATGTTATATATACTGTGTCTCCTAGAATAAAATTTTAGTCCATATTTTTCATCAGGATAGAAGGCTTAATTAAGCTTTGGTATTTGTCCAGATTGCTATATCCCAATTTTGGATTCAGGACCTGCAAAACAAGTTGCCTCACTGTTATTAAAATATGGAATAAAACAAATGTTATTTGGAGACAGTATATTCTGTTCAACACAAAGATGGCAAATACTGTGGAGGATACAGAAAGTAAATGCAGAGCAGGGACACTCCTAAACTTTTTCTCCTCCTAACAAGGAAAAATATATACCCGTCTAGGAGTGTCTTTGGTAAGTAAGGATAACAGACAAAAGCGGGGAAGAAAAAACCAACCCCATAGGTCTTTACCCAAAATTCAAATGAAACCAGCCTTCTCTGGAGTCTCCAAAAATTGTTTGGCTGCTATAAGCATTTGCAAAAGTATGTTGAAAGTATATTTCAAATGAGTCTCAGTAGAATTAGCATTGAAGAGCTCACACCCTCCAGAAAGACTCCTCTGACCACGGTCTTTCCCACCCGTTGCCAGGTGAGAGGGGACTTGCTTATGTCTCCAAATCACTGAAGTTAAAATGCACGCATCTAACAGCCATTCACCTGACTGCACCCACCACTGAGATGCTATGAATGCTATTGGGATAATTTCTCACGCTTGCCATTGGATTTGATTTAAGTAACTAGCATAGCTCCTGACATGCAGCAAGCCCACAATCACCATCTGTTGGATTAAACTAAATTCAGAGCTACAGGAACATGTTCAATTTGAAATCTAGGCAGACTATTGTAAATATTTTAACAATGGCATTCAAGATAGGTTTCTATGACAGCCATTTTCTTTCTCTACAACAAGGAAGCAAGGAGCTTTCCTTAAATTTAACTAAATAAAGGGCTATAATTACTCTTTAGCCTCTACATATCTTACCTGAGCAATAACCAGATAGCCACAGACTTCATCTCCAGCCTTGGTCATAGACACTGCCAGCACCAGGTCTGGGTTACTCACCAGGTGAAAGGTCCTTGGGAAAACAGGATTAGGCCCATTACAAAGCAGCATGACAACTTAGAGCTCCCTCTGTGCCCCTTATCTGTGTGTTGCCTCTTGTCTCCATACATACTCTGTGCTAATGGATGTGAAAACCTTTGGGCATTTCTCCCAACCATAAGCACAATGTTGAGGTTCCTCAGTGCAGAGTGCTGGAAGAACACTGAAGGAGAAAGAGGCACTCCTGTTCTTTCTCGCTGCTGCCTGGGGTCAGTGTTTGGGAGTGAGGGTGTCCAGGGATGCTCTGTCCCAGCCACGTGCCCAGAATGCACGTGGTCCTTTAATACCCTCACAGCCCAGGCCTGGCCTGGTGATCAACTGCTTATGGCCCTCCCAACATGGACACCACGTGCTCCAGACCTTCTGCTGTACCAGCAGCCCCATATCTTTGCATCTCCACGTGCCCAGCAATAGCTGCACACCCACGTACGTTCCAGAGGGTTACTTCCTGCTTGCCCAGCAACCACAGAACAGATCTGGCCATGCAAACCAACACATTTCCCTGCCATCCAGTGGACAGCACCCATACTTCTTCCAATGAGCTCTGAACTCCAGCCTTAGGGAAGGGACCCAATCCCAAGTTTGTCCTCAACCCCCTCAGCCCTAGAGTACCGTATAGAGGTTTTTATTAAAAAAATCTGATAGTTACTCGTTTAGCATAGCTTAATAATTCTTTATGTTAAACATCCCTTGTTTAAATGACTGCCTGTTTTCTGTCTCCAGATTGTACCCAGACACTCTCCTCACCTGTTTTGCTGTTGTGAGAGGCAGTGTGGCAGAGTGATTAGGGGCATGGATGCTGGAGCCACAATGCCTGAGTTTAAATCTTGAGTATATCTCAAGACCTGCTTAACAACTCTCAGCCTCAGTTTCCTCATCTGTAAAATAGGATAATGGTGCATACCGCACAGGACTTTCAGCCTGAGAATATAATGAGCTAATGCATAAAAAATGTGTGGAATACTGTCTGGCTCATGGCACTTAGTATGAGCTACTATTATCAATTGTTGTGATTTTTTTTTATAGCTTTCCCTCAAATTCTTCTTTTCTAAATGAGTATTCCCTAAAAGTCCAAGATATATATTGAATGTTTTAAGTTATCTTATATTGGAACTAAAATAATATATTAATATTGGAACTAAATTATCTATATCTATATAAATAACTATCTCTATGTATATATCTATATCTATATATAGATCTATATATATAGATATATCTATATCTATAAAAATAATATATTAATATTGGAACTAAATTATCTATATAGATAACTATTTATATCTATACAGATATATCTATATAGATATATCTATCTATCTATATATATAGATAGATATATCTATAAAAATAATATATTAATATTGGAACTAAATTATCTATATCTATATAGATAACTATCTATATAGATATAGATATATCTATATGTATAGATATATCTATCTATAAGATAACTAAGTTATCTTATATTGGAACTAAAATAATATATTAATATTGGAACTAAATTATCTTATATTGGAACTAAAATAATATAATAATATTGGAACTAAAATAATAATTTTTGACTGAAAAAAAAAGAAAGCAAAGTACAGAGCTAAAACCCTCAAGTTCTTTCCCGTACATCACTTAAAAGCAAGAATAGACCGAACATTCAAGGATATTGTCTGCATAGAAAAAGCCAGTTCTTTATGTCTGTCAACATAGTTACATTACAGACCAGCAGTGGCATTCCTGCTGTGGAAAATATAACTAGTCCCGAATATAAAATTTAATGATGTGGGAGTGGAGGAAAGGGGAGAAAGCGGGGGTGGGGGAGATCTGTGATAAGAGTAACGTATTTTTCCTTTCAAGACAAAAAATTCTAGATATCTAATTTAAACCTCTGAACATAAAACAAAATATCCTCATTGTAAAGCATTTACAAAATACTAGAAAATATAGTAAAAATTAAAACAGAATTTGAAACATCGTTTATATTCCTAAGACAATCACTATTAATCTTACAATGTGTTTCTTCCTTCTAGTGTTAGTTAACGAAGTGTCAGTTTAAATCCAAAGTGGGTATTCAATTTTATCAAATACCTTTTTAGCATTTATCAAGTCTGTGCACAGCACGAGAGCTGGTATTCAATATTGTTCATCTCCGTAGCCTCAGCATGTGGCATAGTTTGCATCTTGCATTTTTACTGGCACTCAGTAGTAGTCAGATGAATGAATGATTGTATATTTCCTGCAACAACTTACTGAGGTGCCTAGATTAGTTGCCTAGCTTTCTCTGTTTTTGCTGCCTAGAATAGATGTAGCAACTTCTCCCATGCTTCAGTGCCATGCTCAGCCATGATAGTGTTGACTTTTCTTTTCCTTTTTGGACTGTCAATTGTCACTTGCCCATCGCAGGAGTGCTTACATTCTGCAGGAAGCCTGAGCTTTTAGACTTCTACATAAAGCCCACTACGTGCCAAACGGCAGTGTGAGAACTGACTCTGCGTCCCAGAGATATCCCAGCACGACAGCACAGCCTCTTCTACTAACCCACAGTGCGAGTGCATACAAGTCACTTCATCTTCTTGAGCCTCAGTTTACCTAGCTTTAGAATCAGGTGACTAAGACTAGAAAAATTTCAAAATCTCTTTCAGCTCTGAATTCCACAACACTGTATTTTCCCTTTTATAATTTTGAAACTTGTTGAAGGGGATTTTTTTCCCTGAGCATTTTTTTCATATTTCCCTTTTGAGACCAAATGATTAATTCAGATTGTGCCAGGGTTGAAAATAGGAGAAAGATACCAGTTTGTCTCAAAAGTTGACCTGGACCATTTTTCTGTGTGGCTAGAAACCAAGTAAGTGTGTCTTTGGTAAGCTCCTACTGCCCGCCAGTGCCCCCTTGCTCTTATACTGCTTTCTTATACTACTCTCCTAGACCATGTGCTCTCCCAGCTAGGCCTTGTTCTCATAGTCAAACTTTCCCTTACGAGGTTATGCTTATAATTGCTTAAGATATCAGATTTTCTACTTATTCTCTATTTTAAATAGAAGGCCAAAATGAAAAAGTAATTCAAGACCCAAAGGACTGAATGAAAGGACTAATGGTAGAAAATTCTAGGCGCAGTGATAGCACTTGGCACCTCCCGTCATGCTGGCAGTGAGCTACTGGGCTTCTGCTCTATTGACACAAATTCTGATTGGTAAGTTGCCTCAATAAATGCTAATTTACTGCCTGGGAAAAATATGGAAGATCAAAAGACTATGGTTCACATAAATGGAATTTTCTACAGGTTTCTGCTACGTAGTGTAACCCAAGGTTCTCCAGGCCTCACCAGCTTATCAGAACAAATGGGTTTCAACACCCAATTACACGAAAAAGAAAAATGTCAAGGGAAAATGTAGAAGAAAGCTCAGAATTACTGTCACTATACAGACATTTCTGCCATGGGACATAAGTTCCTCTGAATAATGCCCACATCTAATCATCAAGACTTCTGCAAAACCTCTCCTGCCCAAGTGTCTGTGGGAGTCCCTAAACGGTGACCCATGTGTTCAGGAGCGAACCCTGTCCCACTGCCCCTCCCCCTCACGGCTCCACCTCTTCTCTCTGGACCCTACAGTTTCCAGCCAGCGATCAGTCAATACCACCATCTCCCTCCAACTGTCCCTCTCTTCTACGGCTTGACATGGGAAGGCCTCAATACGACAACATTGCAGAGCATTCTGGAAAGTGGAAGGAAATCGGAAGAGACCATCCTCTTTGGTGTTACATGTGGTTAGATTTTCCAAAGCAGTAAGGGAGTGCCTAGAGTTTTAGGCGAGCTTCCCTTTGTTTTTACTTAAATAGCCTTCCTGTCCTCCTGATTTCTCCACAGCACTTAGGGTGAAAACCAAAAGCAGTACAGACACTGAGCGGGACTCAGAACTTGCTCTCTCTTCTGATGACCAAGTGTTCCTGAGTTAAACTTATCAAGTGTGGCTGTCTAGTGCCTGGGGTCACTCCTCTCATTCCCCATGCGTGTCCACCCTATAGCCCTTCAGCCATACTCGAATTCCAACTTAGGCTCAAGAGGGACCTCTACTGCCAAGGCAGTAAGATGTAGCTCTAAATTCCAGAAATGTAGAGATGGGGTAGCACTAGCTTCGTGGGCAGGAATTTTTATGTTTTGTTCTTTGCTAAAGCACCGGCACCTAAACCACTGCCCTTGATAATCTTCTGCAGCTAAATGAATGAATTCTGGTTCCACAAAGCAAACCGTTTGCAGGGCCAAAAGCCGGCTTCTTAGCTCCCCTGTCGCAAAGTCAGCTTAGCTAGGATAAATGGGGCAAAAGAACACATTCACCAGGTCTGTCTACAGGTTGGCTTTTCAGCTGTCTCTGAAACAAGGCTGCATGTGTTCCTTGCTGGCAGCTCTGAATCTCAGACAGTGAGCAGAGGAAGGCTAGCTCCTTTCCTGTCCATGCTGGGCCCTCTGCTGCCGCCTGCTGAAGATTATACAGTCTCTCTCAAAGCAGCGATCCCCTAAGCCTTTTGCATCACACATCTTCACAGCTCTTTCCCAGAAAAAGAAAAAAAAAAGTATTACACAGATACACAAACACATTTTCTGTAGTATTTCAAGAGACTGAAGAGGGCCCTGGAGCCCCACCATATAACACTAATGGTAGACTTTGAAGCAAACCATCTAAAAACCAAGGAGTTGTCATCTCTCTTGTTAAAGAAATTTCAAGCATGCACAAAACCAGAGAGAAATGTATAAGAAACCGCCACAGACACAACAGTTATCAACATTCTGCCATGCCTGTTTCATCCCCTCCCCCTGTCCCCATTAAAAAAATTTTTGCTTTGCTAGAATATTTTAAAACAAAGCTGAGATCTCTCTTAATTTTATCTGTAAATACTACAATATACATCCAAGTGATCAGGACTTTTTTTAAACATAGCCATTAAACCATTATGACACCCAACAAAATTAACAAGACTTCCTTCATATCATCTGGTACCCAGACTATTTTAAATTTCTTCTGATTGTCTCAGAATTAACCTTTTTGACAGTGGTGGGCTTCAAGCTAGATCCAAACAAGGGCCAGCCATTGCACTGGGTTGATTTATCTGATTAGGGTAAGAATTCAATTCGATTTCACTGTGTGAGTGGAAGCCACATCAGTTGGTTATATGATGGAAGTAGGGGAGAGAGGGAAGGCATGCATGTGGGGTGGCGCAGAAGACTGTGTTAATGAAAAGTACTGCAAATTTTTTAAAATGGGACTTTTTAGAATTCTTACTTGATTTTATGATGTTTTCAAATCACACAAATAAGTTAGATGAGAGTCTAGCTCTCTCTTGACCTCAATGGCCCATTAAAACTATGAACCTGGGGTTTCCCTGGTGGCGCAGTGGTTGAGGATCTGCCTGCTAATGCAGGGGACACGGGTTCGAGCCCTGGTCTGGGAGGATCCCACATGCTGCGGAGCAACTAGGCCCGTGAGCCACTACTGAGCCTGTGCGTCTGGAGCCTGTGCTCCGCAACAAGAGAGGCCGCGATAGTGAGAGGCCCGTGCACCGCGATGAAGAGTGGCCCCCATTTGCCACAACTAGAGAAAGCCCTCGCACAGAAACGAAGACCCAACACAGAAATAATTAATTAATTAATTAATAAACTCCTACCCCCAACATCTTCTTTAAAAAAAAAACAAAAAAAAACAACTATGACCCTAGTAGGCTAGAGTTCACGTTTCTTACCTGAAGCTATAGTGGATGAGTTGTGTGTAGACTACTGAGCACTTACGTTTGACTTCACAATCTTTCTCTTCCTTGAGTAGGTTAAAAATATTATTGGCCACATTAAATAGAAAATCCAAAGTCCTCAAATATACCCCTGCCTGGTCTGTGGGGACCATGCTGGATCTCTTAGGCTCCTATTCACCCTTTGATATATTGAGGCCCAAATATAATGGGTTTACCTGCTGTCTTCCTTGTACCTCCAGTGTTGATGACTATCATCTGCTTTTTTCTCCACCAAAACAACCTCCATGCCTGAACGCAGGCTGGGGCCTTGCACCCCCAAGACTAGCTGAGGAGAAGCATAGCTTATAATTTGCCCATCTCTGTATTCAAACTGCTGGTGGCACACCTTCTGCAGTTTACTCTGTTTTGGAGAATGGCTGAGATAAAGAAAATCCCATTAGTGGCAGAAAAATGTCCTGTGCACTGATGTGCTGGAGATAGCAAGTTCTGTGGGCAAGAGACCCGCCATGAACCAAATTCACTTATAATGCGGAAGCACTATCATCAGGACAGCAGCAATGTTACTTGCTTTGCACTGTCAAGCTGATGTAAAAAGTAGAATTCTGAGTTTATTTTATATTAGAAATAAATATTTATCCAAGAGAACATGAGAAATTCATCAGCAAAGAAAAAATCCACTTGAGATAATTTAAAGGGAAAAAGAGGTAGGAGTAGGAACAGGGCAATGAATCAGAACAGAGAGAAATAAAGGAGTTCTGTTCAAATCATGATCATTTCTATCCTCCATCTACAGAATCCCTGGCAAACAGAATCCCATTCTCCAAGTTTTTGAATCTTCCCTAACAACTCATAAAATATCATAAACCAAAATAATGATACACTAATAAGTTAATTCAAAGGAATCTCATACTTAAATATCTCTTAAGGCATTAAGCAGACTTATTAAACCTTATTAAAAATCACAATGCATTGGCAATTAATTTGTAAACGTCTATTAAGTCTCTACTATGTGCATGGACTAATGCTAAGTGTTGAAGTGCTAAAACTGTTTAATTCATGTAAACTGCTACAACATTAAGTAAATGTATAAAGATTATGGAATAATACCAAGTACTATAGATTCCTGTCATTTCACTGGACATTGACCAGAGAAAAAATAAAGTTAAAAAGGAAGAAATTGCATTTTACTAATTTCTTAAAGACATCAAGGCATTTTACATGCTTATTCATAAGTTCATTTACACATTCATTCAACTAATATACAGGCTCTGTCCTAAGTTCTCAGGAGGCAAAGATGGATGAGCTTCCCTTTTAATAGAAAAGACACCAGTGAACGAGAAATTACATTACACAGCTAAAGTGAGAAGGTACTTGCCACCAGTACTTGTAAATACTTCAGTCAAAAACACAAGAAACACAAAAATCTGTGTGTTGATGTAAAGAGCAACTAACAGTAATGTAAATCTTCAGTAATATTTTTGCCCTAAAGTGAGTGAATCTAAGACCAGGTAGAAATCTCTAACAGGAATCCCTTGCAACTTTTTACCTGTATTTCTTCTCTGGTTCCACATTTTCAAAGAGCTCTTCTTCCATTTTCTTTGGAAGACTGTCATCTTCATCAAAGTTATGAGAAGTTTCCTGCCAGGCATACCTGAGAAGTGTGTGACAAGCCTTCATTCGGAGATGGGCTCTTGCATGTGAATCTCTATCAAGGTTCAGAAGGAAACAGAAGTCTAAGAAATCTGATTTATACTCACAGAATTTTCTCTGAGGTGTAGTCTGATAATATCCTGAATGATGTTGGTGGATCTGGAAGTCGTATTTCCATAATGGTGTCTAACACTGCAAATTCACATCCTACTAATACACAATTTAGATTTTTTAATATAAAGCTGCAAATGAATCCTCAATCACATAATAAGCAGCATTCATCTTTGTTATATTTACTCAGGAAGAAAATGGGGTCATGTATTATATTTCAAAACTAAGATTAAGACTACTCAGTAGTTTTGGAAATTCATAACAAACGTGTAATGAGACTCTTGCCTACTCCATAAATGTGTCATAATTCTGTCTGGAACAGACAGCCTAGATTACTAGGTTTCATAAAATTTACTCATTAGACAATGTTAAGGAATCTTAATAACTTTTCCTCTCAATAGAAAAATCTAGAGAGACTCAAATAGCACCAGCACAAACGTGCCAGGTTTTGATAGAGAATAATACACAAAAACACTTAGAGTAAATAGTCATAGTTTGAATAACTGAGTCAGCCTTGTGGCCTCTTATTAAGATGAAATCGTGAATGGAAACATAACCACCATGCAGATCTGAATATATCGAATCCCCAGGCACTGTTTAGGGTACACTTGCTTCCGTGGGATCATGACACAACTGAGGACTGCTCTGCTGAAGGCAGGATAAATACACAGGCAAGCATACTTCAGCACTCTAAATGTACATATGTGTAAATAAAGTTCTCTGGGGGAGGCTGTGGTCACCAAGGTGCTTGCAGTAATTTGATGTAACTGCAAGCAATATCGAATTACCCAAATCTCCAGGGACAATTCCTGCGTTAGCAGAGCAGACCATACACTTTTCAAATGTAACAAAAGTATTACGTGTGGATATGAAATTGGTGGGTAACAACAGCCTTATTCAGAGCTGCAGCACAAGCAGCTTCTGAAGACAAAAAGCTCATTAACAGTTAAAGAAACAACAGTGCCATCTTGTGTTGAAAATAAAAAGCACAGCTTTCCTACCAACTCAATTTCTTTGAGGGAAACAGACAAAAAAAAAAGTCATTCTTAGACATAACAAGATTCTTCCTCCAAATCCAGATGGGATTTTCTAACTTGGGATATCCATATACTCCTCGACTCCCAAGCAAATGAAGGACAGTCAAGTTAGTTTTAGAACAGCCATTTAAAAATACATCTTGCTTTATTGATTCATGTCCATTCATTCATTCATATAACTAGTCATTATTTAATCATTCATTCCTTTAACTAATATTTCTTAAACATCTACTATATTGTAGGCACAGAGTTCTAAGTATTGGGGATAATAGTGGTGAACAAAACAGTTAAGTTCTTAGGATTCACGGAGCTTACATTCTAGTGGGAAGAAGAGAGACAGTAGATAAGTAAATGAATAAACAAACAATGGATATCACAAGTGGAATAAAACAGGAAATTGTGATGGAAACTGGGTGAGGTGGGGTAGGGTCTACTTTACCAATGGAGTTATAGAAGGATAGAGGTATTCTGAATTATTATTTCAACATTAAAATGGGCCGCTTTGTGAAATAGTGATCTCCCTGTTCCTAGGAGTATTCAAGAAGAGGCTGGATCAAACGAGCTTGCCTAGAATGTGCAGGAGATTCCTGCATTATGTTTTTTTTTTAATTGAGGTATAATTGACATATAACACTATATTAGCTTTGGGTATATAGCATAATGATTTGATATTTGTATATATTGCAAAATGATCCCCACAATATGTCTGGTTAACATCTATCCCTGCAGATAGTTCCAAAAATTGTTTTCTTGTAATGAAGACTTTTAAGATCTGCTCTCTTAGAAACTTTCAAATATGAAGTGCAGTATTATTAAGTCACCATGCTCCTGCATTATGTTTTGAGTGGACTCAAAGAATTTTAGCTCAAAGATTTCAGGCCTTGATGAAATCTATGAATCAGAACAAGAATCTTTGCTCTCAAAGATGCTCTTTTTTTTTTTACTTTCTATTTATTTTTTTCCAAGTGCAGTATAATAACTCAGAGGCTAGATACATTCTTTAGAAGAAGAACAAAAGGGAATGTTAGAAAAGTTTATGGCCAATTCTCTAACAATTGAGGAAGATACAATATAGGTCAAATCACTCTTTCTGAAAAAGGCTTTCTGGTGCCTTTGTTAGTGTCAGGATGTAGGACCAGATGAACTACCCATCAAAATGAGGAAGTTTGATTCCTAACATAAAAGTTAATATTCTTGTAATTAAGGATAGAAACAGTTATTTAAAACAGCTTGTATACCAATGATTAATGAAAATTAATTTGTATATACAAATTAATTTTCAGTTATTGCAATGGTAATTGACTTGCTATTTTTGGTTTTATAATTTGGAAACTAATTCAATGATTCCTTCATTTATTCTGTAAATGATGACAAAAGTCAGTTATCCTGGTCTTCACACAACACGTGTGATAGAGTTTTTGCCCTCAAGGAATTCCCAAATTGGTGGTGGTTGGTGGAGTAGAGGGGAGGGAACTGATAAGTACATTGCTAGTACAGACATTGTCATGATTGATTTCAATGATAAAGAATCCTTCCACAGACCGAGGACGGGGCAAGTCAGCTGGAGAGAAATGAATATGTGGTGAGAGGCCTGCAGCAGTGCATCAGTGGAGTAGGCCGCAGCCCAGAGACAGCTTGTAGCTGCCGAGCTGGAGCTTGGAGTTCATGTGGCACAAAGAAAAAGTGTGGAGTGGAGGTGGGCATGGGGGTACAAATGAGGGTTAATGACAGGCCTGGACCAGGGTCAGGAGGGCTTGGGATTCCAGACTAAACATTGTCTTCTGTCTGCAATAGGTAGCCATTGAAGAACTGTATAAAGAGGATTGTGTTTTAGAAAGATTGTCCATAGATGAAACTTCAAGGTGAATTGGCAGGAGGAGATTATGGAGATAGAAACCAATCAGAAAGCTATTTCAGCAATCCAGGATGATAACTTATATTAACATGCATTCAACTTGAACCTACATTAAGGAAGAAGCATAATTGTTCCTGAAGTCCATGTTTATGGAAACAAAAACATGATGAATTCCTCAAATAAATGTCTCCAGTTCTAAGATTCCAGTCTTTTAAAAATAGCAACATCATATCAAAATTACTGAAAGTAGATCATTGTGCTTGTTGAACACTGAAGCTCCAGCTCTATCCTTTTGCCAGGAAACTAATTAAATACTAGCTCTTCAACTTCTATTAGTTTCACAAACTTGGCGTGGGTTCCCTGCATGGGCTCTGTGGTGTTACTGAGCTAATGAGCTGAGTTCAAATAGGAACCAGGTAACTTTTCTGGCCACACTGATTACTTACAGAATTTCACTGGAAGCATTTCCCGATGTTAAAGCATTTTTTTGCACTTGCTTTTCCTCTGGTTCTATAATTTGCTTCTCTTCTCCAAAAATTGGTTTCCGCACAGCAAGCTTGGCTCCCAACACAATGTCACTTTGGACTTCTAAAACAAGAGCTGAGGAGAAATGCACAAATTGCATGGACATATTAGTTATGACCTCAGAGCACTAGGATTTTGAAAACACGTGTTAAAATAAAAATGCAGAAAATTTCCAGCTATTTGGTCTAAGAGAATACATTCTAAGTATAATTGATAGTTGCTCTTTAAACTAATAAATTGGATTTCACTTAATTTAATTTTTTGTAAATTCCTCTCAAGACATTCTCAGTCAAAAGTGCTAAAGAATAGGTCTTTCCAAAAATAAGTTAGTTATAAATTCTAACTATTCAAATGGGTTCCATTATTTAGATGTATGCCTCTAGGTCATTCTCTGGCATCCAAACTCCTCAGTGAAAGTTCCCAATGCCTTAAAAGACACATGCAAAGCTTAATGTACAGTGTTCAAGATATGCAATAAGATAATGTTTTAAATTATATTAATGATTTTTCTCTTCTATATGTAGGACCTTTGTCCTGATCCTGGGGTAGCCTTAAGGGAAGGTGGTAGACCATTAGGAATGAGAATTGTTACAAAAGGAAAGCGAAAGTACAAATACAGTTTTGACATTCAGGCACAAGACAATGGCCATGTAAGTCAGATGACACTGTCATGATTTAGGGTCTTTTCCAAAAGCCTTTAGCTCCCATTTAGCTTATCTCAGTGTTGACCTGGAGGAAACCTACCATTTCTGGGCCTGAGGGGATCTGTGGCAGAACACAAAGGAAGGCAGAAAACCAGCACTGGGTGTCATGATTCTGCCTACAGGCTTTGCTGCAGGAATCTTAGCTAGACAAGGAAACACTGAGGACATTGCCTATGGTTCAGGACGCGGTGATGAGTTACCTCTTGAGCTGTCCTCACCACGCCAATCTGGGGCATAGCCACAGGAACCTGGGTCTGGTTTCCGGGAAGTGCAGCCATGACCCAGGATTTACTAAGAGCCGTGCAGGGGAGTTTTCCAGAAGTGACTGCCAAGCAGGGGTCAAGAGGTTCTGTAGCAAGGATTTGTAGAGATGGCTACCCAACCACAGCCAGGCTGCAGAGGGCCAGAGGGAGCAGAGGGGAGGCTGAGGCAGGCAGGAAGTACCACCCACCCAAAGCATTATCTGGGCCAAAAGAATGGAACACTGTCACCCAGCCATGGACTTCAGCCAGCAGGGCTCAGAAAGCAAGAGGATCTGCACCCCGAGTTCTTTCCTTCCATCCTAGAGAAGAGCTAAAGTGAGAGTCTGGAAACTGAGAAACCTGAAAACCTTCCCGAAAGGGACTATTTAAATTAATGGATGGGACAAGTTTAAACCTGACTGTACATTTAAAGTTTTCCTTGATGGGGGTAGCTGGGGCTCACAAAGAAGGCCCAATTTATTAAAGACAAAATAAAGAAAGTATGTTTTTTCTGCACATCCAAAGTACAGTGTGAATTAAAATATGCAACTCTGTTAAACATAAAAATTAGTCTAAAGCTAAACAGCAAGATGCAGGGGTGAAATATGACCTGTTTAAACAAAGTTGGATTTTTTTTAAAAAAAGCAATATCATCAAGTTTTCTTTTTTTTTGGCTGTACATATATAAAGTAAATAATTCCAATGCTTACCCTCTATCTTACGTGTACTGCAGAAAGTTTGAATTTTAGAAATATCTGATGCTAAGTTCCTCAGGAAGATCTGCTCCTTCTGCTGAGCAATGGACAGATCAGGATTGATCCAGTGTTCTCCACATGAAACATACACCTACCAAAGAAATGAGTCTCTAATCCCAGATACAACGGCTCACAGCAGCATTATTATAGCCCAAAGTGGAAACAATCAAAACACCCTACAACAGGTGAATACAACAGGTGAATGGTTAAACAAACTGGCACCATACTCAGTGATAAAAGGCACAAACTATTGATAAAAGCAACAAGTTTGATGGATCTACAGGGTTTTGTACTGAAAAAACACTTCTCCATACTATCTTTGCAACTTCCTATGAATCTTTAATTATTTCAAAATAAAAAGTTGTAGAAAAAATAATTTTTTAAAGAAAGGAAAGAAGGAAGGAAAGAAGGAAGGGAGGGATGGGGGGAAGGTAAGTGGGTATAAATCAGGGGTTTAAATGTGAAATAGCTAGTGGGAAGCAGCTGCATCGCACAGGGAGATCAGCTCGGTGCTTTGTGACCAGCTAGAGGGGTGGGATAGGGAGGGTGGGAGGGAGATGCAAGAGGGAAGGGATATGGGGATATATGTATACATATAGCTGATTCACTTTTTTATACAGCAGAAACTAACACAACACTGTAAAGCAATTATACTCCAATAAAGATGTTAAAAAATTAAAAAATTAGAAGTTAAAACACTGAAAAAAAATTGGGGGTTCGTAAACTATGGCTGAGGATCAAATCTCGCCGATTGCCAGTTCTTGTAAATAAAGTTTTATTGGAATACAGCTATGCCCACTCATTTGCATGTTATCTGTGAATGTTTTCGTGCTACAATGGCAGAGCTGATGTTTCAATAGATAACATATGGTCTGTAAATATTAACTATCTGACACTTTACAGAAAACTCTGCCAACCTCTGGTATAAATGAACTTGCAGTATATGCACCAAAATGTTAATGTGGATATTTCTAGATGCTGAAATTATGGATGATACTTTTTCTTCTTGATTTTGCTTATAGGTACTTCCTAAATGTCCTTAAATAAATACATATTTCTTTGAAGTGAGGAAAAAGTAGAGTAATATATTGAGAAAGACTCAGTAAAAAGAAAAAGAAACTCAATGTTGCGTTTTTTTAAGGCCACTGACTGATCATTACATACATACTTTGTATGTGGACCCAGGGAAAATGTTCTCAAAAATATCTTCTTTCTGATCAAGAGGGTTATTTTTCTCTCATGGACATACTTAATCATGTAACTGTTCATGTTTCAATCCTCATGTTGGTGGCTCAGAACAGTTGACAGATTCATTTCTAGCAAATATGTTGGTCCGTATAACAATCACTCCTGGGTCCATCTCATCCTCCTTTCACACATACTCGCTTAGCCCTGGTGACCTCATTGACTTATCTTTAAGTTAAATTTACCTTTTTGTGTCATATGTTTTAATGCATCTACCTTAAATTCTTTCTAAAATAACACAGTGAATAAGCACAGCAGGAAAAACAAAAATATTAAAATCAAACAAACAGAAAACTTGGCAGTGATAGAATTAGAATTCAAAACACCGTCTAGAGCTTCCCTGGTGGTGCAGTGGTTAAGGATCCACCTGCCAATGCAGGGGACACAGGTTCAAGCCCTGGTCCGGGAAGAGTCCACATGCCATGGAGCAACTAAGCCCGTGGGTCACAACTACTGAGCCTGTGCTCTAGAGCCCACAAGCCACAACTACTGAGCCCGTGAACCACAACTACTGAAGCCCGCGCGCCTGGAGCCCATGCTTCGCAACAAGAGAAGCCACTGCAATAAGAAGCCCGCGCAACCTAATGAAGAGTAGCCCCCACTCGCCACAACTAGAGAAAGCCCAAGTGGAGCAACAAAGACCCAATGCAGTCAAAAATAAAAATAAATAAATAAAAATAAATAAATTTTAGAAAAACAACAACACTGTCTACCAGACTCCAAGAACAGAGGGTCTCCACTCTGCCATGCTGCCTCTGCTATTAGTCACTGGTACTTGGGTTTAAGACTCTTTCAAGGGGTCTTTACATTCAGAGTCTGAGTCAAGTTCTGATAATTTGGTACAAGCTTGGTTCTCTGTTCAAAGAATTTCAGGCATCAATCAAGGCAGGTTTTCTTCTCAAGCTGATACCGTAAATTCCGTAAGTCGGGGGAAAGGCTGGGCAGCTAAAGTCCTTCCACTTCTCAGCCTTCTCCAGCCTCCCAAATAGAGTGTGTGAAAAACTAGATATGATTATTTTTTTCTGAAAAGGTAAAATAATCATTTAGTAAGAAATCATTAAATAACTACATTTTGAAGGCCTCGAAAAGAATACAGAATCTACCCCCTTAAAAGAGTAGGGCAAAAAAAAAAAAAAAGTTAAGGGGCTTCCCTGGTGGCACAGTGGTTGAGAGTCCGCCTGCCGATGCAGGGGACACGGGTTCGTGCCCCGGTCCGGGAAGATCCCACATGCCGCGGAGCGGCTGGGCCCGTGAGCCATGGCCGCTGAGCCTGCGCGTCCGGTGCCTGTGCTCTAAAACGGGAGAGGCCACAACGGTGAGAGGCCCGTGTACCGCAAAAAAAAAAAAAAAAAAAAAAAAAAAAAAGAGTAGGGCAGAAACCACAAGTGGTTAATAATGTGGTCCTCTCCAGTTTCTGCCCTCATTTATAACAGAGGTTGTGATGAGCATTAAATGAGTTCTATTACATACAGCCCTGAAAATCATGCCTGACACATAGTAAGTGCTCAACAATCAGCTATTCTTATTACTTTCTGATGGTTGCTGAATTAGGATAATTCTGAGAAAAAATAACAGGAAAAAAATGGTGCTTGAAGTCTTATATTTAAAAACGCTTTCCTTTTAATAGTATCAATATATTAATATTTCCAGTTTCACGCTCATGTCTTTACCAGTTCATCTCTTTGAAGGTCTTTTAGGGCAAAGATTTCCTTCCCCTTTTCACTGAACAATCTCCGAGCTGCAGAAGGTAAATTTAAAATTTCAGTGCACCTGTAATAAGAGACACAAAAATTGACCTTGTACATGCAAAGTTTCCAGCAGAGAAGAGAGGAAATAAAAGAAATCACGGGCCTGGATCATTAACAACAACTAGCTCAGCAGGACTGTGGGATAGTCAAGAGCTTGGCTCTGGAAACCAGCAGCCCCCTTTTGAGTCTCATTCTCCCTCTCCAAGTTAAGACTGGGCAAATTATTTAAGCTCTCTAAGCCTAAATTTCTTACCTTTCAAGGTTGCTGTGAAGATTAAGGGTTGATTATGAAACATGCTTAGCACAGTACCAAGCATGATCAACAAATCAAAAAAACAAAAAACCCCACATCATTATTTATTTTTCACTCCTCAGTATGCCCCTACTTTCCTATTTGTGTGCCTTTTCTCTTGTTCTCCCTTCTACATTAAACACCTTCCTCAGCTTTTGCTGTTGAAGTTCTACTCTCTCCAAAGTTACATCCATCACCCAGCAGTTCCTCATCTCTCTCCACCAGAAGTGATCCCTATATATAGCTCTTTAACTCCCTTTCAAATAGGAAATTTTTGCCAGGTTAAACATTAAACAGTGATTTTTTTCCCCTCAAACAAGCTCTGGGCCAGCCCTGTGGATATTGAGATGAACGATACAGTTTCCTTGTTTCCTGAAGGGCTCCTTCTCTAGTAGCGGGGAGAGACCAGTCAGCAACTGAAGTGTGATATGAACTAGTGGGTGCTGTCACAGGCACCTGGCCAGGGAGGTGAGGACACAGGGGAAAACCAATGAATTCTTCCAGGGAAGCCTCAGGTAAGGAAGTAACATTCGGGGTGGGCCTTGATGAATAAACCAGAGTTAACCAAGTAGGGTCAGGACTTAGAGAAGTTTTATATGGCTGGAGCTGAGTTTGTGGACAAGAGGTAGAGCCAGATGAAGCTGGTAAGAAAGATGGAAACCAACTGAAAGCACTTAGGATGCCAGACTAATGAACATGGCCTTTATCCCGTTAAGTATCAGGAAGTCATTGAAGGAATTATAGTAGAGGTATGGTGTTGGCAGATCTGCTTTTTAGAAAGTTAACTGTCAGAAAAGTGCAAGATGGGCTGGAGGTGGAGAGGCTGGAATCTATATAGTCAGTTTAGGGTAGAGGTAAAGAGGTGGAATTCTGGGGAAGAGGAAGTAGAGCTAAACAGAGTGATGGGTCGTGTCCTAAAGAATGCTGTTTTATATTAGAATGTACTGTCTAGAGTAGATGAGTTAGAAGTGACTTTATGCTCATCAAGAAGACTCAGCTGTATGAAAAATATTTCTCAATTTTATTACCTTAGATGGCCAAAAGCAATCAAGCAGGTAATTAGGCCCTCCATTTTTCTGAGAGGTCTTAGAAGGAAATAAGCCAGTGGGAATTAAGTCTCTCCCTCTCCTGTCACAACTCTGGAAGCTGATGGGCTGGTGAGAACTGGACTGGGTTTCTCATCCATAGGAATTGTCGGGTGGAGGTATTGCGGGGCGGGTGGGAGGGAGAACTGTAAGAGAACTGAGCCCCAACCAGAAGATTGGCTTCATTCTCTCAGGATGCTGCCCAAAGACCCAACCCAATTCCTGCTACTCACCCCAAATCCAAGCATGACCTACGGAGAGTTACAATCATGATAATCTGATCCCACTCACATTTTCCTCGGAGAATTTTGGACTGTGGGAGTAACCAGTTTTAGGACAAGTGGGAGAGTAAAGTGAAGGGGAAGCTGGGGGATTTTTCTTTCTTCTTTTTTTGGAAACCTGTTTTATTTTATTTTTTATTTATTTTATTTTTTTATACTTCTTTTCTTTTCTGAAATGCAAATCCAACAGTAGATGCTAAAATTCAGATCTAAATTCACTACTGTGCTTTAGAAGAGTTATCTTTGCACTGGCTACACTGGCAAAACATAAGCAACCACTGAAGAACACATCTTTAGTTTGATGTAGCTACCACCGGGCATATATTCCTTAACTTCATCTACAGAATCACCCTGTCTTCAGTAACTCTTAAAACTTCAAATTTTATATATAGGAAGTAGTTTACTAAGTTGTTACCTTTTACTAGCCCAGACCCTTAATATTGCACAGTATTTTCAGGGTACAAATAGTAGACTCGTATCAGGAACTTTCCAACAAGTTCTGTGGAAACCCTATTTTAATAGTGCTGAATTCAACTGGCCCATGTAGGTGGGTTGGAGAGAACGGGATAAGCTGTTTCCTCTGTATTGAATTCCTCTAACTAGTTCATGTGCCAGCCAACATCAATGGAGAGAGAAGAAAAGAACTGGTTCTTAAGTGCCTAATAAGGAATGTGTACTCTGTGGTCCAATTGCCTGGGTTCAAACTCTAGCCCTCTCATGTATTGGCTGTGTAACCTTGGAGAAGTTACTTAACTTCTCTGAGCCTCATTTTCCCCATCAGTAAAAGGGAGATGTAACAGTACTTATCTCATAGGGATATCTTACAGATTAAATGTGTGAATACCTGTAAAGCACCTGACACATATAAGTCAGCAACACATTATTAAAATGGATCACGCACTGCAAGCACTTCATGTCTACTCTCGCGTTTAATTCTCACACCCTTTCTGAGAAGCCTATTTTACAGATAAGGAAACTGAGCCTGGAGATTAAGTTCCTTGCCCAAGGTCACAAAGCTAGTGAGTACAAAAGCTGAAATTCAAACCTAAAACTCTCTGGGTCTTTTACTACATCATATGGCCTCCTGAGAGGGCATCATCATAGAATAACAGGGAAGAAACTGAGGCTGAGATACTGAGTGAGCAGTTCAGGATTTCTCTGTTACTGAGTTGGCCAAAAAAGTTCACTCGGGTCTTTCCTTAAGATGTTACAGAAAAATCCAGACAAACTTTTTGGCCAACCCAATACATGGGGGCAAGGGTCCTAGACATGAAGTCCTTTGACCCTCACACCAAGAGTTAGGACTGATAACCATGTGGCTTGGATTTACAGAGTATCCAGAAAAGCAGAGCCTTATCTCTGACTTTGTTCTCTCAGGACTGGTTTTTCCAATGCTCCATGTTTCCTGCAAATTTAAATATCAACAAAAACGGTCTATATCTATTATTTTTAAATGGGTCTTGTTATGCTGTTAGGTCTCCCTTCAGCTTTGCAGATGGAAGAATCAACAACAACAAAAGATCCTCGAAACCGTCTAAAGTGAATTATTAAATTACTAAAGGATAGCATAATTTTCCTTAAATTCTATAAAACTACACTCTCATATTCAGCAAGATATATTTTGTGAAAAAGTTTATACCAGGTGCTCTACTTTTGAACAGCTATCAAATTCTATGGGAATAAATCTTGTTTGGGTAGGAAAATATTGATGAAAAGAAAAATTATAATGTAATTATAAATTATAAATAATTTTTATTATAATAATGTATAATAAAATTTTTATTATAATAATGTATAATAAAAATATGGTATAGATTAGTGACATTTAAAAATTGATTTAAAGTAGGTAAATATACTGCCCTCAGTTCAAACAAATTCAAACCAAAGTGCTGTAAAATTGTGAAATATATATTTTTTAATGGGAATAATTTACATTTACAGAGTTGGTAGTTCAGAAGCTAGGGGAAACCACCAGACCTAGAAATTTTGGAGAAAAACATATTAATTAGCATTGGTATCATGTACTTATAGCTTACATATTTCACAGATTAAAAACTCCAGAATCACTATATTAACAATTGTTTTCTTATATAGGTACATAGGTATTTTGTGTTATAATCATTCAGGCACTTGAATGGAATATATCTTTGCATTTAGGGTAGTATTTACCTCTCCAAAAGTTGGTGAAATCCAGTCTGGTTTGTTTCTGTTTCAGAATATTTAGTGACATAATTTTTCACATTCCCTTTCCTTTCAGTGTCAACATTTCTGAAAAAAATGATCCAAGATTTGATTGATATGGCAGTATACATTGTCAATTATCATTCAGCTTGTTTAAGTATGTGAATAAATAGTGAGGTTTTAATTTATCATTATTTACTCTAAAAAAAATGCCTTTCTTAAAAAAATAGGATTTCAAATACTACTACAATTAAATATTAAATGTCACAAACATTTATACTATGAAAAATTTATACAAGAAAATAAATTTTCAATATCTGAATCCTTTTCCAATAATGTTGAACACTCTGAGATGTGAATTTATCAACTTTGAAGAAAATGCAGAGATTACATTCATTTTGCCTTTGATGTTTTATTCATATACTGTTCATATTTATATGTTTATTCATATATTACTCAGATACTGTTTCAGTTATCAATCCAAAACTAAAAATGTTTTTAATAAAAAATTAATGACGATCACAGTAAAAGAATTGCAATATACATCATTGAAATTTTCAAGTAAGAAAGAATTGTGTATTTTTAGAATCTTTAGATTTTATTAAATGAAAGATATAGTGTTCAAATGTAATGTTAACCAAAACACTCCCTATTTAAATCTTCTGTTCCCAGTACTTACAGAAAGATTGGGGGGAAGGTGTGGGGAATGCTATTGATGATCCTGTAGAAAATTTTCTGAATCAGCCAAGAAAAATTAAACTATATTCAGTAGAGTTTTGATGTCAAATGTATGCCACTGTGTTTTAATTATTTGGGAATAATTAATTCATGTAGAGAACAAAATGAATATTTGATTAACCAGGACACACTGTTCCATGAACTTAGCAGAGAGTTTCACATACTCTCTACTAGAATAGCTGTCCAAATTAACAAATCTCTCAAATTATGTTTGGATTACCTGATTGAATCATGCATTTTAAAACATAAATTGATCAGATTAAATCTCTATATAATTTTGAGACACATAAAGATAGGAAGGGATAGAAATTACCTGTTAATTTTGCATGTTAAAAAAAAAGTCATATACTACTTTAAGGGCATTACCCTCACATTTTATGTCTAGTAGAATGAGCTAATTATGAAATGTATGCGTCAAAGATTTCAATTTCAGGGTTGACTTTACTTTGAAGATTAAAATTTTACTTTATCATCTTTATAGGCAGTTCAGTGGACAGCCGATCTGAATGTTACTCATTGTTCAGTGATGTATTAAGTATATTTAATCAATGTGAAGAAAGTAATATTAAACTATTATCAGCAGCCTCAAATATTCTAAACATCTCAAAAGAAAGGTCAAGAGGTAATATCACAGCTAATAATATGAGAAAAAATGTGTTTAATTCATTCTTTACATCAGAGTTTTGCCCTGATCTATGATTCCTTTTGTCATAAAATGTAATGAAAATACAGCAGGTGACTTTCTCCAATGTTGCAGAAATACTGGGTGTTTGGGAAGATTTTATTCCAACCTCATAACGTAAGCTAAAGGGCAGATCGATGCTTTTCTAGGATGGTAAACTTTTAAAATGTTATTCCAAGGCAAGGATACAGATTATGTAAAGTTATATTTTGAGAACTATATTTGTTCATTAAATATTCCAAATATCTAAATGTAAATAATTGTGTGTAATAACTTAAATAATGTAAATAATAACAAAGTAAATACTAACTTAAATAAGAAATTACAAAATTAGATTTAAGAAGGAATTTATGAGCTCATTTATTTCAAAATATATTAATAAACCCAAACAATAATGCTAATTCAAAATAGATATTGATCATAAAACTTTTTTTAATCAGAACTACTTATTTCTAACTCATGTTCTCTCATGGCCAGCCTAAATCACCAGTGTTCAAATTAAGTTCCTAACATAGAAACTAAATGAATTTTAGTATCTATTTTTACCTCCAAATATCAATATGGGAGCCCTTTTTAAAGAATAAACACAAAATTTCCCCAGAAAAACATCTGTAATCAAGAAGACAAAAATCTGTAGAAATTAGAAAGTATGCTTGATGCGAAATATGAACAAGTTGTTCTTACTGCATTTTCTGCCTAGGTGAGATGTCTGGACTGATTATAATAAGGGCTCTGGTTTTGTTCTTGTCTCCATTCCGCAAAACTCTGAGTCTCACAGGGACATATTGCTCCAGTGTCTTAGAGATGGGTTTCTTCATGGGAGGACCGTTTGGAAGAAGCAGCCCTTCTATTGGCCAATCAAACTCCTTCAGAAAGAAATGACAAGAAAATTGATAATAAGTGAATAGGAAGAGTCATTCCTATATATTAAAAAATAAGCACACTTTCTTATACCTTTAATATTTTATTCATTCATCAAACATGTATTGGGCACCTAAAGATGTTCCAGACAATTCTAATTAACGTTTTATTTTAATGAAGAGGAAAGATAGCAATTTTTAAAATGTATGTACAACCTGTGCTGTGTTACGACATGGAAGATTTATTCCCTTTCAGAGAAACATCATTCTGGAAATACAGAACTGAATTAGTTTGGAATGTTTTTTGCTCCTGTATAAAATATCTCTAATCTATGTGAAGAAAGGAAGAATGTATGAAAAGTGGTTTTACAACCCGAAATAATATTGTCTTAAACTAAATCTATTTGGGGAACACCTCAAATAACAGAGTGAGATGAGTGAATGATAAAGCTTAAACAAACTTCAAATATTTCAGTTGTAGAATTTGGTTACTTTGTAGCCATCATTCACACATTTATTTATTTATTAATTCATGCATTATCCAAATATTTAATAATTGTTTCCTATATTCCAGGCACACTGCTAGACACTGGAAATAAAACTATGAACAAGACTGGATACTCATCGTCGAGGAATTTCTAGGGGATGCTCAGAAACTTACCTAGAAATAAACTGGCAATTGCAATAACGTGAGCATAATAACAACAGGGTACAAGGTGTGATGGGACCACTGAGTAGAACCTAACTCAGAAATGCCATGTAAGAGATCAGAAGTCTTAGTAGGAGTTAGTGCGGTAAAGGAGGGGTAAAAGGATGGGACAGTGTATGTATCAGATTTGAGAATTAATAGAACATGATGTTCAGGGAGTAAAAAGAGGCAAGGATGGCTCCCAGGTCTGTAGCTTGGACAACTGGGTAAATGGTATTGCCATTCACAGAAACAGACATTTGTGGAAGGAGATTAAATGAAGGAAGGGATGATCAGAGATGATGTTAGGCAAGGTCCAAGGTCTTTCTTTCCTTCCTCCCTCCCTCCCTCTCTTCCTTCCTTTCCTTCTTCTTTCTTTTTCTTTCTTTTTCTTTCTTTCCTTTCTTTCTTTCTTTCTTTCTTCCTTCCTTCCTTCCTTTCCCTTCCTTCCTTCCTTCCTTCCTTTCTTTCTTTTTCTTTCTTTCATCTCTCTCTGTCTCTCTCTCTCTCTCTCTCTTTCTTTTGTCCTGGCAGCAATTACTTTCCCATTAACCTGCAGTAACCATTTTATAAAATATGACATCTCCATTTAAGTGTGGGTCTGTTTCTGTGTGTTCTGTTTTCTTCAATTTGCCAATTTCTCTCTCCCTGTCCAGTACCATACTGTGTTGATTATATCTGGTAAATCTTGATATTTGGCAGGGCAAGTACCCTTACCTTATTATTCTTCTTTGGAAATTGGCTCTTGTTCGCCCTTTACCATGTCATATACATTTAAGAAACAGCTCAATTAGTTTTTTTAAAGTCTGTTTAGGACTGTAATACTCTGTAGCAGGTTAAGTAATTTCCTATCAATCCCATTTTGTTAAGATTTTTTTTCTTAAATGTATGTTGAGTTATGTAAAGTTCTTTTTCCTACATTTATTGAGATGTGCTCATATTATTATTTATCCTTTCATTGGTTATATATTAGTTACATTAATTTTTAAAAATTTTAAGCTAATCTTGCATTCCTGGATCAATCCAAATTGGTCACAGTGTATTATCTTTTTTACAGATTGCTGTATTTAATTTGCTAATATTTTCTTTAGGATTTTTGCTTGTATGTTCATAAATGATATTAACATGTAATTTTCTTAAACTATCCTCATCAAGGTTTGGTATCAAGTTTATCCTAGCCTCATGAAATGAGGTGGGAAGTGTTACTTCTTTTGTAATATTCTGAAATTTTGTTTCTTATATGTTTGGTAGAATTTGCCAATAAAACTATTTGGTAATGGTGTTCTCTTTGTGGGGAGATTTTTAACTACTGATTCTATTTTTTTCTATGATTATTGGACTATACAAGCTTTCCATTTCTTCTTGATTCTATTCTGTTAAATTACTTTTGTCCAGGAATTTGGCCATTTTATTTAAGTTATAATATTTATTAACATAAATTTACTTATAATATCCTTTAATTATTTTCTTAATTTCTCAGCATCTATACTTATATCTTTCTTTTGTTCCTAATATTATTTACCTGGTTTTTTTTAATTAATCAGTTTGGCCAAGTATATACATTTTATTAATATTTTAAAAGAACCAGTTTTTTGACTGTCGGTTCTGTTTTATACTTATCATATGTTATATTGATTTCTCTAATTTACTATTGATAATTCCTTCTAATTCTTTGAATGCATTCTGCTGTTATTTTCCTAACTTCTCGAGTTGGATACTTAATTATTAAATTTTAGTCTCTCTTCTCTTTTAATATAAGCACTTAAAGTTGTAAATTTCCTTCAAGTATGCTATAGCTGCATCTCACATACTTTTCTTTGGTTCTAAATATTTCCTTTTAAAATTTTCATTAGGATTTCTTCATTATCCCATGAGTTAGTCAAAATATCTTTTCAAATTTCTCAATATAAGGCCTTTTCTAATTATTTATTTTGTTACTTATTTCTAACTTAATCCATCAGCAGAACCTGCTTCCACTTTCAAAATATATCAAGGGCCCAATTACACTTCATCACCTCCACTCCTACCACCCCGAACAAAGACACTAGTTTCTCTCACCTAGAAATTGCAAAAGCCTTATAACTGCTTATTCCTGCTTCTACCTTGGCCCCTTTTTTCTCTATTATCCTAAAGATTCTATTAATACTCAGTCAGAGTATCACTTCTCTGCTCCTAACCTGTCAACGGATTCCCATCTTGGAGTAAGAGCCAAAGGTCTTACAATGGCCCAAGGCCCGGCATGATCTGTAGCCCTCTCTTCTCTCTGGCCTTATGTCCTGCTGCTCTCCTCTCACTCACACTGCTGCTGCCACATTTACTTCATTATCCATCAAACACAGCATCTCAGTTCTATGCATTTCCTGGAATGCTCTTTTCCTAGAGATCTTATTGATCTTCAGGTCTCTACTCAAATATCACCTCAGTGAAGCCACATCCCTTGTCAACTGAAAATTTCCAAATCCTGCCCTGCCCACTATCCTTGCTTCTACTTTCTCCTTAGTTCTTATCAATGACTAACATTTATGAGAACATGGGATGAATGGCCAAGGGCTCTAGAGCCAGACTTCCTGTATTTGAATCTTTAACCCACCACTCCAGTTGTGTAACCTTGGGCAAACCTTTGACCAAAGGGAGATAGAAGCTGATGGATAAATTCTTCCCTCTTTCTTCTCCAGGAGAAACTCTCCTAAGAATACTGTTTAAAAGGCTCCTTGGAGGACAGCTTGATAGCACATTCTTATATTGGCTTTTCTTCCTTCTCTGCTTGTCTCTTACTCTTTCTCCCTGGGACTGTACTCCCTAACTAAGTAGTAGCACATAAGCCATTTGCCTCAGGCTCCTCTTTCTGAGGACCCTAAGCAAAGATGCCATAGTCCACATGAACTAAAAATAGAGGAAATTTCCTAAAGGGGATTAGGTACCAATACCCCCAAAAAGGGGGAGCCATATTGAACAGGCAAAAAGTTCAGGCAATCACTGCAGAGGTGGTCCTAGTGTCCTGTCAGTGTCCGTCTGACATGACCAAGATACAGATACACAGGGGTTGGGGAGATGTGCTGGCACGTTAGACCAGTACAGACCAAGACACATGGCCTTTAGTTTATGGAAGGGGAGAACATTTTTTTAAAGCTAGTACAGTAAGTAATAATTTACTAATTTATACTCCCTTGAAAAGCTATTAGAATCTTGCAATTATACTCAACAATCATATAGTTCAAGGAAATGCGTTTTAAATAAATATAAAAAATATCTGAAAGTTGTGAAGATTCATCTAATGCTCTAATTTGTTTGCAAGATGAGTCAGTAAATAACTAATTTCATTTAATTAGGAGAAAAGCAATATAAATAAATGTTTAAAACTCTCATGAGCGAGTGTTTTTCAGTCTAATGTTTTTTCCTTTATAATTTTTGTATAATATTTTGCTTAGTAAATGTGTTCATAATAGTGGCATACCATGAGTCTAACTTATTGTACTTCTAAATAAGCAAAATTTGAATTAATGAAGTTTTACTGTATTCTTGACCTTCACTGAGAACCTTTTACCTGTATGGAATTTAAATTGCAGACGGTAGTATTTATTTAGATATGTGTCTATTATTATGAATGGAGAAACATGGGGTCACTTTCCCTTACTATTGTTACTGAGAAGAAATACCAAAGGTTATGACAAACATTGTATATTTTCATTTGAAACTTTCCTATAAGGGTATAAGGGTTTTACTTAATATGAGAGGTGGTGGAGGAGTGGAGTTGTATAATTCTTCAAGAAGTAAGTTCAAGACGGACCTGTAATTCTTCCACAACAAAAATATTAAGCAATTCAGAGCAAATCAACATTTGTACTAGTTTTAGACAAACTATCATGTAGCAAGGGTTGAATTGGTGGAGGAGAAAGAGAAGAACAGTCTTCTCATTAAAAAATGACTGTCACGGGCTTCCCTGATGGTGCAGTGGTTAAGAATCCACCTGCCAATGCCGGGGACACGGGTTCGAGACCTGGTCTGGGAAGATCCCATATGCTGCGGAGTAACTAGGCCTGTGCACCACAACTACTGAGCCTGTGCTCTAGAGCCTGCAAGCCACAGCTACTGAAGCCCACACACCTAGAGCCCGTGCTCCGCAACAAAGCCACAGCAATGAGAAGCCCTCGCACCACAATGAAGAGTAGCCCCTGCTTGCTGCAACTAGAGAAAGTCCAAGCGCAGCAACAAAGACCCAACTCAGCCAAAAATAAATAAATAAATTTATTAAAAAAAAAAATGACTGTCACATTGACATCTTGTGTAAAATAGCTAATATTTCCCCCTTTTCTTTCTTTCGGAACCACGGAAGGGAAAGGCAATTCTCCCTTGAGCTTAGTCTGTGAGAAGTCAGTCTGAGTTCATAGAATTAAGATGCAGTACTAAGATTGTTTTTCAATATCCTAAACATGCCATAACTCTGATGAATTTATCTGAAATGTGCTATCTTAGCCCCTAGTTATTTTTAGATCCTTCCACTTACTACACATGTCTCATAACAGGTGGTAACCACCGCAGACAGTGGCTTTAACACCACCGCAGCACTGCTGATTTCAGATGGCTTCCTTTGCGTTCCAGTTAGATGAATGAAGGCCAAGAGTCTTCTCCATGACATCACAGAAACTCAACCCGAAGAGATGAAAAATCATCATGGGTTTCAAAACTTTCCAAATGTATGAGCTATCACTGGCAGTTCTTTCAAGCTACCTCAAACCTTGTTCTAATGTTTAAGGCACTTTTACATTGTCTTTCATAGAAATAGAGAAATATGGTGTCAGGATAATGAAGGACAGCAAAAACATGGATTAAACTGACTGGAGTGCTGTTTCCTTTCCTTCCATTTTCTCCATTGGAATTCTAATGTTCCCATTCATTTCATTTTGGTTTTCTACGTGTTCACACTACACCATGGCACAGCTGCGTGGTCAGCAGACCTTTGATGAGCTGTGGTGCTCCATTACATTGATAATTCTGCTTTTTCTTTTTCATCTCTCTCTCACAACCAGAGGCAGCTTGTGCTTCTTTTGGGAGTCCAGCTCTTAACCAGTGACCTAAATTTCTTAGTCAAATTGGCCCTCCCTTATCTATTTATTATTAATAAATTAATAGATTCTTCAATTTTTTCTTTCGGGCCTTTCTACATCTCCTTTTCCTCCCTTTATACTGACAGCTAGCTATCATCATCTCTTAACAGATTAATAAAATATGTACTTTTAACATGCTTTGTTTAACATGGGCCCCTCCAAATAGATATATTTTACTTCAGTAATTTAGAGAGATTAAAATCACTATCCAGGGGCTCATTCTAAAATTTTGTCTCTTTAGATTTACTTTCTGCAATGATTTCATCCTCGAATATGAAAATCCATTGCATTTCACCATTAAATGTTAAGAAGTACAACTTCTCAATTTATGACTTTTCCCATAAGGGTGAGAACCTGAGTCTCTAGAAATTATTCCAGTGAAGTTAGTCACAGAATTAACCAAAATAATTCATTCATCTTGTGGTTTTAGGAGGTTTTAACGTATTTTAAAAATACTGATGTACCAAGATACATGAAATCTTATTTGCTCATAAAACATAACATCAATTGCCTTTTAGAATGAATAATATTTAACAAGGAGAAAAAGGTGAAATCAGTTGCCACCACTGAGAGAGGTAAATAGTTTGGTATTAATGTACTCTGAGTCACCACAAAAAAAATTCTCATTATACGTATTTCCTGAAATCTTCCCTTGGTCATCATGCTCTTTTGAAAAGTTCTAGTCAAGGAATTAGCAAAAGATTTTGAATCTCACTCAGGATAGTGTTTCTTAGATAGTTTTTTTAGATTCAATAGTTTGACTTAATTTTCAGGCCCATTCAGACAATCAGCCTAGCTAACTTTCCTCATACTAACTCTCTGGCTGAGTAAACTGGCTCAGCAAACAGCCTTGAAATGGGACACCAAACTTTTTCTGTGAGTTCTTCTTTCTCTCCCTTCTTTGTCCTTTATTCACAGAGTCTGCCTTTGTCCTTTTCTGGTTCCTTCCTTTTTGACACACAGCCTATACTTCTTAAACTGTAAGCTCCATGAAGGTAGGGACCATGTCTGTCTCCATTTTTGCTTTGTCTAAATATATAATAAATAGTGGTTAGATAAGTAATAAAGTTGGTAGATTAAATCTGGAATAAAATTAACATATATGCCTATAGTGATCAAAGGTTTCTGAATCCCACAATATGAATATCACATTTCCTAATTACAGACTATTTATATGTAAAGTCTTTCCAAGAAAAAGTTAATTGTGCTTAATTACACATAGATAAAATCATCTTTTTGCTTAAAAAGTCAATTATGTGGAAGTGGGGCTGGAAGAAAATACGGTTCCTTCACATGAGATGAATCCAGACTTGAAGTCAGGTAGAGTGCATTGAATTGGAATGAGAACTATCTCTGTTCTCTGCTTGGTAAGTGTTTTCTTCTCTTCCTCAAACATTTCAAGAAATAAGAGGATCCTTAGGCTGAGTCATTTTGAAATACATGGTCCATTTTCCTCACTTTATTTAGTGCCTTAGTCCTTTCTGTTGAGTTTACAGGTCAAAGCCAGGGTTTTGTTGGAGTACAGTGACTTCTTAACCATTTCACTAAAAGCTACTGTTCTGTTTGAATGGCTAGAGAACTGTGGGGCAATCCATTTTCATTCCTAAGATCATTTAGTTGGCAAATTCTAAACTATTAGCAAAAATGTTATTGTTTTAAAAGGTAAATGTTAAAAGGAATATGGTTAAGTTAGATTTCCTAATATAATTACCATTCATCATTTAAGTCAATTAATTAGTTAACTGAATTATTTTACCTGTATACTGAGGTTGAAAAAAATGTAAGCACAATATCTGTGAAGTCTACAATAATTATAAATTGTTCTCTTTCCGTGTATAAGAAAGTACACTTCCTTATGAGGCATCCCTGTCCACCTCCAGGCGGGTGGGAAACTTATTCCAATTGGAAGTGTCCCCATTTCTGCCAATTTGGAAAAGCCTTTTTGTCTAGTTTTTAGCTCTGTACTTTTGGATACATATTGAATCAACTTAAATGTTCAAACTTCTTACAAGAACTGTTATTTCTTTTCAAGGATATACCCTTCCTTTCCCCTGCCTCAATGTGGTTTCTGGGCATAGATGAAAGTTCAATAAACCATATACCACTGGGAAAAAGGGTTCATGGTCTATATGTGGTACTTGTCCTTGACCCTCAAAGATCTCTAAGGATGTGCTCTTCTCCTCTTTGGATACTGGGCAACCTGCTGATACCTGTTCACCTCCAGCTGAGAAGTAAGTTATCCTTTCTGCTCTCTAGGTTTTAGCCTTCCTAAACCTCTGAAGAAAAGCCTACAATTAGCACAACTCACAGGTTTTTTTCTTGGCCTATGCTGGGCCTATTTGTCTCTGTGCCACCTCTCCACCCCTGGCTCTATGTTGGCTCTCACTATGCTGCAAACCCTGAGTCTTAGGCATATAATTCATCTAGCCACTGGCTCAGGCTACCCAAACCACAGCCTCTGGTATTTTGAAGATCTCATTTCTCTCTCTAAATAAAAAAGCCTCAGATTTCTAGACTGTTGCTTCACTACAGTCTAAATATTAGGGCATATTTGAGGCTCTAAACAATGAATTCTTGGTTTCAGCTGGAATGACTCCATCTGTCCTTCCCCTAAAGTGATGAGACTCATTGATTCAATCACTGAGGACACATAGAGAATTGTGATTTAAGGGGAAAGAAAAAACTTGATTGAGACCAGAAAATTTGACAAAACAACTAAAAAAATCAGGATAAAAAAATATATATATATATATTTTTTCCAGACATGCAGACTCAGCAGCCATGGCTCACGGGCCCAGCCACTCCACGGCATGTGAAATCTTCCCAGACCAGGGCATGAACCTGTGTCCCCTGCATCAGCATGCAGACTCTCAATCACTGCACCACCAGGGAAGCCCAGGATAAAATATTTTTTAAAAATCTTTTGGAACATATCACTGACCTAGCAATAAAGCAAGACATACTAGAGACCCAGAGAGGTAAACAGAGTGCTGAAGCTGGATCTTATCTTGAGGAAATTTTCCAAACCCAGCAAACTTCTGTTTCCATGGTCTTGAGGGGAAGGGTGCAGAAGACAAATTTCAAGGCCCAGCCAAGGTGGGAATTCTAACAGGAGACCCTCTCCTCTCATAAAACAAGAACCACAAAAGGATAAATTTCATTGAAAAGGCAAGCCAGAGACAATAACTCTCAGTGGTTGCAAGTAAAATAGACCAACTCAAACATTTTCTCTGTGTGGAAGAAAAAATAATCTTCATTGAGAATTCATACCATGGGCTGACCTCACTTACAGTTTAAAGCATATTAAATAAAGATGAAGAGAAAATTAATAATCTGAAAGAAATGTCTCAAAATATGATCCAAAAATACATCATAAAGAGGCAAGGAAATGGAAAATATAAAAGAGAGGTTAAGAGACAAGAAGGTCAAAATGAGAAGGTCTAGCATACACCTAATCAGAGTTTTCTATAAAGAACAGAGGGGATAAGAGAGATAATACTTGAAGAGATAATGGGTGATAATTTTTCAGAAATGATGCAAGATATCAATCCACAGATTCAAGAACCTTGAGCAGGAAAAATAAAAAAACTGAAGAGACCCAAAGAAAAGAGAAGATTTTAAAAGCAGTCAGGGAGAAAAGACAGATTACCTTCAAAAGAAGAATATTCAGAATTATAGCTGACTCCTCAAAAACAGCAAAGTCAGTGATGTTATCTTCAGTTTGCTAAGTGAAAATACCCTATGTGAATGAGGGCAAAATAAAAGACTAAGTTCACTTAGTAAAAGTAAAAATAAATTTTTAACTAATCTAAGATAAGTAAAAACTGTTTGCTACCAAAAACTAAAAGAAGGGTATACTAGGCAAAAGGAAAGTAACCCCAGCTGGAAGGACTGAGATATAACAAGGACTTAAAAGAAGAAAGAGAAAAAATTAGGAGTAAATCTAAATTAATATTAAACACATACAACAATGTTAATATCTTGTGGAAATTTTTTTAAGATAAGAATAAAATAGATGACGCTAATAGTGTATAAGTTACAAATCAGACAACTGATGTTAAAGCATTCTAACGTTCTCAATTATTTAAGATAAGAGTAAGTATATTTGTTAACTTTAGATTTTGATCATTTACATATGCAAGCTAAAATGTTCAAAGTAATAACAAAAAAAAATGGAAATAGAGGATATAATTTCCAATCTAGCAAATGGTAAAAATACAAGAAAAAAATTAACCTAAAAGAATATAAGAATGGTGAAAAGTGAAACAGAGAAAAAAGCAGATAATAATCCAAATATATATGTCATTACAATAGATAGAAAAGACTAAATCCCTTGGTTGAGAAATGAAGATTGTCTGACCATTTTTAAAAATTAACTATATGCTGATTACTGGAGAGTCCCCCTAAAACAGAAGAGTATACAAATATAAAACGCAAAAGGATAGAAAGAAGATATATAAGGCAAATAACAACAACAAAAAAAGCTGATATATTTCTATTCGTATTGGATAACTGAAAATTTTACTAGAGCTAGAGAGAGTCTACATAATGATAAAAGTTTCAATTCATCAGGGTGATATAATATTTCTGAACATGTGTGTGTCTAGAACTAAATTTCAAAATATATAAAGCAAAATATGACAGACTAGAAGAAGAAATAAATTCCATACCCATTCCATATTGGATGACTTAAATGCATCTTTCTAATTAATTGATAGAACAACAGCATCAATTGATCACTTGCACCTAACAACTGCAAATCAAAAACTTCATGGAAATTTTCACACACATTGACCACATACTGGGACTTAAAATAAGGCTCAACAACGATGTCTTATACTAAGCAGTACAACCTCATTAAGTTGGCCACTGGGAAGGACTGGCCACATGTAGGTAAGCTTATTCCAGAGAGGATTTTCAACTCTGGAATGTTTCCACTGGCCTGGCTTACCAGTCCCTTCATGTTTTATGGCCCACCTAAAACAAAATAAAAGACAAAAAGGAATTTAGCAAGGTTAAATATCACTTTAAAATATTCATTGAGTACTTCTTATTAGGTAGGCAAAAACTCAGTTTGAATTAAAAACCCAAATCTGATAATTTACTGTGTACAAGAGACATAAATAAAAGTAATTTTTAATGAAAGAATACATTTTTAAAAATTGGGATAATAGACAGTGGAATTTGAGGCAGAAGGCAAAGTAGAATAACAGTCAATTTATAATAACAATGACATAAATAATACTAACAGAAAAAAAATCAAGCAAAACTTTTTAGACATTCAAAGAGAAACCAACATATATATAATCCCTGTGGGAGACGTCATTACATCACCAACAGATTATGAACTACTTGGTAAATTTTTAAAAATTTTTATTGGAGTATAGTTGATTTACAATGTTGTGTTAGTTTCAGGTGTACAGCAAAGTGAAGCAGTTATACATATACCCACTCTTTTTTAGATTCTTTTCCCATATAGACCATTTCAGAGTATTGAGTAGAGTTCCCTGTGCTATACCGTAGGTCCTTATTAGTTATTTTTTTTACATATAGTAGTGTGTACATGTCAATGTCCCAATCTCCCAATTAATCCCCCCTTCCCCGCTTACCCCCTTGTACCGCTTATATGAGGAATCTAAAAAGCTGGTACAAATGAACTTATTTACAAAACAGAAATAGAGTCACAGATGTAGGTAACTTTTTTTAAGTAACAAGTAAGGACATAAAATACTTGACTGCTAAAACTAGTAAATGGAAGTATGACCATTTACTTATAGACATTTTAGTCTGTTAACAGAAAATGTGTCTTTCTCAATAATTCTTGAAACATTGTAATATTTCCACACACTAACAAATTAAACTTCAATACAGTTTTAAAATAAAAATTGAACAAGTTACACTTTGAGACAAATGACACAAAATTAGATATAAATGAAAGTTTAAATTTCACAATTTCAACCACAAGACAATATTAAAAATACATTCTCTCTCCCAAAATACTATTATACCAGACAAGGGGAAAAAAATGACATGATCAGTACCTATTTAGCAAGCAATGAAAATAATAATCATGAAAACTTAAAGAATACATTTAGAATTACATTGAAAGATAAATTTATAATGTTAAATGCTTATTTATTAAGAGTTAAACAGAGAAGGGAAATTAATAAAGCATTCAACTCAATAATTTATTTTAAATATATCTCATGGAAAACAGATGGAAGTAGTAAAGATTCAAATATAAATAAAGAATTAGAAAATATTTAGACTATTAGTAGAACGTTTAAAGAAATGTTTTTGAAATGAAATGTAAAATAGCAAATCTCATGCAAATAAACTTAGACTAAAAAATATACAAGCCAAATAGAAAAATCAAACAAAATATTTTGCATAGAGAAGATTAAAAGAGTATATTATGCATGTATATGTTAATAAATGCACAACTTTCGAAGAAATAATTTTTGAAAACCCTTAAAGATTTGAAATAGAAAGTATGCTCTTGCTCATATAAGTTCACAGGACATGGAACAGATCATTTTCGTACTATATAAAACATTCTAAACCATAAAGATATAGAAACTAGCTAATTCATTCCATGAATGGGAGATAAGCTTCATAATAAAGTCAGTCACTGGTAATTTAAGAAGTAAATCAACAATCTTACTTAAAATCAAAGATGTGAAATTCCTAAATCAATCTTAGCCAATAAAATTTAACATTATGGAAAGAGAATAATCACTATAGCTAAGTAATAGTCATCCTAGAAATGAAATGATGGACATTTATTAATATAATAAATCACTGATTAATGAATAAGAATAGAGAAGCAGCCCATCACCCATAATTTTCCGGCACACGTGATGGTCATCTGAGCCTAAAAGTTTTCTGAGCTTGCTCAGCCTCATCAGAACCATTTGCAATATCCAACCCTCTGTACAAGGGCCCAGGTGTCCCAAAAGCTTGCTGGAAGTTCTTGGGGCCTGGATATTGTGGGGTGGTGGCAGGAGAGACTTGCTCTTTACCAACCTAGAACCTGACCTCCTGCTACCGTAGAGCTGTTCATGCTCCGATCTAAGGCCAACACTTCTGCTTGTTGGCTAGATCCTTATCCTCTCTCATCTAGGACTTTGTTCCCACCCTGAACTATTAATTTTCCTGCCTTTCTGGTCATTCCATCTGCATAATGTCTGAAAGCTTGATATCTTAAAAAAAAAAAAGAACTTTCCCTATACCCCACTGTCCACCTCCAGCTGTTGCTTTATTTCTTTGTGTTCCCTTACAGCAAATTCCGTAAAAGACTCATCTCCTCTTCTTCTCCTCCCTTTTTTCTCTTAAACCAATTCCAACCAGATTTTTTAGAGATCTCAGAAACTCCAGTGAAAATGCCCCATCAGGGTTTTAACATCACTAAAGCCAAAGGTCATCTCTCAAGACATAACTGAACTAACATCAGGGTCTAACATGATCATTCCCTCCTTTTAAAAACACTTTCTTGATTTGACTTGACTTCATTTGACTTCCATGAAACTACCTTCTCCTGCTTTCCTCCCATTAGTAGCCAAAATTGTTAGTCTCCTCTTGTGTGCCACAGGGTGGGAACTATAGCCTATGAAAAATCCAGGGCCTGCCACATCAATAGAGTTTTTAGATGTCCACTGGTCTGATGCGTGTAGGGCGATTACCATAAGGTAAAGGACAGGTTATTGATGAAAAGAGTCATCCTTCTGAATGAGATGCCTATGTAACTTCACCCCATCAGGGTGTCTTTAAAAGGAGCTGGTCAAGTTCAACATAACACTGTTAATAAACATTCACATACAGCAAAGGCCATTGGACTGCAGAGTTCCAGCACAGTGTGAGCTTTTATGTAAAAGCAATAGACCTCTTAATATGATGTTTTATAAATGAAAAACTGACAGACTCTTAACTATAATGGCACTAGCAGGCCCAGCTATAATGACTGTACACGTGCATAACATAAATTAGAACTTTACAGCATCATTAAGGACTTTGGAATCTTAATTCCTGAAAGTCAGCACTAGGTGGAGACAATGATTCGTGCAATGCTTTCAGGCAGCCTTTTTCTTGCCCCTCTGAGAACTTATTTTTATTTAATATTTTCCATTCGTTTCTTCAGTATGAAAGAAGGTGTTCTTAAATAATTGTCATTTATAATAGAAACACTATATAAAACAAAACATCTCATGTTTTGAAAAGACTTACTTGAACACACACATATATACACACATGCTACAAGGTAGCGAAATAAGTTTCAAAGGCAAGTTTGTTTATTTAAAACAGTATCTTTATTAACCCTGCCTTTCCATTAAAGGTAAAATTCTATTTATGATATTTCATGAGTATCTACCTTCATGGACAGAAGTATGACCAAAGTTAAAATATCTTCCTGGATTTACATAAACCTAAAAGATAAAAATCTTAGAGGATCATTCCTCAGCATTTCAGTTGACAGATATCTCTTCCATCAAAAACTAAGTCCAGAATTGATCATATCAATTTAGTCTGATTAATGGAGCCATTAATCAGAATGCTCTATTCAATTAATCTTATAAAGGAATGGGAAACAAAAACACTTTAGATAATGTTTTCAGAGTCTAGTGCCTTTGACAGAACTTCAGCATTGTGACAGGCTCTGAGACATCATGCAGGACTGTATGCACTGTGAAAGAAAAGTATTATTTTGCACTCTTGGAAATCAATAGTAATATAAAAAGAAACCTAAATGTGTCCCAGTTGAAGAGAAATAGTCTTTTTTCATATTCCATCAGGACACAATTACATTGTTTCCAACAATGTAATGAACATAGCAATAAAATATGATACAATATATAATTTGGATCTGATACAGTAAATTATAAATACTATGGCAAATTCCAACTTAAATCAGCAGTCTCTAATAAACATGCATGTAAAAATGACCAGATGCACATCCTACAACTGTCAAAGAAACTCTAACTCTTTGCTTTACACCAGGACCTGTTTATTTATTTAACTGGTCATTTTTCAGTTTTTAAGTTTATCTAAGCTGCAAGATTAGGCCACTTAGAATTCATCTATAATTAATTTAAAATTGCATGGCTCCTCAGAAATAGTGAAAACACATTATTCATACAAAACAGTTATATGTTGCATACATGGATCTTGATGGAAATCAGTTTATAAGGCTAACATTGGGTGCCCCATCTCTGAAAAAAGAAAACGATAGGAGAAAGAAATGGGCAGATTGCAAAAATGGTAAGAATAGTAGAATAACTACCTATTTTGATGGGATTTAGTAATAGCCCAACACATTTTCATAGATTTGCACTATTTTGAAGTTTCTAAGAGTCTAGTCCTCTAGAGAGAGAAGAAATTATTTGAAATCAGGAACTACATATACAAGCTCATCTTAAACATTGTATAAGGGTTAAAAGATTAGATACATAACTAGAAATCTGAATCCATCCGTTATCACTCTCTAGGCTTTTACTAGTATCATTGTATCAATATTTTAGGCTACATTAATCTTTCAATTTAGGCTGAATATTAAAGCTAAATTTAATAGTTTAAGAAAATAATTATTTTAAGATTTAAATTTTAAATAACTTTAATAGAAACAAGGCACTGAAGACTGCAGTGTTTTTAATTTACAAGCCAAAATTTACAAAGATCAAGTAATTTCTGCATATTAAACATTATTCTACTTTTTTCCTAGAATATCTTGTAGAAACTAATATATACACAGGGAATTTGTTCTTCTGTTTAATATATTCCCATTTGCTCCATCTCTTCACATTATTTTGATAACTAGGAAAGTACTTAAAACAGAGAATGAATTTTAATGGTAGCTAAAGGCTAAGAGGGGAACTCAGTGATCATGTTTCCATCTTGCATAACTGGGAATTTTTAAGAATGAGAAATAGTTCCAACAATTATGCTGAAAAGAATACTTATTTCATAACAATTTCCATAATTGTATATTATATTCTATCCATTGAAAATCATCAATTAAGACTTAACACAATTCAATTTTTTAAAACATCAATTATGAAATACAGTGGAAACCTATAGTACATTAATGGTAATTGCCAGGAGTATGTATGTATTTAGTCTAGAAAAATAAAGGGATATACAGATGGATCTAAAGTCACACCTGACATCTCTTGCCGGTTTTTTTTTTTTCAAACAAAAGTCTTTGAGGGCTTCCCTGGTGGCACAGTGGTTGAGAGTCTGCCTGCCGATGCAGGGGACATGGGTTTGTGCCCCGGTCCGGGAAGGTCCCGCATGCCATGGAGCGGCTGGGCCCGTGAGCCATGGCCGCTGAGCCTGCACGTCCGGAGCCTGAAAAAGTCTTTGACCTGCTCTATTTTGTTTGGTTTTTCTAGTTGGTTGAGCTTTCTGGTTATTTAGATTCTGGATACATAGACGTAATCTATATTCAGCACTAAAAACCTATCATTATCTCCCATAGTCAGGGAGTTTTATACTTGTGTAAAAGCAAAGCTCTCTTTGCAAGTACAGTAAAATCTCGGTTTGTAAACAAAAAAAACCATTTTTCCTTCAAATACTTGCTTATGGTGGGATCCGATGTGGTCTTTGAGTTCTTGAATCTGTTTAATTAATCACCTATCTGGGCCTGATAGCTTAGCTTTGGTATCTGAGGTCTTTGGGGTATCCACTACCTGAAGTTTCTGTATCAATTTTTATGCAAATAAAACAAATTAATAGCTGTCTATTGAGTGCCTGCTCTCTCTCCCCTGCACTACGCTAGGCACTACAGACAATGCAAAAGAAGTTAGAGAGGGCTTTTGCCTTCAAGAAAATTACAGCGTTTTAGGAAGAAGCAAAAATTACATACCTGGAAAGTTTTTGACAACAATACAAGACAGTATGTAATGGGAAAAAAAATGGCACTTTCAATAAGACTTATAGTAGGTAGATCTAATGGAAAGAAAATAATATGAGCTCCATATTACAGAAAGAAACTGTTGGGGTGGGAGAAGAATCCTTGAAAAGGATGCATGAATTCTGTATACATGGAGAATAAAGAGTTTGGGATAATGAGAGGGAAGAAGAAAGATGCCATTTCAAGATATGGAAAAAGGATACAATCTTTTGGTGTTACATAATAGCTCCAATGTATATGATTTTTAAAGACACAGAGTTCTAGCTAGAAGAGAGTTGATTTATGTCTATAGCTTTTCACTTCCCAGTCTGTTATATCTAGCCAACTCCTTTGCTTAAAGCAAAGTGCTTCACCATTTAAGGCTCTTGATTGCCTCTATTTATTCATATCAGGAGGGAGCAGTTGTCCCCCAGATCAATTCTCCCTTCTTTCAGTAATAATAGATTTTTTTTATATGGGCACATGGCTACCCAGCTAAAGACACGATTTCCTTGCATTTAGGTTTAGCCATGCATCAAAGTTCCAGCCAAAAGAGCTGTGAGTGGTTATGGTGTGCTTCACTCATAGACTTCACCTTTCAAACAACTGGACATGTGTGCCCCTGGTCGCTTTTCTCCATCCCACTGGCTGAGATGGCAAGAGCTGAAACAGCCACTTTAGACCCTTAGGTAGAAACCCCATGATAAGAATAAGAGCCACCTACCAGCTCCTAGCACCTCCTATCTATAAACCATCATGCAGAGAGAAATGAGCTTCTGTATAAGCCTAAAAGTTTTGGAGTATCTGTCAGAGCAGCTTAGCCTACATGCTTTCTAGTATAATCCTGGTCATTTCCATGGCTCCAGTCTTTTACTTTTTCCTGTGCTTCCTCTGAACCTTTTACTGCTTTCTCTGCTATTTACCTCTGAGGAACTTTTCATGGGTTGCTGCCACCATTGATGGCTCATCTCTTTCCTAATTCTCATTGCTGCTTTCATCAATTCCTGTCCTGTCTTTTCCTTTCTTTGATGTTCACCCACTGGTCTGTCCAATGGTCACTTTCTCTGACTCCTTTAAGAAATGCTCTTAGAGACAGTGACTGATAGCTCTTCAGAAATATTGGCATTAAAAAGATAGACCCCACTTGCCTGATCTAAGGTGGTGCTGTGTGGGTTCCCAGGGAATCATGGGATGGACTTTAGTTAACACTGTATCACTATTCAGGAATGGTCCAAAGATATTGGCAGTCATGAGAAAGTGAGTGGTAACTTTTTATAAGTATTTCCTCTTCAGGAGTATTTTCCCAAACAGATTTTAAGGTCTTTGGAGTGCCAACTGTGAGTCACATTTTAGTTCTGCATCAAACAAAGATCCCAGAAAACAGATGAGAAAAAAGACGAACAGGCAACTGAGAGGGAAAGAACAAAGGAGAGGCTCCAAAAGAAAAGGACAAGAGCAGTCATCTAAAGAAAAGAAGTGATGAGGTATAAGAGCACTGGAAAAATAATAAATATTAATAGGAAGTCCACAAAGTTCATCAAGTAACAGTAAGGATCTTTTGCCTAAAGTTGGTCCTTGGAAGGTCCATCCAACACATTTTCAACATTTATGCTGTTGGGTGCCAGGGATCCAAGGAACTGAGACAGTTTCTACCCATGAGGAGTCCCAGTTTGGTGAGAAAATGGACGAGTGAAACAAATACCAGTGACATAGGTGACGGGGGCTCATGGGGATTATACAAGGTACTGCAGAGAACTGAACAGAGAGTCACTGATTCTTCTTGTGGGGGCAAGGGGGGTCAACATGGAAGAGATGGGAAGTTGATTTCCCAAAACTCAGGCAGGAGTCTGGTCCTTAGGACATGCTCTGTCCACTTAATAAAGGAATGAATGAATGAGCTAATCTGGACTATATTTAAAATCTACTTAGTGAATCTGGGTTCTCAATTCCCCATCAATTGATACCAAAATTCTTGAATTCTTAACTCTGAAGTGAGAGAAGATAAGTAACACGCAAGACTCCTCTTACACGTAAGTAAAGTAAGAGATCGTTTGCATAATATGATTTGGTAGATAATAGAATGGCCCTCTACTCAAAATTATGTCTCAAAACAAGGTCCTGAAATTCCATCATTACCAATTAATTTCTTTATGACCAAATAAATATTTCGTTGTTTGGCCAAGACCATTGCAAGATTTGCAAAACAAAGTGTCAGTACATTACGATCTGTGGTAGGCTGTAAAATGGCCCTTCAAAAGATACCCATGTTGGGCTTCCCTGGTGGCGCAGTGGTTGAGAGTCCGCCTGCCGATGCAGCGGATGCGGGTTTGTGCCCCGGTCCGGGAGGATCCCACATGCCACGGAGCGGCTGGGCCCGTGAGCCATGGCCGCTGAGCCTGCGCGTCCAGAGCCTGTGCTCTGCAACGGGAGAGGCCACAACAGTGCGAGGCCCGCGTACCACACACACACACAAAAAGATATCCATGTCTTCATCCCTGGAACATATGAATGTTACTCTATAAGGCAAAAACAGTCTTTGCAGATGTGATTAAGTGAAGGATCTTGACACAAGGAGATTATCCTGAATTAACTGAGTAGGTGTAAGCATGTGTCATTATAAAAGAGAGGCAGGGGGAAATCTGACCCTACAGAAGAGAAGACGATGTGACCAGGGAAGCAGAGACTGGAGTGATGAGGCTACAAACCAAGTAATGACAGCAGCCACCAGATGATTCTTTTCTTGGATCTGAAAAGAATTTGTGGGCTACTTTGTTTAACCTATCATTTCTCAGTGACGGAAATGAGGTCCAGTAAGACTTACTCGGCTGGTTATAGGAAGGGCTTGTAGTAAACTTAGATCCCTACGTCTCAGTGAATCACACAGTCCCTATGGGAAAGCATACCTTTAGACATAAAGAGCCTTGACCGTTCAGAAAGTAACCTAGTCTATGCAGTAATTCTAACAATTCAGTTCAAGTATTACTGTCATAAAGGAGGTACACAGTAAGTGTTTGTTGAGTGAACTGTTAAAATCAGGATGTAAGATGGCCCTCCTTCTGTTCTTTCACAGAAAAAGTGAGTTTTCTCTGAGAGACCAGAAGCAACAGTGACTTCCCATAGTCTCTGAACCTTTCGAAAAATGGTTTTCTATATTTTTCTTCTAATGCAGTGCATTATATAGAAGAAACTTTTAATAAAGACACATGTGAACAATTCTACATTTGTCACAGTATGATACTGCGAGCAGCATAAAATTCAGTGTATGATAAATGGTGTCTATTTCTACTAGACTGTAAATTTCATGGGGATTTTGTCTGTTTTGTTAATGGTGCATCCCCAGTGCCTAGATCAGCAACTAGCACAGAGTTTGCACTGAATATACAGTTGTAGAATGTAGTACCAACCGCAGACCTGGGCAACAAGTGGTCCTACCCTGGACCACAGTTTTTTCCCTCCCCTGTTTCACTCAGTGGGCGAGGAGTGCATAGCACCAAGGCAAGGTGTCCAGCTGGAGTTCATGTGCCTCTTCTCCACTTCCAGACAGTTTTCTGAGACCTCAGGATTCCCTGACCAAACAGCCCCAAACTTGCTTTCAGGGACTGGAGCAGCCTCCACCCAAATTCTATCCTGATTGTAAACCTCCTGCTGGCATGCAGGTCCTAGTATTGAAAGGTGGCCAAGGGACTGCACTGCTTGGGGTGGAACAGATATTGGACACGGGAGCTGGTGTGGCTACCTACACATTTTGGATGCCATTTAGTGTTAGATATAGCTGGGGCTGCGAACAGACGATGAGTAGGCTGTGGGCAGGGAGTCTCTATTTTATCATGGGATAAAAGGATTGCTTTTATCCCAAACCTGAAAATTTAAGAGGAGGCTTGATTGAATAAATGGATGGATGGATGGATGGATGGATGGATGGATGGATGGATGGATGGGTAGATGCATCAATAATTGCATGGATGGGTAAATGAATGAAAATAATGCCTCAACATGAACAAATGAACTATACCAGGGAGAGAGAAATGAATGGGGGCACGTGAACTTTCCCAGAGACTCAAGTCTGTCAAATTGGACAAGGATCTCTTTTAGTGCCTTTAAGGATTCATCTCAACAGTAACAATATTGTTCAGAAAAACAGTGACTGTTCATGTCTCATGATCTTAAAGTGACCAAAAAGGTTCTCTAATTTTAGTCGAATGATGACATAAATTGTAACTTTTTAAGATAAAGTTTTCAACCGGATAAAATTTTTAAATGTGTTACTTGACATATTTTGATATCAAAATAGATTCAAGCTTCAATTATAAAAAGAAAGTTCTAAAGTCACAAAAATAAAGCACTTTCTCTTGCCAAGACTCCACCTGGCAGCAGATCTGGCACCTAGATGTGCTCACCAGGCATTTGTCAGCAGAGCAATGTCATTGAGAGCAAGCAGTCTGATGCCAGACCCCTGGGATTAAATCTTGGCTTCACCTCTGACTAGCTGGGTGACCTCGGCCCTGTCACTCTTGGGATAACAAGATACCTACTTCAGAGAGCTGTTATAAAGATTAAACACATCATTATCTATAAAGGAACAGAACAGTGTCCGGCCCATGGTCAGCACTCTGGAAAGGCTGGCTTCCAGAGTTAAATGCTATGTTACTGTTAAATGACATAAATGGTACGTGACCCACAGTGTTAGCTATTCTCACTATATGACAAATTATATTTAATCTCTAAAACAGGAATGGTCTCTAAATGTTGGTCAATTTAAATTTTAAAGGCTATTCTCTAAGCTAACTACAAAGCAACTCTGGTAATAACAGTAGATTTCAACCATCTCAAAATATTTTTTTTGTGTTGCCACAATCGACTTTGGTTAATGTAACATTAATTCAATGGAAGTTTTTAAATCAGCAGGTGGAAAGACTATGTTTTAACTTTGTCTTCCCTGGCTAATGAAGATGTGTTCAACGTTACAATCACTTAAATCTATGCTAAAGTTATAGAATAATAAGAAAGAACCTCATATCCACCTGTGCTAGAAAGCTGTAGGTAAACTGTACACTGAGACCACCAAAGCAGCACCAAGGAGAGCTACCCAGAAACAAAGATAAATGGATTGTATAAACTGTAAAACTATTAATAATAATAATGATGGTGCCTTCTACCCATCTTTTGGAGTGAAAATGACACCACTTATACCTCTTTTTATTTAAGAAAATTTTAAGGTTTTATTATTTTCCTTAGAATAGCTAAATATAAATTCAAATATGCACATAAATTACATGCGTGAAAAGTCATGCATGTTAATGGTGCACTAGAGGCAGTCCAAAGAATTTCTGTTTGGGGGAATCTCACAAATAGTTTCTATTTCCCCCATTATTAGTATTGCTGTTATTTTTCTTAAAGCATCTTTTTTTAAGAATACACTTCATGACTTCTTCAATGTTGCCACTGAACGAAAACCTTCAAATTTTAACATTACAACTTTAACAGGATCTGGGAAGATATTATCAGAAGTGTCAGCAGCACCATGAAATTAACACACAATACCCACCAAACTTCATAATATTACCTCCTTTTTCCCACAAATCAGACTGATTTGATAGATAAGCATTTGTTTGAAAATTAATAGCAACATTCTTTTGTTTCATTTTATGTAGCTTTAAAGACCTAAGGAGACTTAGGAATTAATTGCAGGCTTCTAATAAACACAATGATGTAATGATGTATTTAATATTACTGTTTTTTGTTTGATTCCAAATAAATTGCAGATTTTTTTCTGGGTGTGATACTAAAACAATTACCATTTTGCAAAAAGGATAATTAATCTGCAATTTTTTCACATTAGATCATATATCTCTAAAGCGTGCCCACGGATTTGATAGTCTTCAGCTGCTGTGTATTTATTTTTCATTTTTTCTACTGATTTTTTCTACTGCCCCATCAGTGCTGACATTTAAATGAGTGAGTATTCAACACAAATGTGATCATTTGTACAGCATCCAACGCGGCCCCATACTGAGATGATTGCTTCTGGGAGCCATCCACGGGTTCTCAAATAGGGGGGAAAAGCCAGGCAAAATTTTATCAATTTACATTTTTCTGTGATTAATTTTTATGCAAATAAGGGCCCGACCGTGCTCCCATCTCACCTGAATCATCCGGATCATCAAAGACAAATTGAGCATCACTTATTTAAAAAATAGGCTTTAAACTACTCTACAGCTGTGTTGAAAGATGCTAAGAGCAGGGCATGAACTTCTCTAATATAATAGGAATAGATAAGAAAATGTCTTTTATGTGCATTTTGTACACAATGCCATAAACATGAACTTAACAAAATAAAAAATTGCCTTTGCTTTGAATATTCTCTGGTCTTTGTAATATTCAGCAATGGGAATGAGAGCATATGAAACAATATTTTCCCAATTTCTGAATGCATAATCAGAAGTATTTCCCATTAAGCAAAATATACTGACCATTACATGTCTTTGCCAACTTTCTATTGCTTCTGGATGAAAGTGTCTAATAAATAGATTAAATATGAAGGGGAAACAGAATGTCACAGAATTAAAAGACAAATCTTAGTTTGTGATGGGGGTTCATATCATCAGTATTATGTTGCATAAAATTGACATAGCACTTTCAGGTCTATACGATCTATTTCTAAATTCACCAAACTTCCACTAAAATAATAGAATTATTTAGTTTGCATTTGGGTCTCATTAAAAATTATAAAAATCGTATTGGATTTTTTCAAATAATAACATTCTCCAGATTTATGAACTACAAATAAAGATGTTTTCCATGCTACCTGGAATCAAGTTAACAGTGTGATTCATAAATACAGTCACAGCTTACAAATGCCACCTCAGCAGTAACTAAGTTCAATTTGCTATTTTGTAGCAAAAGCTATACTTTCTCACATGGTATCTTTTAAAAGTGTGCTTAGAGTTTTTTATATATGACTCAGTAATCAAAATCTTCCCAGATGTCTCTTTTTCTCTCACTCACAGAAATAATCTCCAGAGCAGAAATAAATTGTGGACAATTCTCCGAGAATGGAAACAGACCACAGGGGGTCAAAATCTGGTTATCTGAATGGGCGATATAATCGAAGGTTCAGCTAAGCTAAGGGAATTTCAACATAAACAATGCTCTTATTTCCAAGAACGAATTCTCCTTTATATACAATAGTGGAGGAATGCCAGTCCTTACCTTACTGCTGTGAGAAAAGTGCCACAAAGGAACAAGATTAGAATCTTAAAAGCTGTCCTGGGGAGCTAAATTACTGTGCAGCGTACAGGTGAGGAGGTAAAAGGAGCAAAAATAAATGGAGTTTATTCCATGGTTTTTAGGGTTTATTTCACGAAGACAGAAATAAAGATATCTAAATCCATAGTTACAGCCACTCTGTGTATGTGTGTGGCCACGTGTGTATGGAACTGTGTCATTGGCCTCTTCTCTCCCTCACCAACAAAAATATGCCACTCAACACCAAATTCCACACACAAAAAAGGATTCCTGTTTATCTCTCACTGTCCTAGTTCAAAAATAACCTGGAAAAGACAGGTGTTTCTCTCACAAAAAATCGCTAATTTTAGCCTGGTGAGCAATTGATGAGAAATAGGAAAATAACCAGATTCGTACAACTCCTCATACACACACACATTCGTCTGGTCTGACCTTTGGTTTAAACTAACCAGCACAGAACATCCTCTGCTGTGGTTCCATCAGAAGTGGAAGAAATTCACATAGTTCGTAACCTGGACATTTTGTATTCTCAAACAAAGGTGGGTGAAGAGCAGCTCTCAATCCCCAAGGATTTACAAACTCTACCCCTGACTTTAAGCGGCAGCTGCTTGGTTGAAAGCAGGTCAGCTGGCAACCACACAGCTGTTTTTTTAAAGTCCAGGATGGCTGCCAGTGTAATGCGAAAACCAGCCTGTCTCTCACAGAAGTAAATTGGCACCTCCCAAATGACAGGGGGAGCCGCTTCCACATGGGTCGATTGAGTACATTTGGGGACAATGGAACAAGGGACTGGAGAAGGAGAAAATCTTTAGGGATGACAACTCACAAACTTAGGGGAGAAATAAAGTTGGTCCTAAAAGGAGCGGAGCGGGAATCCAGAGCTCCTGGTGAAGGTCGAAGGGTCTCACAGCCCACACATTTAACCTTGGCTACAGTCTTTTTTATAGAAATCAGATGACCCCTCCTTCCAACTGAACAATCATTCCTTGGTAATCATTCCAAGGAAGGGGATACTGACCCCCTAATTTAAATGAAAACACAATTTTTTCTGGATTCTGCTTCCCAAACCTCAAAACTTCAGCACAGGAAACAAAATCACAATACATCTTGGCAATAATTGTGGATCTTATAGATATTAGGGTAAAGAACTCTAAAAGGAGAGTCAGAAATTAGTAGTGAAAATTTCAGCATGCTGTATTATATGTGAACACTTCCAGCAGAATGCATTCACCTCAGTTTCTGAATTTTAAAATTAAAATACCTGTAAATTCTCCCCAGAATGATTATCTTCTTTATTATAGAAATAAAATAATCATATTAAAATGTTAGAGTATTTGGGTTTCTTTTTTTTCCACTTATGGCATGCCTGTTTCTGCCAGTTTTTTAATTAAAATATAATTTACATAATGGGTAAATCTTAAATGTATAGCCCAATGACTTTTTACACATGTAGATACCTGTGCAGAAGCACAATCCCAAACAAGAGATAGAATATTTCCCTCACTTCACTTTACTCTCATTAAAATTATATTAGGTATTAATAAGCTGAGGTGGGGAAGGTGAAGCTCAAATATTAAGAAACTTGCCAGAGGTCAGGTAAGTGACAAGGCTAAGTTTCAAACCCATGATCATCTGACTCCGAAGACACATCCTCCTGATTAAGCCATAGTGCCTCTATCAAATGAGAGTGGAAAACAACATGTATAGAAATTCCCAAATTAAATAATTTATGTAAAATTAATAAATAGATCATTTAATGAAATAATTTACTAAAATTGATATTCCAATATACTCAACATTCAAAGAGATGCCATATTTTTCTTTAGGGAGATAAATTATTATTAGGGTCAGCCACATATGGCAGAAAACTCAAATAATACTGGACTAATATATATATATATATATATATATATATATATATATATACACACACACACACACACACATATATATAAAGTTTTCTTTTAGATAGAAATTTATTTTTCTCTTATGCATAAATCCAGAAATTAGAAGTCCAACTGGTATGACAGTTATTCAGTCATTAGAAACCCAGACTTTGTCTTCTTTTCTCTCCACTATTCTTATGTCTTTTCCTTGTAGTTGCCTCATGATCACAAAATGGTTGCTGCAGCTCCAGCCATCATAGCCATTTTCCAAGCAGCAAGAAGGGAAAGGTAGGAGTAAAAGGGTACCTGTCTAATACTTTAGCCAAAACCTTTTAAATAGTTTTTCCAAGGATTTTACCTAATGACTTCCACTTTTCATATCAGGGGCCACCTATATCTGCAGTGGAGATTAGTGAATTTAGTATTTGGTCTAGACCCATTCTCATCCTTGATAATTAAAGAAGAGGGAAGAAGAAACTTTGGCAGACAATCAGTAGTTTCTTTTCCAGGAAGAGAAAAAAATTGACCCATTTAAGCATTTAGAGTAACACAAATCTAAGAAACTCCAAATATCTGTAAGAATATAAACAGCTCTGCTCATAACCAGAACTCATTGTACTGAAAAATACTACCAAAAAGAATGGTATTCTTTATGAGGTGACTACTGAAAATAACTCCTACTGTATTAAAAAAAATGCATATAATATATACATACATATTTCTCTAAACAATATATATAATTGTGAAGAGAAAATTATAAATGAAAATGGGTCACTCAAATAAATATTTCTTGAGTGTCTACAATGCCAGGAACTCTTCTGGGCATTTGGGATATAGCCATGAACTGGACTGACAAGTTTACTGCTATCATGGAGCTTATAACCAACAAACGAATAAAGAAGGTGTGAAAATGGTAAGTGTTATGCAGAGAATTAAAATATGTTAACATGATGGAGTGACTCTGTAACTAATTTATGTGGGGTTATCAGGGAAGGTAGGAGGCTACATTAAAGGTAAGATTTGAATGACAAGAAAGAAAGAGCCATATGAAACTCATGGGAAGAGTAATTGGGGCCAGAGGAACAACTGGTGCGATTGCACTAGATGGAACAAAGCCTAGTATGTTCCATAAACAGAAGGAGAGCTAGAAGGCTGGCGCAGAATGGGGTGGAGACAGCAGTCACAGAGGTGGGCAGGAGCCAGAACTTGTAGGGTTTGGGGAACCAAGGTAAAAAGTTGAGATTTTATTCTAAACATGATAGAGACTGTTAAGGATGAGAGTAACATTATCTAATATTCAGTTAAAAATAAAAGACTGGATGCTGATGGAGAATGGATGGTAGGGGAGCAAAAATGGAAACAGAAACAGCAGGCAGGAGTCAATTGCTATAGAACAGATGATGGTGACCGGGACTAGAGTTTAGTGGAAATCAAAATAAATGGACAGATTCTAGATCTAGGCATGGAAATCAAGGAACAGATTCATCAGTTGAACTTGAGGATGGATTAGGTACTGGGATGGGGCTGGTGATGGAAAAAGAAGTGAGGCAATACCCAGGTGTTCAGCCTGAGGACATGGATAAATGGAGAGGACTAAAACAGGAGCAAGTTTGAGAAAGGAAAATAACCTTTCTAATTGGGATATGTTCAGTTTGAGGTTCCACTGCCAATGGAAATGTCTGGTATGAAATTGGATCTATGAGCCTGCAGAGGTTGTTGGGACTAGACCTATGGATTTGGGAATCACTGGAGTCCTGATGGCATTTCAAGCCTCGGGAGCAGATGAAATCATCCATGGAGTATAGAGGTAAAAGAGAAGAGGTCAGAGGACAAAGCCCTGGGGTACTCGATATCAAGAGTTAGGACAAAAAAAACAAAAAAGCAGGCAGCAAAAGAGACAGAAAAGGAGTGTCCAGTGTGGTAGAAGAGAGACCAAGACAAGAAAGTGTTTCACAAGTAGGAAGGATGAGGTTAAACGTGTCAAATGCTTTGAAAGATCATATAAGAACAAAGAAATGACCATGGCAAGACCTATGCCACGTGTTGCAGAGAAAGCAGTTATTTTTCAATATTTACTTTAATGTGAGTGAAACACTGTTCCATCAAGAGCACTCATATTCCAAAAAACCCCAAGACAACCATTAACACAGACCTCTCTCTCTACTCCCAAGTTCAGTCTGAGAACCCTATCACTGACCTTGGGAATTTTGAAAATTAAAAATGAACCTGAGAGGGGGTGGAAATGAACCTGAGAATCTTATGTCCTCTTTATCCTCACTCTCTAATACACAGAAATGCACCAACCTCACATCAAAATTGTCAAAATAAGTGCATTTAAAGCTCATTTAAGTGGGTTTGTGCTCTCTTCTGTGCTTTACACATCAGAAACAAGCATGTTTGTGCTTTTGGGGTCTAAGACAGCACTACCAGGCAAAATATATTATTTCTGCTCAAATCTATTCCAGAATGTATTCATAGAGTATTGGATAAAACATCCTATTTAAACAATATATAATATTACACATGCAAGATATTTCTCATGTTCTTATCTAGGAAGCCATTTTTTAAGCAAGTGTTGTGAGACGCCAAAAATAAAACCAATTCATGATTGATCTTATGCAATGATGGGCTGGAAACCTCTCAGGCTACTAAAAGTTGACTTGAATGGGGGGAAGAGGAGGTCAGAGGAAGACTTGGGTCTTTGTTTGGCGAGCTGGGGAGTGAACAGTTGTGTTTGTGCATGTGTGCATGCACGCCTGAGCCCAAGAAATTTGAAATGCAAAACTGAAGAATGATGTATCTCTACTCCAGACAGCCCCAAAGTCTGCTAAGAAAAAAACTGCTGACGTGGAGATGTTTTCTCAAGAGATGTTGTAAAAATACAAGGCACCATAAAGGTTGCTTCAGAATCTTAGTGACAAAGGGCATGCTAGAGCTGGGGTGTCAACTACAGCAGAACCTATGTATGCAGTCGAATATGTATATGCAGTGTAAGATGCCTTAGGTACTTTAATAGAGGAAAAAATAAAATCATTCTTATTCCTGTGAGATCTCATTTAAATGTATGCTCTCCAAGGAGCATAACCTAGTGTTATCACTGTGCAGACTAAAGGGGGCACAGCACTTTTTGGCATCTTGAGGTATCTGTAGTGTTGAGATGCACTGGAAGCCATGTGGTCACGGACGCACCTGTAGTGCAGGTAACATCCTTCTTTGCAAGGTGTATGTCCTTAACAAGGAAGCTATAACCAAAGAATATGAGAGACAAGAGGACTATTTATAAATGTACGTGAAACACTGTGGAGATGCTCAGGAATAACCAGAGAGAGGTAAGGAAGAAGAGCCAGAAGGGCTAAGATGCTCCAGTTAGCAGGTAGGCCTGTTGGCCAGGAAACATAGCCATTTACAGTGTGACCTTATTTGTACCTCAGGCTAATGAGGTCTGAGGACATTTGGACTCCACCAATAATAAAGCACATGTGTTTTTATAATACAATTCTATGTTTACTTTCTTCTTATTAACTGTATTAAGCTATTTACACAGTGTAATTGTACTTAAAGAGTTATTTAGTAAAGACATGCCACAAATAGTTTCACTAATGCTAATCACGCAAGTGCGGTGAAGCAAACTTATGTTCAAGAAAGTAACATGGGTGAGAACTTCCCATTCTTGTGATACTTTCCAGGCCAGTAGACTTGAAATTATGCCATTTCAAAATAATTCTGGGGTGGGAAGCTTCCTAGGATAATACAGCCCCATTTAAGTGAGAGTTATGAAGAGAAGCTGATGTGAGAAAGCTGTAATATTGCTGGCATAAAAATAGGTGCTGCCAGGGCGTGTGGCAGTTGACAGATGGGCTTGCGGAGAGAGGGCAAAGGGACATCCCTGGAAACCATGAGGAGGCCAGCCTGAAGCAGCAGGTGCTCGGCTATAATGGGCGCCCAGGACCTCCAGGGCAGACAGGAGGGAGCAGCTTTAAGGAGGAGGGTGGCATGACACCTGGGAGTAGGTGTGGCTGCAGAAAGGAACCAACCCAGAGACAAAGTGAGCCCATGCAAGGCCACTGGGCTTGGTGGACACTCTCAATAAGCAAAATGTCAAATTCTAGACGTCTAATTCTAAAGACTGAACAGTATCACTGGTGAAAACCAGCAAGGCTCTTAAGTAATGTGAAGGAAAATTCAGTGGCTGCTGGGTCAGATGCCTGGATTAGGAAGATTTAGATGAGATACTCATTCAGGGCCTGCCACATCACTAGGATCTGCTGTCACTCAAACCCAACTAAACCAGTTGTACAAACCTGCACACCCGATCTCTTCTTTCTTTCTCCTCATTTCCCTTGTCTTCTCTGGCTTGAAATATATGTATACTCTGGAGGTATCTTGTATGCATGACACCAAAAGAGGTTTCTTTAGGAAAGATTTTACCAATAAATATACAAGTAAATTTTTTTCTAAAGAAAGTGGGTGGTAAATTGTACTACATAGCGTTAGATAAAGAGAAGAACAGGTTCTTAAAACCTTTTTGGGAAAAACTAAACTTACTGAAAATGGAAATTGAGGATAAAACAAGATGGAAAACCATATACTTCATCTACATACTTGTTATTCATTCAACCAGCATTACCTGGCACCTACTACTGCTTCTTCGTTGGGAAAACAAAGATGAAAGGGATCTGCTCCCTGCCTCAAGTTTTCTAAGAAAGAAATATTACGCAAATAAAGATTTAAATGCTCTCTCTTAAGGTTGCCATGTGAAAGACAAATCAAATTATGCTTATTTCTATAGGATATCATTTGAATATATGTTAACTATAAAATAAGGAACATCAAGTCATTTAAAAAGAAATGCTCATTTTTTTTTTTTACTCAAAATTTATCCATATGTTAAACTTATAATCCTAAATGTTACTTTCCGGAGAACAAGGCCCTGAAATGGTACCAGTCTGGCTAAAGGTTAAACCCTTATGATGAACAAATAATGACTGAAGACAAACCAAGACAGGCTCCTCACAGTGTAATCTCTCTGCAGCTGAGTGGAAGATCTGACTTGCAAAGAATCCTTTAAACCCAGATTCATTGAGGCAGCCCTACCAAAGATGGATACCAACCTGACTTTTCAGACTCAAGCTATTCAAGACAGGACTCCAAAGCAGGCTGCAGCATGCTCTGAGAAAGAAACTGCTCCTAAATATTACCCAGTAATAATTGATGCCCCTACAGCCTGCCTCTTGCTTCCATCACCACGGTGACTTGCTGACTCACACCTTCAGCAGGCCTTATAGGGTACACTGTTAGATGCATGGGGAGGCCATGATAGTACTGAGAGACATAAAGCTGAAGAAAAGACTGAAAACTTTAACCACAAAGAAGCCTGCAAAACCAAAAAGCCCAAAAGTTAGACATCTGGTTCAAGGTATTTTGTAAGCCAGTGTGTAATATATCAGGGAAAGTTACTAGTTCCTGATTGTCAATATTAAATAGTAGTCTTGATATAAAGAATCTAAAATAAAATTAGATAAAATTTGTTTTTATGTATTATATTCTAAGAAAATAAGTGCTGAATTTCACCCACAGTATAATGCAAAAATCATGGTGAACTCAAACCAGTTTGCGTATTTGGTAACAAACTCTAAATCAACTAAGTTAATTTTGATTTTCAGTCACAGAGTAGGTTTAACTTTTCTGAATACTAACCAAGCTTTATTTATTTAAAAATTGAAATGGAATTCCATGTAAAGAAATTATATAAAATTACCTTCCCCAAATATACTGAATTCTACCAAATATTTAAAGAAGAAATAAAGCCATGAATGCAATAAAATCTTTTCCAGGAAATAGAAAAGAGTATTTCCCAGCTCATTTCATGAGGCCAGCATTATCCCAATACCAAACTCAGACAAAGATCTATCCAAAATAGAAACTACAGACCCTTATTTCCCATGGACAGAGATGCAGAGAATCCTCAACGGATTATGATCAAATCACATCCAGCAAATTAAAAAAAAAAAAAAGGATGAAACAGCACATAAGCAAGTGAGATTCATTATAGGAATTCAAGACCTGTTCATTATTTGAAAATGTCAACGTAATTTGCCATATTAACTAAATAAGGAAAATCATATTTCTTAATGGTACTGGGGTGGTGAGAACAGGATTCTATGCATTTGTAAAAGCCCATAAAACTGTACATCAGAAAGAGTGACTTTTACTGTTTGCAAATTAAAAAACAAAATCTACAAAACAAAACCAACCGGGGTTTGGGGGGAATCAGGGTGGAATACAGACTGTAGTAAATCAACCTAACTGTATTACAGATGTATAACACAAACTCACTGAAGGGGTGGAGAAGAAAGAAACTGACCTAAAAGATGGTGAAAAACAAGTGTTTGTCTATATCTTGGAAGGCTAAGGACAAAAAGAAATGCACACAAACATTGCACTCCATTTGTTAAATTTGTTTCACATAGTAGTAAAGTTTAGCAATTCTGACATTCTTACATATATGTTAAAGTTGAAAGAATGAGAAAATTATATTAAACATGATAGGAACCAGGTTTCTCACTGTCAAAGAAAGAAGTTTCAAATAACCTTACAAATAACCAAGATGGGAATGTTAGAATGAACCCTGTAGTGCTGGATCAGAGTCAAGCAGACCCACGTGAAATCATGTTTATTTTACCATAGATAGATAGATAGATAGAAGATGTAGGAAGAATATAAATTCACATGTTTACAAAGATAGTATATACACCTATATGTCCTGGATCTGTCTGCTAAGAGGGCTTAGGAGAAAAGCAACCCAATAGTGATACGCACACATAGCGCCCAGACCTTGGTTTCTAAACAGCTTTCTCCAATGAAAATGGCTGATACTATGGTTGAGGCAGGGGACACACAAGATGATTCTGGAGTATCTCGTACTGTCAGAAAGTAAGAAAAAGTATAAGAAGGGGAAAAAATATAGTATATGTCAAAAGGATACAGGAGGCAAACCGAAAGAGCTTACAATGCCTAAAATGAACAATTTGAGCAAAAATAAATAAATAAAAGTGTTGGACTGTATTATACAAAGAATATAATAAATATCCACGGGCCCATATGAATATAATTAAGAGGCTGAATAAATAAGTAAATGGGGGAGAATGGGTTAACCTTCTTACAAAAGAATTCCAATTAATAATTGTAGAAAAAATGAGGGTAATAAAAAATCCCCATTAGGACAACGATAGTAATAATTGCAACAGGCAAGATCCACTGATAAATACTAAATTAGTGAGCAAAACTTAGGAGAAACTTGATATTTGCATAGCCTCTGGATACTGCCCCTCAACTAGTTGTTAATTATTGTGGTGTCTTAACTGTGTCTACCAATTTTTTAATACTCTTCCCTCCCAGAGGTAGAGCTTAATTCTCTTTCCCTTGAGTGGGGGCTGAACAATTTGCTTCTGACAAATAGAGTAGGAGAAGGGAAAAAGAGTAACTTTGCAGTGGAGAAATATGGCAGACACCATCTTAACTAAGTTATCAAGGTTAATATCACCAGTAATACGTAATAGTGATATCATGCACACCCTGATATAAAGCAATGAAAAGGGCAAATCATTTCTGTGACATTTTTCCCCAAAATGTGTAACTTCAGTCTAATCAAAAGAAAATCTCAGACAAGCCCTAATTGAGAAACATGCTACAAGATACTTGACCACTATTCAGAAAGGTCAAGGTTATGAAAGACAAGAAAACATTGAGAAATTTAAGAGACTAAGGAGATACGACTGCTACAGGCAATATGGTATCCTGTATTGGATTCAATAATAGGAAAAAGAGTATTAATGGAAAAACTAGGGAAACCTGAATAAAGTCTAGTTTAGTTAATACTATTGTACCAGTGCTGACTTCTTAGTTTTGATAAATGTACCATGGTGAGCACCAGGGGAAGCTGAGTGAAAGGGATATACAAACTCTGTACTATCTTTATAATTCTTTTGTAAATCTAAAATTATTTCAAAAAAAAGTTTTAAAAGCATTACGTATTAATTTAATTTCATCAGACGTGCTGCTTAAAAGTCAGCATGCTTTTGTTTTCTGAGAATTTCCAAGAAGTTGAACAGGTTCTTGGCTGTTATGAGAGTGGCAACATGTGAGTGTAACACTAGCCTGAGAACCTGAAGCCTTTGGTCCAAATTCCAGCCCCACCAACAAGCATGATCCCCAGGCAACTGGGGACCTCCAGCACCCAATCCTTAATCCTTAAGATAAAGAGTTTCCTAATCCTTAAAGTAAGGATTTTTAGACAATATGACTCCTTACAGACCTCTTCTATCATAAAAAAAAAAAAAAAAGAAAAGGTGGAGGGGAGAGAACTTATAGTTCTAAGAAAATATAAAAGTTAAAGTATATTTTTTCAATGTAAAATATATACCAAAAATACAAATGTCAATAAATTAAATAATTGTTGGAGATGTTAGGAGCATAGCAAAGACCATCTGACAGTGTTGGTGAGCTAGATGAAATTGCAAAGAACACTGATATGGGAGGGAAATGAACCTACCTCTATTGGTCACCAACCAGAAAGAAAAGATACATCAAAGCCAGTAGCTCCAAATAAGAGGTACTGTCAGTCCTGGCTGTGAAGGAGTGGTCACGCCCATCATCAACTGCAAGTGCAACACCACGGACATTGTTGCATGAAGAAGCATGTTAGGGCACCTAATCAGCTGGTTGAGAGTAATGACTACTCCTTCAGACACACAGTGAATTGCTTAATTCTAACTTTTAAGTTAAATCATAAATCCATTCATTCAAGCATCACAGCGCTCTATATTAAATGAATACCAAAAATATCCAGGAAAGAGTTTAGTATAATTGTCTTCAATACTGTTTGCAGCCTTTATTATAATATTTAGTCTCTTTTTCTCATTTAAGCAATTACCAGGGCTGCCATGGCTCCACAATAAGGTCTTAGAAGAGGAAGATTCTTTGCCTTCTGGTTCCTGAAAGCAAGCTTATTAAGAATGACATAGGAAGAATAGCAAGCACTCATTTTCTAAATTTCAGGGCCCTTTTCTGTAAAGGTCAAAGGGTACTATAAAATGTGTCAGGGAGCCACACATGCAGATATTCACATTTCACGTAGAAATCCTTTTGGATTGCAAGTCTCTAAGTGGGTCTCTGTGAGAGGCAAGTATTCAGAATGTTACTCTTTTCCCAAGAGAGAGCAGCTTTTGATTGTGGAACATGTTACATTAATGAAGCTTTGTTGGCAGCTGGTGAGTGAAGCTTCTGGGTAGCATAATGCATTTTCCCTAATACTGTGTTAAAAAGAGCCAAGCCTGAGCCATGTTCCAATTACTTGGGAAAGAAACCAAAAGAGTACAAGCGAATACTATTTTTTTGGTATTTGTTTATTTTGATACAGTTTCAAACTTACAGAAAAGTTACAAAAAGAAAACAAAAAGCTGCCATATATCCTTTACGTAGAGATATATAATATATGTAATTTGTGAGGAGATAATTTGAGACTACATATATCCCGATCTTCATCAAACTTTCATCCGTTAGTATTAGAATCCATTGATGATTCTTGCTCAAATCAATTATTATATGACTGTTGTAAAAGGGTAATTTTTCTAACTAACTCACTCCTTCAACATTTATTAGTTGGCATTCTACTCTGAGGAAGAGCCTATCTTCATCTTTTATTTATTTATTCATTTATTTATGTCAGTGGTGACTCATGAGTTATTTCATTCAATGGTTTGTAATTCATTGTCATTATTTACTTTGATGGTAAAATTGTCAAGTGAAGGCCACTGAAAGAGCATTTAAGGCACATTAGGTAAGTTTTCCAAAGTTTGCTTTAGAAGCAAATGGTCACTTTGCCTTCAAAACATTTTGAGGCAAAAAAATTGTGTTCTCTTGTTTGAACAGAAACACTAACAAATCTTTTCCTTGCTTAGGAACTCCTGTCTAGACACATTACTCCTTCACAGCACAAAATCTCTGTTTTGCTCCCTATCCAGGGCTGCAGTTAATTACATGAAGAGACAGATGCTGAGCAGCCTAAGGCTTTCTCTGCCACCGCGGCGAGGCTGAGCTCCACTCAACAAGCAGGTAGTGAGTGAAGACAAATGCTGTTTGACAAGGCAGCATATCCCAGCACCCAGGGATAGAAAACAGACAGGCCACTCTGTGTTCCCAAGCAAAGACAGAGAAATATCAAGCAGATTGTTTCTGACAGAAATCATATCACAGCCGCACTTCTAGACAAAGTCCGTGTGAATGAAATGATACACTTTCTGTTTCCCATCCTCCCCTTTAACAAAAAGCAAGTATGTCAAAAGTACATTGGAGGTGACAGCTCAATGCAAGGTGGTTAGCAAGATTTTATAAGCTTGGTTTCCCTTTGGAGATATTAAAGAATCAGCAACAGTTCATCGATTTGGATACTGTAGGTATTCCTCTTGATTCTAATGAATTTCCAGGTTCCTAAATACTACAGCTTAAGTACTCTATGTTCACTGAATGTTGTGTCAAAATAGAAAATTAAAGTCATGAGCAGCCTTTATTTCACAAGGAGAAATAGAATAAATTAGACTTCCCCAAAATTTATTAAGCAAAGATTAGCAGGAAAAATACTTTCCCAAATGTAAGTTCATGCTAGAATACAGGCAGAAGTTACGAGGCCACCTAATGACTTATTCTTAGTCATTAATGGATACAGAAATGGTATACAAATAAAAATTTCTCCCCAAATACTACCATTTGGAAGGGAATGATATTTTATTCAATACAGAAATATTCAATAGTTATGCCAATGTTTTACTCATTAGTTGTTAATGAATGTGAATTTGAATGATTCTTGTCAAAGCATAACTAAATTATTTTAATATACTTGTTTTTAACATTTTTGTTTTTCATTTGGTTCATTGAGGGTGCTTAAATGTTATGTTACAGAGACAATAAATCAAACAAATATGTGAGTTTTAACCAACTGCTGTTTTCAGAAGCCAAAAAAGAACCCAAATACAACCTGCTGTGAGCCCAACTGTTGGATGGAAGACCAACAACAATGATTATTCCCAAAGGAGAAGAGGGAGGGGCACCAAACAGATATTCAGGGTACCAGCAAGAACCAGAATAAGCTTTATGCAGAGAAGATCAACAGTTCACTTTAGGGGAAGTAGAAGAAACTGGCTCTCAAATTATGTCACAATTTCTATTGCTTTAAATAATCTTTCAATTATTCCTTTAATTTTCTTATGCACTGTGTCCACTTTGTGTGTGTGTATGAGAGAGAGAGAGAGAGAGAGAGAGAGAGACGCATGTAGAGGAGACCTCTAATATGAAATGGGGTTGTCAGGACAGCCTTGCAGGAGGAAATGATACCATGGCTGACATCTAAGCCAAGACCTTAAGGATAAGTAAGAGTTAGTGGGGCAAAGAGAAAAAATTCTAGTGTAAGGAAATGTCATAGGCAAAGCCTGGATGAACAAGCATAATGTGTCAGACAATGAGAGAAGTGAAGTGTAGAGTGAAAAAAAGTATATCTGGAAAGACAAGGAGGACGGATCATGGGACTTTTACAGCCTAGGCTAAGCAGTGTGATACCAGTCAAGGATGTTAAACAGAGGAAGGACAGGATAAGATTTGTATTTTAGAAAGAACAGCAGTGTGTAAAATGTGTTAAAACTGAAAGGAAGCTAACCAATTTGAAGGCAAGAGAAATTTTCAAGAAGTTGAGAGGTTTACAGTATCTTAGAAATTAACTCTGTTGGGAATGAGGAGATAGTATGGATGATGGGTAGGTTTCTGCTTGGACAACTGGTGGCTGGTGACGCTATTCATTGAGAGAAGGAGTTTCTGGGGGAATGATGATAAGTTTTGGAATTGCTGAGATGGAGTTCCTGGTAAAATTCAAAAATAAGTATCCAACTACCTATCACAGAAGAAATTTTTGTCCTAAATTATTTATGAAGAGATATATGAGAACCACTCTTGTAAATGTTGAGGGAAACAACGCAGTTTGTGTGTGTGTGTGTATGTGCCCAAATGGAACCAAAGTTTGCTTCAATGATTATATTGTCAAATAGTATACAAATCCCTCTCAATTGTCGGACCATTTATGTTCAATATACAGAGTGTTAAATTTCTTTCCAATATGAGAAGCTAATCTAGAATGCTTAAACCAAAGGACTAACTTGTTGTCCTTCACATTTCACTGGAATGCAGTATTTAAGGCCTGGCCAGGGGATGATATGCTATAATAGTTAAGAATACAGTTAAGGTCAGTCTTCCCAGGTTCAAATCTCATGTTATGTCTAAATAGCAAAGTAATCATGGACAAAATTTTCTCTGTGCCTAAGTGTAGTTTCCTATCTATAAAATGGAAGACAATACCTACCTCATTGAGATTTAAAACAGATAACATGTCTAAGCATTAGAAGAACACTTTAGTAGGAATTGAACATATGTTTGCCACTATTTTATAACAACTGTTAGCATATCTGGATGGATGGATGGATGGATGGATATTCGGTTCCCCCTGAACCCATCATGCAGAAATTAAGAATATTAAAACATATATAGTGAACTGACATATCTCCTGGTGCCAAATAGCATATTTTATATTCTCTTCAAAATACTTAAAAATTCAAAATGTTGACTTCTTGACTTGCTATATCTATTACACATACACTTATATGTGTATATATATACAGTAAGTCCCCTACATACGAACCTTCATGTTGCGAACTTTCAAAGATGCGAACGTGCGTTCGCATGTCCAGTCACATGAGTTAGTTCAAGTGTCTGGCATACATTGTCATGTGCGTGCATTCTCTACAAGTGGTTGTGCTTTTGTGTACTTTACTGTACAGTACCGATAGAGTACAGTAGTACAGTGTCTTTATTTCAAGCCCAGGATGTCTAGAAGCAAGTGTAGAAGCAGCAGTGATGTAGCGGGTACGGTGCTACCCAGACATCACTGGATTGTTTTTTTCAAGAGGGTAGATAGAATTGAGTCCAGCAAGGAACCAGAACCTGTGTCATCAACGTCAGGCGTGAGTGAAACTGCAGGTTGCCCTCCGCCTCCTATTGCTGACGATCCTTCAGCTCTACCATCTCTCACCTCCTCTCCCTCCTCCAGTCAGAAACTCTTCTTGCCTGTTCACTCGATGCCAACCCCTGTGTGCCAGCTGTTGTACTGTACTACTGTACTTTTCAAGGTACTGTACTGTAAGATTAAAAATGTTTTCTTTGTTTTTTGTGCTTTTTGTTTATATATTACTTGTGTGAAAAGTACTATAAACCTATTACAGTACAGTACTCTATAGCTGATTGTGTTAGTTGGGTACCTAGGCTAACTTTGTCGGACTTATGAACAAAACTGGACTTAGAAACACACTCTTGAAATGGAACTCATTCATATGTAGGGGACTTACTGTATAAAAATCTTTATTTAGTCAATCAAACAACAAACTAAAAACACGGTGTTGATCCTCTACAATGACAAATTCTTTGTTAGAGATAGTCTCCTTTCTTATCTCCATCAAGTGGTCCATCAGACCTGCACCCATCCTTGTTTCTTGTTGTTAGTCCGCCCCCAGCAATGGTGACTCACCACCTGGATTGCATGGTCAGCCACAACACAACCCCGTTAGAGCCCAGACCTTCTGTGTTGCTTGCTAGCCCACTCCGCTTTCCCAGTTCTTTTCCTGGATCCTGGGGCACAGCTGCAATGAAACACAGAGCTCTACCAGCCTGTCACACCACATATTCACACAGTCCAACTTCAAGGGAGCTCTTGCTGCTCTAAGCAATCTTTTTAGTCACTCAGTTCATTTCAGTTCAGCCCAATTTAACAAGAATATACTACACTATACTACACTATACTGTACTATGGTATAAAGATATACTATATGCAGAACACTTTGTTAGGCAATAAAGGATAAAAGAACAAGACTAACCCCATTCTCAGAGAATTTATAATCTATCAGGGGAGCAAAATGCATGTGGCAAATGCCTCAAAGGCAGGATGGGGAAAATGGTATAGGATTTCAGATTTTTTCTTCTCTCCTTCAGATCATCCACTCATTCTTTACCCTCAGCCAAGGACCACAACTTATAGCTCACTGAGATCATGGCTACTTGATATAAACCCCTACAGAAACATGTTTCACCATCTCCATGCATTTCCAGCTTCTCATACTCATTAACTCTTCCCTCCATTCTCTGCATTTTTTACTTTGATCTATCTCCTGTTACTGATAAGGGACCTTCCTCCCATATTTGTGTCCTCCTTGGCCAATATCTTTAACCTTTTCTTCTCTGCCGTCCAATATGCACATAGCTCCTCCTCCTAAAAGAAAGACTGCTCAGTCTTTATTTTCACTTGACCCGTGCCACTGCCAAACCTTTCTGTGTTCCAGTTCAACCCTACATCTACAAACCTTTTTCCACCCACACTCTCAAAACTCTCTCAGGCATCACCAATGTCTTCGTTCTCGATCAGGTCAACAGCTTTTCCCCTAGTCTCCTTCTCTTTGATGTTTCTATAGCCATAGGTACAGAGTATCATTCAATTCTTCTCAAAACTCTCTATGCAGCTTGCCTGATGATACCACACAAGGGCGGGATCTCTTTTTAATTCTCCAACCAGTACCTGCTGGTTTGTCTGCTTGCTTACTTGTTTGATACTTCCCTTTCCTCCTAATTGTGAATTGCCTCCAAGGGTTAGTTCTAAGCCCCCAGTCTTCCCTTTCTATAGATTCCCATATAGGACACATATATTCTCGTGGCTCATCTCTGGGCTGATAACTCCCAAATTCCTACGCCCAGGCCCTTTCTCTCACAAGCACCAGCCCTTGTGTCCACAACAATCTACTGAACAGAGCAGAGGCTCTGGGATCAAACTACCTCAATTCAGCTTCCTGCTCTGTCACTTTCTAGCAGTGTGTGTAACTGGAAATGTTTAATCTCTCCATTCCTCAGTTTCTTCATCTTTAAACTGAAAGGAATTATAATGCTACCTCAAAAGGTGGTAATAAGAATTTAATGAGATTATTCATAAAACACAGTACTTTGGCTGGGTCATAGTATGGGTTCCATAAGTATTAGCTCTAACAATACTATCAATAATAAAGTAATAAAACTCCAAGTTGAAAATTTCATGATTATAAATAAAAACTAAATAATAAAATAAAATAAAATAAACCCTTCATGAGAGAGCAAACAACAACCCTTCTAAGATTGTTGTCTCCTAAAATTCTTCTAATAATTTAAATTCAAAAACTTAGCTTTGGGCTTCCCTGGTGGCGCAGTGGTTGAGAGTCCGCCTGCTGATGCAGGGGACACGGGTTCGTGTCCCGGTCCAGGAGGATCCCACGTGCCGCGGAGTGGCTGGGCCCGTGAGCCATGGCCGCTGAGCCTGCGCGTCCGGAGCCTGTGCTCCGCCATGGGAGAGGCCACAACAGTGAGAGGCCCACATAACGCAAAAACAAAACAAAACAAAAACTTAGCTTTAACTTTGATCAACACTATTCTCCCACATTTACATCTAGAAACCACAATCTATTTTCTTATAAGTGATTCTCCTCTCTGCTCTGTAGTGCTCATTGTTACTCCTACCATCCCACCAAGACCTTCACCTCCCCATCCATCTTGAAGATCACAACACAGACAGACTCCATAGGAGGGTAGAATGGTGCTGGGATAGACACCTTGCTTTATAACCAACTTGTTAGGTAAGTCTCTTAACTTTTCTAGGCCTTAGCTTCCTCATGAGTAACTCAAGGAGGCTGGATTCTATTTTCTTTAAACGAGTTCTAAAATTCAATAATCCTTGAAATTATGAAGACTGTTGTCACTCTGTTTTAAAATATACGTACCATGTAGACAGGAAGAATAAAACAGAAGTCTACATTATTAAAGAGCTCAGATGTGAGACAAAAAGAGTTTCTAAGAAACTGGAGAAAAGGTAATGTTTCATCTCAGTGACACTGAGGGATTAAGCAGGACCTCTGATAGTGACATTTATAACCCATTTACAAGGAACTTGGTTCTAAAGCAAAGCAGGCTTGAAAACAATATTGTCTTGAAATGGGACCATTAAAGATTGCTGAGTAAGGATTCCTAATATTCACCTGAAAGCAAAATAACCCCAGTCTCAACAGGCTGAAGGGTGGTAAAACAATCTCTCTCTCTCTCTCTCTCTCTCTCTCTCTCTCTCTCTCTCTCTCTCTCTCTCTCTCTCTCTCTCTCTCTCGTCACTCACCCTGGGGGAAGTCAGCTGAACTATAATAAGGAGCCCCATGGAGAGGCCCAGGTGGCCAGAAAATGAGGTCTACTGCCAACAGCCACACGAGTAAACTTGGAAGCAGATCCTCCAGTTCCACTCAGACTTTAGATGACTGAACCCCTGACAGCTTGGCTACAACCTCATGAAAGACGCTGAGACAGAACCAAACAGCTAAACTGCTCCTGGATTCCTAATCCGCAGAAACTATGTTAGATCATAAATGTTGTTTCGAGCCACTGATACGGTTTGAGGGTTTGAGTCCTCCCCAAAGCTGCTATGTTGAAATTCCGATTCCCAATGATCACATCAGGTATTAGCAGGTGGGGCCTTTGGGAAGTGATTAGGTCATGAAGGCAGAACCCTAATGAATGGGATTAGTGCTCTTATAAAAGAGACCCCACAGAGCTCCCTAGCCTCTTCCACCATGTGAGAATACAATGAGAGGTATGCGACCCGGAAGAGGGCCCTCACTCCATCCTACTGGCACCTGATCTTAGCTTCCAGCCTCCAGAATCGTGAGAAATACATTTCTGTTGTTTATAAGCCACCCAGTCTGCGGTATTTTGTTGCAGCACCACGAGAACGGACTAAGACAGTCAGTAAGTTTAGGGTAATTTTTTCCTCAGCAGTAATGTACCACTTTATTCAAAACCAGCTTAAAAGCCTGCTGCTAAATTTATTGATTTGATATGATGCTAGTCATTCTTATTCCATAACGTTTAAAAATCACTGCCTTCACTATAATCCTTCATGACCAAGTCATCAGATGCAGGCACAACAGTAAGGAATTGAATCGGTGGTATTTGGTTTTATACAAGCTTGACATATTAATGCTTGTATATTAATGCTTGACATATTAATATTTATCTTCTACTCACCAATTCCAATATTCTACATTCAAACTATGCTCTAGGTGACCCTTAACTGAGATTTAAATTTCATTCATTATCCCAAAGTTTAAAAAGCATCTTACATCTTCCCTTTCTTGATTCTGTATTAGCTATATTTAACATTCCAAAATTTCCTCTTTTTTCCCATAATGTAGTTAAATCCCCTTCTTACTGTTAAACAGACTTCAGCCATATTAAAAATTGTTTCTCAGTAATAACGGGTTATCACTGAAACGCTTCATTTTTCCTCTTCTCCTACTCATCAGCTGCTCTTCTCTTTCCTCCACCTGCTTATGTTGTTACTTGCTTAATTTTCCTTTTCTCTTGTTGATCTCTCCCTCTGATGTTTTCCTGATAGCAAAAACCCATCTGATTGCATGTAAGAGCCATATTTTTCTTGCCATATGTATGGGTTTTGCCTCTCAAATGACTTATGTACACTTGAACCCTAATTATGAGGTAACTGCAGAACCTTTGGGGAAAGGATTGTTATTCCAAGGATATGAGTGAAGCAGTTTGGATAGAAGGATGCAGACATCCTTAGTCATATGCTTTGTGATGTCAGCATTCTGGAGAAATGGTTATCTGTAATAAGTTTTAATCAATGCTGCAGTCAAAGTTAGAGTACAAATGGGTTTCCAGGTGAGTGAAGCCAACTGGATGTCAGCCAGTCTGTAAAGGGCGCTTGGAGACTTTAGTGGTAGAAATTAAGAAGCAAGCCCAAACAGTTCTGAGAACATTAACTGATCAAGACCGTCTAAGTTATTAAATGTCTACTACGCAAGCAAAAGTCAAAATGATATACTCATTTAAAAAGCCCCCTCTGTTATTAAGCATCTTTTACCGTGGCAAATTACATCTAGATATTGTTGAAGGAAAAACAAATTGAAGTACAGTGGAAAGAGGTGTTGGATTTTAATCCCATCTCTTCACTTTTTTAGCTGAAAGAGCTTGTGTTGATCACCTAGTTTCTACGGGCCTCAGTTTCTTTGGTCGTAAAATGGGAATAATAATACCTCCCTTAAAGAGTGCTAATAATGATTAAAGGAGACAATGCATGTGTGGCACATGCAAAGTGCTCAGTAAATGGTGGCTCCTTTAAATTCCTCAGATCAGTGGTGAAAAGGAGAGTAGCAGGAGTCAGAAAAAAGTGTTAAATTTCCTTCAGATGACATGAGAGGAATGTATTTTTCTTCCAATAATTCTCAGATTTTAAGGTTGCCATTAAGTGTTTGGGCTGAGTCACTGTGTTTACCATCTTTTTCATTATATAGTGTTTAATGCAGTAACAGCTATAAAATCATATATGCAGAGGAGACTGCATATAAATAAATAACTATAGTACAGAAGGTGAATCATATATAAAATGTTATGTGAAAACTGAAAATGGATTAATTGACTATGTGACTTGGTTGGGTTGGGGTGGGTGGTATCAAAGAAGGTTCAAAGAAGGGCATTTGAATTGGGTCATTAACGAAGAGTAGAGGAACTCATTCAGTGGACAGGGACAGTGGGAGGGACAGCATGTGTAAAGGCCCCTAGGCTCCAAACACCAAGGCTCATGTCAGTGGTGCCCAGACTTGCCAGCAATTGAAATCATTGGGGAATTTCAAATAAAGCGATGCCTGTGTCCCACCCCCAGATATTCAGATTCAACCGTCTGAGGGAGCCTGTGTTTTGAGAAGTTTAAAGGACTCCCAAATGATTTTAATATGCATACAATTTAGGAGCTACTAGCAAGTTAGTTTTCTGTGAGTTGTTCTATCTACCTGAGTGTAGGAGAAATAGCGGGAGATGAACACGAATTGCCATACCATAGAATTTGGACTTTATATCCTAGTCCAGAAATTGTTTGATTGTATAGTCCTATAATTTAACATTTTTATATACACCCCAAAATGTGTATATGCATTTATTCATTAACATATACATGTACTACTGTAATAACACGGTATGTACCATATATACACAAAAAGTACAAAAAATGATTAGCAAAAAATAGGAGAGTATTTTAAGTAGTTATTTTATTTATTGATGGTTAAAAAAACCTTTCTTCTCTTACGAAATTGTTATTAAAATATTATTTTGTATAAGCAATAAATAGTATATGCTTCATGTTTTGTGATTTTAAAGCAAAATGTTAGAAACAATCTAGATGAAAGCAACTTAAACTGTGACACACTCACATAACGAAAAAGTACGCATGAAAAACTGAAGGAGCACATTTTTTGTACTGATGCAGAAAAATCTCAAACATTATTAAGTGGAAAAAATAAAGCAAGGTACAAACAGTAGTTGGAATATTATCACTTGTGCAAAGTGAATGAGGTATATATTTATATTTCTTTGTGTTTATGCATTAAAAAAAAAAAAGAACACCTCTGGAAAGATCCACGAGTAATGAATAAGAGTAATTTCTTGGTGGGTATGGGAGTGGCCTGATAGGTAAGGTAGGGGGCACTGGTAGACAGAAAACTTGTTACTATACACCTGTTCGAAACTTTTATTTTTGAACCATGTGACTGTATTATCTATCGAAAATAATTAATTTTTAAAAATTCAGTGGTGAGGATATACACATAAAAGCATAAAAAGTGTTCTCCAATAGTCTCCTTTCCTATTAAATAACTGTTTGGGAGCCAAAATAGCTTCCTGCTACTAATTTGATGTGCAATAAGTAATTAGTAAATATTGAATGTATGAGTGAGGGAATGAAATGGATCAATTCTTCACGATATTATTAAAGGCCTTGCACCAGTTGGATCTACTGTATCTGCTCAATTTATCTTGCACTAGTCTCAGAGACAATCACTTGCATCTTCTTACAGTCCCTATATACTTATTCTTACCCTCGCTAATGAGGTTTTCCCCACCACGGAACCCCCTTTAGTTGTCAATCCAAATTCCACCTTTCATTTAGAGCACAGTCTCATATCCACCTTCTGAGGGGCTTAAAACAACAGAAATGTATTGTTTCACAGTTCGAGAGGCTAGAAGTCTGAAATCAAAGTGTCGGCTGGATGATGTTCCTTCTGAAACCTATAGGGAAGAATCCTTTCTTGTCACTTCCTAGCTTCTGGTGGTTTGCTGACAGTATCTGGCATTCCTTGACATGCAGCTACAGCACTTGAGTCTCTGCCTCCATCCCTGTGTGTCTGTGTCTCTGCCTTGTCTCTTATAAGGACACCAGTCACACTGGGTCCTAAGGGCCTACCCTAATTAAGTATGACCTCACCTAAACTTCATTACATTTGCAATTACATTTGAACTCACACTCACAATCTTAGAGAATAAAGCTATGTAAAACTAAATATTGTGAAAAGTACCATAACAATATTCAAAAATAAAAATAATTATATGGTGGGAATTGAAATTATATGCCATATTTTAAATTTTTGTGTTATGTGTCCTTTTTTCCATTTATTCTTTTTTCCCTGCATTATTAGAAAAATGACATGTTCATTATAAAATAGTAGGAAAACATGTAAAAAATCACCAAGAATCTGCACAGCCCTAGCATCCCCAGACAACCACTCTTAACAGCAAGTTCTCATTCTGTCTTTTTTAAATGATAACTTCTAGATTATTTTTACATATTTAGATGATGTGTATACGCATTTTGTATTTTATTATTATCAATTAAAATTATAACATAAGCAAGTCCCCATGCTATTAAAAACACTTCGGAAAAAAACGTTGTCAAATAATTCATAAATGAAATGTAATCTACTTAGCAATGCCCCCATAGTCAGATACCTTGTTTCCAAAACTTTATTAGCATTAATAATGCTACATAATGAATAATCTCCATTTCCATTAACTTCCATTTGTCATAAACTCCTAGTATAACACTTAATTTTTAAAGCTATAACTTAGTATGTAACTCAGAGGCATTTTACCATATGTAAAGTCTTCATAATTCTGAGTATAAACTATGTTATCTATAGTAATTTCAACTAAAGCACTTGAGAATTAACATGATCAGCATCTTAAAGAGAAAAGTAACATTTAAGACTATCTAGAACACATATAGGGCATTGCTTCCATGGGCACTCCTGTTATAATCTCTCCCCAAAGAGAGACATGTTAAAGCTCCCATCTCATCTATTGAGAGAAAGCCAGTAGATTAAGTGCTAATTCAAAATTTAAAAAGCCATGATCATTGTAAAATAAGTAACATTTTGCCATAAGAAAAACAAACCTATAGTTTATGTATTTCAAGAATAAAATTTTACACATTTGAAATTCCTAAAACATATATTACTATTAATATAAAAATACTATTATGAAATAAAAGCTATACACACACACACACACACACACACACACACACTGAAGACCACAAAGCACTTGAGCGTGGATAACTAAAATTCAATGAGTTAAGCAACTCCTTCTCTTTAGAGGCAAAAGTATAAAGTTGAATATAGTACTTTTTTTAGTGGAAAAAGAATAAAGCATTAAAATATTTAATGAGACTTTTTCTAAGACATTTATGACTGCTGTCATTTTGCCAGGTAATATATTTTATATCGCTTGATTGAGTTGTTTGAGACCATTGAAACAACTAGTGAAAGTGTTATCCTTTCAATTTTAAGGTCATAAAAACTAAAACTTACTTTAATGAACTTCTCATCCCAACCTCCAATATCTATGAAGTAAATACAACAGGTAAACATCCAAGTCATACATGAGAATACCGAGGCCTAGTGTGTATTAATTATGCACCAAATCTGATACACAGTGCAACATGGCATGTTAGAAAGAACGTGGGCTATAAAATGAGACAGTAAAAATAAATAACTTTAGAAGGAAAAAAAAAACAGGAAAAAATAAAATAAATTTTTTTAAATGACTTTAGGAAGAGGCCTTTAGAATTGAAATTGCTTGTTGAATACGAACAGCAGAGAGATGTATAATGCACAAAGTGTCAGGTGTTCTTTTCATAATTTTAGGGCAAAGAAAGGAAGGAGAACATTTGAAACCTGTAATAAACATTCTTAATTCAAATATCATTTAAGCTCATTAATCGTTGAAAATTCATATCTGTATTTATCTTTAAAGAGAAGCATGAAAAGCTCTGTTATCCCTTTAGACATAAAAGAGATAAAAGAATGAAACTTGAAGAAAGGCCATAAATGTAGGAATTACAACATTACTGCCTTAGTAACAATTCTTCACTAATAGAATACATGACACAGTACCTTTATTTAATGAAGACTAAACATAGCAGAAACTACATAATGGCTGTACCACTGTAGATCAATTTGAGTCTAACGTAACAGAAATGATCACTGATCCCAAGACGTTATGGAATAGTAAACTTAAGATATTTGCTGCTTTTCAAGTTTATCTATGATTATTTAATTTTCTTTTGTGTGTGCTCAAGTATAGCTGTTATGTGACTACACATGAGAGAACCTGAAATTAATTTGTCTGTATGAGATCAGTGACTGTACAAATTCTTATGAGAACTAACATGCCATGACAATAGTAATTTTGATAAAATTACAGCAAGTACTACAATTCTCTGCCATCTGGCTGTCTCGTCATAACTACTCTGATGTGCTTTTTATTACTTAGTTATTTACTTCAACCACTTTATCAGTATAGTTTTAAAGCATGTAAATTAACGTGATGGAAGATTTTAAATGTTAAAGGAAGACTATCTTCATATATAAATGTTGAATTTTTCACCAAATTATGAGGCTTTTTGATGGCAAAAATATCACTTAAGAAAAAGTCATTTTGAGGAACTTTCTTAATTCACTTGATATTCAGTTATTATTATACTTCATCTTGGAAGCACAGCAATGCTATCTATGAAGCTGCCCTTGAATTTTTTCTACTGCATTGTAGTACTATATATTTCACTATTGTTTTGATTCTTATATTTTGAATTCAGTACCTTAATTTGATGGCATACTTTGTATATTTTCCATCACTGTGTAGTTACTTTTATGTGAATAATAACTAAACCAACATCATTTGTACCCTTTATGAAATGTGGAGGGCAAATCAAATCTTTATCCACCATGAATCCTTTTATTTTAAAGACTAAAAGAAATGAACTAAAAATTCAAATATTCAAATTAGTCCATGAAAACTACACCTCATTTAAGATTAATTTTATTTAAGGCCTGGAAACTTCTTTTCCTTATGGTCAAATGATATCTCTTCATAGTCACATTGCCTAAATAATCTGCCTCCAACTCATAAAAATTCTAGTCTCCACCACGTGTTAAGGGCACAAAGGTTGAATTATGGTACACACTCCTTCCAATAGAACACTTTTTTCTAATTTGGCAGATAGAAGACATATTTAATGGTAACTCATTGTTATCGTGAAGGAAATGAGTTGCTGGTTTTAGTTTAGTTTCCAATGGGTCAACATCTATTTCATGGGCTCTCACAGAAATAACACTTGTTTATGACTTGGAAAGAAAGAGAATTGCGTAGTGTTTCTTCTGACCAATAAGAATATAATTGGGGTTGAACAATACTAGCAAAAAAAGCAGTGACATCACAGTCAGAACACTTGATTGTGTAGATTGATGAGCCCTATACCATAATACATACTAAAGGAAATTTCAAAACCTCTCTTGACTCAGTTGGCATAAAAAATTTCTTATAGATGGTAGAAAATAGCTTAGCTGTAATTCACTCGGAACTAATTTCAGTCAGCGCTAAAGCATGCTGGGTTGAAAATTAGTGTCAAATGACAGAATGGCATGACTTCTTAAAAGCATTTGAACTCAAATTTTATGTGCCCACAATGCACCTGATTTAAAGTTTCCAGGATTCAGGACTGAACCATAGTTACACACTGCCAACAGTATTCTCGTCTCAATCTTAAAGAAAATTGCACCCATGATTACACCCAAGATTTGGAATGGCATATCTGGGAAATACCATTGTTTACTCCCTTACAATCCAAAGCAGGGAATTAGTATAAAAGCCAATAAAAAATGATATACATTCTTTAAAACAGAACATTCATTATCTCAGGTTTTGGACACTGTAAAATGACATATAATAAAGCTCTCTTTTCCAACACAGACAAAAATTGTTAAAATAACTTTTAGTTCCTAAAATTTTCTCAAAATGAAACTAAAACAAGCTTTTTAAAAATATAAATGCATAAAACTATTAGATTGTTTTAATAATAGAGATACTTTCATATTATCCAAATGCTTTTCTTATTGGTCCAATTTTACATTTGTCCTATAGCTCTAAAAAGTTTCAAGGTCATTAGAAACAGAATAAGTGTCTTCTTCTCACTACACACTCCCTATCAAATATACTAAATAGAGTGGCTGATGCCCTGTCCACCGTCTTTACTGTGGTTCTATCTCTGAGTGTACTAATCATTTAGTAGCCTTTAAACAATTCCTGTTTTCATTATTTACTCACAGCATGATAAATCAGAGATAGCTAAATTCAGGAAGAACATAGTAAAGACCTGGGTTTGTAAATGAAATAGCAAATTTGGAGTGCAGAAACTGCAAAGTCACACTGTGATAAAACTATTTGATGTGTTCTTCTTAATGAAATGAACATACAAGGTTTTGTTTTCCCCATAAAGTTGAATTTCTTATTTTGAGCTTGGGTTTTCTACTAAATGGAATTTTTGCACATGGTTCTGGAAGTGATTAATGAAATCCCTGTATCACTAGGGAGTCCTGACCGTCTGAATCTAAAACTGTAACAAACTAAAGGGCTTGGATGGGGACTAATTAATATTAAAGAGTATATCTTGTTCATGGCACTGTGTAATAAGTCAACATGCTTTCAGTTTACCCCCTGTTTGAACTGATTGCTAAGTCAGGCCTGCCTCTAGTCATACACGTTATGAAGAATAAAAGGGATGTTAAAGCTTTTGCATCTAATGATGCTGAAAGTGAAAGGAAAGAATTGCTTCTCTAAACTTCCCTCAGTGGGAAGGAATTTGAATTCTTTTCTTGTTCTATTTCGTATTCTCCAGCAGAAATAAAATTTATCAAATCTCTCTATCTGCCAACTCAAAGGTCAACACAAATGATATCTTTCTTTTTAATCCAAGTGACCTTCTAAGGCAAGAATTCAAAAACATTCTCATTACACATTTTACAATCCTGAAATATAAGTCCTTCTCAAATCATAAGCAAGATAGGGTAGGGGAGTGGGAAAAATGTATAGTCTATTTCCTAATTACCATTACAAAAAATTTAAGTTGAAAAAGGAGACTTTTGTGATTAAAATGATTTTTCACTTATCAGAAAATGTATCTTTCAGAGTCAGAAGACAGTATTGGTGATGCAAGTAATACTGGTTACAATAGCAATGTGCAGATGTCTGTATTTCACTTGTGGAGGAAACAAAAATAATTTTATGAGCCCTTTACTGTACATTAAAAATATGGCTTTGTTTTAGCACACAGATTCATTGCCTCAGATATTCTCTTTTGTTTCAATTCTCCTTTACAATAATAAAACATATTTTGAGCTCTGCTTTTTTCTTGAACTTGGGGCTGACATTTATGCTAACTTTCAATGAGATTTTGGCATATATATATCTTAAAGGATACATTATTGATACTGATGCTATACATTTTTTACTCTAGAAAGTCCAAAGAAAAATTGTTCATCTTTACACACCCATAAGAGGAATTTTATTCACATGGTTTCTATTACAAATACACAGTGACAAAAGGAAGCTTCCTTCCATATAAGATGATAATTTTCATAATACACACAGTCAAACTGATAAAAGCAAGATCAAAATTCTTCAATTTTTACTTCAATTTGAAATAAAATAATGTGAAATACAGTTATTGTGGTATCAACTTGAAAAAAGAAACATTTTATATACTTGGACCAATAAGTCATGTATACAAATCACTTTTTTTTCTGGCAATTTTGAACTGCTTATCTTTCATAGGATTTCTTATGGCTATTTACATTTTCACTCAGTGAAAATCAATTACCTTCTTTCAATAAGCCTCATTTGCTACCTTTGAGTATAATAGAAACACCATTAGGATGATGACATTACCCAAAAGAAGGGCACCACACAGTTGGTAGACATAAATTAAGGGCCCTTTCACATATGTATTAGAAATACTGCTGTGACTGAAATATGCATAAAGTCTGTATCTATTAGAGCTATTAGTGTGTTGGGGTGATGATTTTGAAGGGGGAGGGAAGGATTGGTAGATTATGATCTACTACTTTGACAAAATTATGTATTTCCTTTTTTGCCTGGTATGTGCCATTGATGCAATAAGCCTGGGCCCCCAGCTGAGCTGCATTTGGAAATGCCACTGAGCATGGTATACGCGCTTCACTTCCCCTTGCCGAAGCAAGACTCTGTCAGGAATAGAGTGCATATGTGCCGCCAAGCCCACTCCTCCTCCATCACGCTGACCTCCACGGCTCTGTGGATGTCTGCCTGGGTGAAGCTACCACTCATGCGGAAAACAGCTCCTGCAGACCAATTCATAGGATTTAGGGACATTTAACTTCCATCAAGCCCACATCATCTTATTGGTATTTGAGGACTAACTCATTACTGAATATTAATGGCCATAACATAGAGAGTTGTATATTTCCCAGGGGAAGGGAAAAAAAAAAAATCTAGAAATTCCCGCCCCCCTCCCCCAGACTAGAAAACAGAGGAAACCACAAATAAAGCCAGCTATTTTTATTTGAGTTCTTATAAGCTTAAGTAAAACAAAATTATAACATATTGACCCTTGGGGTGTGAGTGAAGGTTATGTACCTTTTAAAAAGGTGTTAGGATTACAAATTACAACTTTTGATGAATTATTTTCAGAATCATTTATGTTTAATGCAATCTTAAAAATACAGGAGACACATGGGTAGTTCTTTTGAATTGAATCATGAACACATAAGGATTATGTGAAAGGTTTAGAAGTATAGCAGAATGGTAGGAACTAACAGGTTGTCATTTTTGAACCTCAGAAGAATTGACAGATACTGGAAATATTTTCTTTTAATAGGATAAATAATTAAAACTTTACTCTCATTAATGAGTTCTCAAATCCACATTATTATGCTTTAAAAAAAATCTCCTAACTTGATAATGTTAAAATACCTAAAATCAAAGAGCTGTGTATATAATTTACCAAGCTTTAGTACAGACTAATTCTAGATATTAATATACTTTTATTAAAATGTTTATTGTAATGACTCCAATTTTTAAAAAGCTTTTATAATGCTAACATAATCTTACAAGAAAAGAATTTAAAAAGCAAAATGCTGGGAATTGTCGTGCAGAAGCGACTTTTTGTCGAAAAGAAAAATTTTAGAGCAAAAACCTCCATGTCTAATGTAATATTACTATCCCCAGATGTCATAATTAAATCCAGATATCATATTTGATTACTATAAAGAAAGCAAGAAATGTTATGAAATTAATTTCACTAATCATTGCGTTATTATACATAATTTAAAAGAAAGTTTCTCTTACATAAATATTGAACACAGATCTCTGCTGGAATAATAAACTGAATCTAGAAAGACAATGAAATTCACACTGTAGAGCCTATAACTCTAAAACAGCTGTTATATTTTTCTTTTATGTCATCATGGACAAAGTAAACTATGGGATCTTAGGCTACAACTGTACTGAGACTTTCAATGCTTTTGAAATTCTGTAAATGATATTTTGCTAAGTAAGGCACATTTAGTTAAATCAACTGACGCAATGATACCACTGCACATAAGCTCAGTTCTGCAGAGAATCTACTTATAATGGAGTAGACTTCCCTTACTCAACTTCCTTTGTGCCAGAAATCTGGCATGTGGGATTGAATCCATATGAAATTTGACTTGCTGAGTCCATCACCTATATTTTATATGTCCATCAAATAAACAAGAGGCCCACAAAGTTCATATAGAGCAGGAACCAGAATGAACTCCCAAGAAATATTGCTTCAGATTAACGTCTCAGAAACTACACATTTCAAAAGGATATAGGTCATAACAAGTGAACAATTGGTTTCTATTAACATTTATACATGTGATATGGTATATTTTGATTTTAATTTACCAGCTCATGTCTCGTATACCATATTCCCTAATGTTTTTCTAATGAATTCCCTTGTAAAAGTCAGAGTGCTATGGAAGAAATATATTTTATAATAAAGAGAAGAAACAAGTTAGCACTTCAGACTGCTATAATACAATTATGCCTGGAAGAGGAGTAAAAAATTCTGTAGGGAAATATATAATGAGACAGTATACACAAAAATAAAAACTGAAGGTGTATTTGGGGCAAACCATACAAACAACAGGAACACAAACAACAAATGAATTGGACAGATTTGTTTATAATTCCTTTACTGTAATTAGAGGTGATTTTTTTTGTTTGCATGGAAGGAAGAGTTGGTTTGAAGTTGCCGGGACAGTATTCTTTTTCTTATTTTAGTTAGTTTAGCAAAGCTGAGTTTAAAGAGCTTATGGGAGGATAAAATTAACCCCAAACTGCTTGCAAGTAACTTAGGACAATTATCTTCCTCTTTTTAGATCCAATGTAATCAATTCTCACAATTTAGTGGGTCTTCTATTTTAAAAGGTAGCAGTCCCTGCCCCTCCCCTAATCCTCGTGAAAGAAGACACACCTGGCAGAGGTGGGAGGCCATGACTGTTTATCCAAAGGGACAGACAGCCCTTCCAGCAATTCCATCCCAGCTGTTTAGGGAGGGGCTGCTTCCTCTGTCTCCAGGGCAGAAGTGGTAAATGAGCTAATTGCAGCGGCAGTGATTTATGTACAAGATTGTATGTTGTCTGATAATTGCAGGCACAAAAATTGCCCAGCTACAAAGCTGGCCCAAAGAGGTCCCTTTCAAATGTAGAGAGGTAGAACTTAAACCTTTGTGAAAAAGAAATCCTAGATAATTTCTTAGAAAAAAAATTTGTTTCCATGTTCATTCCATATTCAAGTTCTGAGGAATTCTATCTCCCAGTTGGGAATGGCCTTTTATCATTTGAAGCTTTCAAAGATCTGTAGCCTAACTGATACGTTAAATGAAGGCAGAAAGTTACCTTGTCATTGTGAAATATATTCTGAAAGGAGTTTTTGTTAATGACTACTTAATTCTGTACTACAAAAAAAGTCTCCTTGTTCAGCTTTCATATACACATTTTATATACAGTTGACCCTTGAACAACAATGGGTTTGAACTGTGCAGTCCACTTACACATGGATTTTTTTCGATAAATAGACACCAAGTACTACACAATCCACAGTTGGTTGAATTTGAGGATGTGGAACCCCGGATAGGGATGGCCAACTGAAAAGTTACCTGAGGATTTTCAACTGTGCTGGGGTTGGCACTCCAGACCCCCACATTGTTCAGGAGTCAACTGTACACATTAACTGACTCAAAACAACATGAATTGTTAAGTGAAGAGAGTGATATAAAAAAGTACATTTCTGAAGGATGTTTTAAAAGTCTGAAAAAGTATCCCAAAAACTACAAAATCGCAAGGTTAGAACTTTTTTGTAGCTCTCTAGTTTCTCCCTTTGCTTTGTTTCAGAACTCTAAGAAATCTCGGAATTTTTAACCAATCAGCTTCATTTTTGAACTCTTTATTTTAAGCTAATTTTAGATTTATAGAGGAGTTGTGAAAATAGTACAGAGAGTTCCTGCATATCCTTATCCTTCACCCAGTTACCCTTTATGTTAACATCTTACATAACCATTGTATGATGATCAAAACGAAGAAATTAACATTGGTGCAATACTGTTAGCTAAACTACAGGCCCCATTTGGATTTCATCAGGTTTTCCACTAGTGTCCCTTTTCTGTTCTAGGAACCAATCCAGAGCACCACACTGCATTTAGTTATCATATCTCCTGGTCTCCTCTAATCTACGATAGTTGATTAGTCTTCCTTTTAAGACCTTGAAACATTTGAAAAATACTAATCAGTAAAATATCCCTCAGTCTGGGTTTGCCTGATGTTTGTTTTCATGATTTGACTGAGGTAAAGGATTTAGGGGGAGAATACCGTGGAGGTTTGTCTGTCTCCTCCAATCATTTCAGAAGGTACATGACATTCATATGTCTTATTACTGGTGCTGTTAATTTTGATCATTTGGTTAAGATGCTGTCTGCCAAGTTTCTCCACTGTAAATTACCATATTATCCCTTGTAAGTAATAACTGTTTAAATATTTATGCTCCTAAAACTTATTTGGAAATATATTATTTTACCTTAAACTTTCACCCACTAACTTTAGCCTCTGTTGATGGACCTTGCCTGCCGCAGTTATTGCTATGCAGTTCTAAAGTCAATTTTCCACTTCCTTCATTCCTTTCACATTTATTACTGGAATTCTCTTGAAAGGAAGAGTTGTTCCCCTCCCCCATTCAATTATTTACTGGGGTATGTATTTGTGGAAGTATAAACTCATGAATATTTATTTTATTCTTTGGCTTATATTTATTTATTTATTGCTCAAACTTTTCCAGCTTTGACCACTGAGAGCTTTTTCAGATCGGCTCCTGTGCCCTTTCAGCACGGCTCCATTTTATTTTTAAGGTAATTCCTTACTTCCTGACTCTATTTTAAGTAATCATTTTGAAGTTGCTCTACTCTACAAAAACTGAATATTTCATGTGGCAGACTGCATAGTCCTTTGAGACTGATCTTTTATCTCCTTGCGCCTAGCAGAGTAGCTGGCAAGTGACAGACATTTGTTGAACGTGCTTCAACTGAATGCTTGTTTACTCCTGTATTTATTCTGAACTTAAGAAAGGTAAAAGCTATTTACCATATTCTGTGTATGTCCTTAAATATACGTTCACTATTAAATCACTGCTCTCTTTTCTCATTCCATATAATCCTAGTTCCTCTGACCATTACTTACAGAGATTATTATCAATAGTATCATCATTATCATCCTGAAAAAGCCATCGCCAAACCTTGATCCACCTATGTCTCAGTAAGAGATTCTATAAAAAGCAAATTATGGGAGTGTCTTCCCTACCTGTCCCCTGACCTAAACCATTCAAAAATATTAATACACAAATACAATGTACATGTTTTATGAATTGTTAGTAAAACAAGGACTATAAAATAAAATCAATATATATGATTTTAAAGAGCATGGTGTAGAATAGTTTAGTAAAGAAATAACGGTAATAGGACTGGGGCCCTTGTACTCCTTAACCCTTAGTTTTTATAACTACCTTAAAATAATGGCTCCAAGGGTTTACTTTTTCTTTTGTTTGTTTCATTTTAGCAGAGCTCGCTGTTCAGATAGCAATTTACTGAGCGTCTATTATGTTCAGGGCAGTAATCTAACCATAAGTGTGAGGTACTACTATTATGATCATTATACAGATTTGAAAAACTGAGAGACAGAGGTAAGTTACTTGTCCAAGGTCATGAAAGGAGTAATTGTTGAGCAAGTATTTAGACTGAAGCACCTGCCCATAGCATCTACCTTCTCAAGCATTACACTGCACACTCCCTTTATAGGAGCTAATATATAAAACGGAGCTACTCTTGATAAAGTAGAGGGGTAGGAATGATTGCTTAGCTTCCCCTCCAGGCTCACATCCAGTGTCCCTGAATCCAGAGGCTCCAAAGGAACAAAGTTTGATAACCTAAGTTCTCAGCCAGTTCCTATTAGTCCTCAGGTTTTAACACTCTGAGTTCAGAGCTGGATTCTACTCAGAGTGGAACCAGTGTTAAGGCAAATGGGTAGACTACCTGATAGGTGTATAACTGCCCACATGTGTGAATATGCTGAAAGGGAATAGAAGCCAGTTTGGTTTCTAAAATTTTGCGTTTCCAAGAGCCTCAAGTCTCTTATCCCTATGTTGACCCAGAACTTACCTTGCCAGATGTGCTCATTATCAACTTAACATTTATTTGTTTGTTTTCCCTCAGTGAACTACCACATCTTCATAATGAATGGAATTGGCTTGCATCTGAATATTTCTTCCCCTTGTCTTTAATTCTAATTTTAACTTCCTAGATGCTAATCCTTTCCCACCATTCATCATGGTTTCAAAGATGATTCAAGCAAGCATTAGTCTTTTATTTAGTGTTTTTTAGAACAACAGAGAGCAGAAGTAGAAATCTGATCTAGTTAATGAATGTAAATGCACACAGAATTAAGCATTTGGATATCTGGTGTGTATTTGTTAATTCTTTCCATTTTTTTTAGCACCATACTTATTTTCTTGATTAATTACTATATGTTTAAAATCAACTGAAAAATATGTGTGTATATGTATATATATATATATATATATATATATATATATATATATATATATATATGATTCCTTAGTGTAATTTCAACTTTTTGTGCATGCTTCCATGTTTAGTAGTGCCTGCCAGATCCTTCAAAAATAGAGCAAGGCTCAAGGAGAGTTTGGGATTATAATTTGTTTGGGATGTGAATGTTCTGAAGATGAAGCCCTGATTCTCTGGGTCAAGTGACAAGTAAAATACACTGGAGGTCAATTCTGAATTTCATAACAGATTTTTGGAAGAGGAAAGTATCCCCAAATTTTTTTGTTTGACCTGTTTCACTTCCTGGCCTCTCGGGCAGGCTCATCACCTTTTGTGTCAATGTGTCTCTGTGGTTAATAGTGCTCTAGGCGTGGAGCACGGTTGAAGACCCAAATAGTAAATTTGACTCAAATCCTATGCCCTAACCTCAGGGCAGCTCTCCTGGGGAATAATTCTATTGTTGGAAGTGCTTTCCTTTGGATATATCTAAAAAAAGGTCTCTCTTTTGACAGAAAAAATGAAAGAAGGAAAATAAGAAAAGAAAGAAGGTAGGAAGGAAAAGCAAGGTTAGAAGCTAAAAGTGAAAAAAAGTAAGATTTACAAAAGAAATATTTTTCATATGCCATAATGTCAATTTTTTCTTAACTTCAAATTTCATAATTTGAAAACATTACTGTCAAATGTTGACATCCTCAACATTACAGTAAGTGCTTACTGTGGATATTTAGTTATGTGGTCATTAATACAAATATAAAATGCTAAATAAAAAGTTGTGTCCAGAATTATTATTTTAATTTATTCATCACTCATTAAACCCCTACTCTATGAGAAGCAATGTGCTCTATAAGGTTATAGGCTACAGTGCTTAGTCTACAGAACTTTACACATTAGAAGATTTTTTTTTAATTTTTGATTTGAAATGAAAAACAAAGGAAAAGGTATCAAAATTTTGTTTTAATGGGATCTGAAAAAGAATGATTTAAACAGGGCTTTAAAATATAACAGGAGGTATGATGTTTTAAAAGGTGATATGCTAAGTTAGTCTGTTTCAGATCCTAACTCTCCCTTTTACTAGTTCTTTGATCTTGTTCCAACCTCTGTCTCTCAGTCACCTGATCTTTAAAGTGGGGATAATCTTGATACCTAAATTCATATGGTACTAAATGTGAAATAGAGTCCTGGCCTGAGACATGGTAAGCACTTAATAAATCTTAGTATTGCTTTTAAAGAGACAGGGGGAAATGAGTCAGGAATTCTAGAAGAATAGCCTTTGAAAATTAAATAAGGTCCCTATAAAACTACACAAAATACGGAAATTATAAGAAATGATACAACAGTCACAAAGATAATGGGTATTATGCCATAGATTATTTATAGACACTGACTATTTGCTCTTTTAAAAGAAATAACCAACAAATTAGTATTAATAATAAGCACTTAAAACAGTGACTGGTTCATGGTATTTGTTAAATATTTGTTAAATTAATGAAACAAGATGATTTAGTCCCATGATTCCTGGGGGAAAAAGAACAAAGTGAGGTATTTACTTGTGTTTACTGAGGTGGCAAAAAGGAATACAATTAGTTGCATTTCAAACAAGGTTATGATCATGAAAACCCAACCCCAAAGCATGAAGACTAATAACAAACTAATAAAGAGAAAAATGTAATATTATCAGGTATCAAATAAAGATAAACCAAGCCATACCAATAATAAATTTCAGAAATACATTGAAAATAATGTTGGCTACTTGAAGAACGAGATACGGTTATGCAAAAAAATAGTCAAAACTAAATTTGATTTTAAAATTAAAATAAAGGACTGTAAAAATAGACACAATAGAGCCTTATGTTTCGAGAAAAAGTTGCAACTGAAAATTTGATAAATATTACATATTTCCCTAAAATGAAAGTCATTTACCTCACCCGGTCATCCACCTGGCTAGGCCAAATTGTGTACATTTTTGTTTGTGCAATGGTTCTCAGACTTTGGCTTGTATTATCTGGAGGATACACACAGATTGCTGCCCTACTCCCACCCCAGATATGGGGTGGGACCTGAGAACTCATTTCTAGCAGGTTCCCAAGAGACGATGATGCTGCTGGTCTGGGAATCACTACTATAGTGGAAAGAATAGATTTAGCTTCTGAAGCTTAAGGTTCAGATCACAGCTCTGCCAGTTACTGTGTGATCCTAGAACATCAAGAAAATTCTCTGGGCATCATTTTTCTCATAGGAAAAAAAATGGTAGAAATAATTGTGACCTCAAAGAATTTTTACGAGATTAATTAGGAAAACATACGGCAAGTGCCTAGCACTGAACTGGCACACAGAAGGAACTCATAAATTTGGTGAATTTATATGTGCTGCTGATTTCAAACCTGATTTTAACTGATAACAATAAAAAGGTCCATATATTTTCTACTGAAAGACAAAAAGGAGTTTGTACCAATAAATTGCAATTATCTGTGAAATCATCAGTCATTAAGGGGTTAGCCCTTTAAGGCCTAGAACTGAAAGGTCTCGGTCCTAAAATACAAAATAATCTCATAGTTGGCTTTATCAGTTAGTCATACTTCAGGAGAAAAATGAATAAACAAAACATGGGACAAATGAGAAAGCATACTAATCCCTGTTTTATCCCAGAGGTCAGACACTACACCAGGAAACAGCTGTGAGCTAAAAAAGATAGCTCAATAGAATCAAGAAATTGCAGCTCCTCTGGGGTTAACAGGGTGAAACACCAAGACATTGTATGTATTCATGTGAATAGCAGAAAAGATCTCAATTATGCTTTGCTCAAGGTATTTATAGTATGTTAAAGATCCTAAATGAAGCTATGCGTTCTGATGCATGTCATAAATGCCAAATAAGCATAGCTAATCAAGAAAATTTGTAAGTATTTCATTTCAAAATACAGTTAAGGGCTGAGAAATAACTAAGACTTCTCATTCAGAAGCATTATCATATAGCAATATTGCATTTAAAGTGCTTGGGAAACGTATGCTTATATTGTTAATTTTAGTCATTAATTCATTCAACAGTATTTCTTGAGTTTGTCCTTTCTGTGTAGAGCAATGTTCCAGGCTCTGAGTATACAGGGGTGAAAAGATGGGACAGTCCTTGTCCTCAAGCAGCTTATATGTTTAAGTACTGAGTATGAAACCAAGCAGAACCCTGGGGGCCCTCCCAAGTACAATACAAAGATCCCTCCATGTCTCCTTCCTCTTGTTTGTAGAAAAGCTGAAGTCTCTCAGCCCTCACCTGAGTCACAGAAGAACAGGTTCAAGCAGTTAATGATTAGGTCACTAGAGCCACAGAGTCTTTCAGTATTTGATGCACATTCCTGAGTTGTTTTACAGATACTGTAACTGCCACCAGAGGGAAAAAGCTAACTGCATGATGACCAGACAGTAGCCATGACATAAGCTGCTCCACCTTGAGTAGTAGTAAATCTATGGCTAGCACAATTCCAAGAACTGGCCTCAAGAGAACAGCATTAACGCTATTGCTTATAATAATCGATGTCTTTTTGGGCATGAAAATAATTGTGCCTTGTTCTGTCCATATATATAAGTGGGCAACTAAAATCGTCAACAAAGAGATGCTACAGACCCATGTTGACATCTTCCACTCTAAGAATACAGTGCCCTATGTCAGCATAAAGAAGTTATAGAAGACAGACCTTCACCCATGATCCCATAAAAATGGAATGATGTCTGACAGTGGGGATTTGTAAGCAGCTGTTTGCAGGAAGCAGTTCTCTGTAGGCGGCCTTTTATTTTGTCACTTTAGCAAAGCTGTATTTTAACTAACCTCTGGCCCAGGCACACCTTTCAAATCTTTTGACCACACAATGCCTCACCTAACATGTTGATTCTTAGATTAAAGAAGTAGAAATTAAGACTAAGTAATTAATGGCCAAAAGGCACATGAAAAGACATGCTCAACATTGTTAATTACTAGAGAAATGCGAACCAAAACTACAATGAAGTATCACCTCACACCATTCAGAATGGTCATTATTAAAAAGTCTACAAATAATAAATGCTGGAGAGGGTGTGGAGAAAAAGGAACCCTCCTGTACTGTTGGTGGGAATGTAAATTGATACAGCCACTATGGAGAACAGTATGGAGGTTCCTTAAAAAACTAAAAATAGAGTTACCATATGATACAGCAATCCCACTCTCGGGCATATATCCGGACAAAACTATAATTCGAAAAGATACATGTACCCCAGTGCAGCACTATTTACAATAACCATGACATGAAAGTAACCTAAATGTCCAATGACAGATGAATGGATAAAGAAGATGTAAACAGAATATTACGCAGCCACAAATAAATGGAATAATGCCATTTGTGGCAACATGAATAGACCTAGAGATTATCATATTAAGTGAAGTAAGTCAGAGAAAGACAAATGTCATATGATACCATTATGTGGAATCTAAAACAAAAGATACAAATTAACTTATTTACAAAACAGAAATAGACTCACAGACATAGAAAACAAACTTATGGTTACCAGAAGGGATGCGGGGGAGGAGAAGGATAAATTAGGAGTTTGGGATTAACATATACACATTACTATATATAAAACAGATAAACAACAAGGACCTACTTTATAGCACAGGGAACAATACTCAATATCTTGTAATAACCTATAATGGAAAAGAATCTGAAAGAGAATATATACATATATATGTATAACTAAATCACTTTGCTGTACACTTAAAACTAACTCGATAACTCGACATTGTAAATTAACTATACTTCAATTTTTAAAAGAAGAATATAAAAAAGAATACGTAATTAACAGATGACTACATCTTTTCCCCAGCTTCCCCTTCAGTAATCTCGAGAGCAGACTATGTGAACAAGACAGCATCTAAAGAAAGATCACAAGGAGTCAACAAGCTTGCGTGCAATAGGAGATGGCAAAGAATCTAACCCCCCTACCTCAAGGATCAATTGAGACTACTTCCCCCTTTTCCCTTTAAAAACTTTCATGGCCCAGCAGAATCTTCAGAGTTGGTTCTGGGACATGAGTCTGTCTTCTTCCCAGGTTGCCAGCCTCCTGAATAAAGCAACCTTTCCTTTTCCAACTAACACTTGTCTCTCCAGTATTGGCTTTCAAGCAGCGAGCAGCTGAACCTGAGTTCAGTAACACATAGATCTATAAAACTATTTTTTGAATGGGAAAGACACTGCTGTGGACATTCCTGCTTGTGCCATGCAGCATCCTTCACCGCCCTCTGGCAACCCACCTCTGCTTTCCTTCTGGGAACCAGCTCTCCCTTAGTCTCAGGTGGATGTGGTTCCAGTGAAGCTGACTCCACCACCAGTGCCAGGGTTGGAACATGTGACCTGGGTCTAAGCCAATCAGCACATCTCAGTGATCCAGTTTGGAACAGAACCTGACATTACAGAGGTTTTATTTATAATTTGAAGACTTTTGCTGGTATTTCTGGGAGGTTCTGTGGCCCTGAAACCTGAGATCACTGAAGGGCAGAAGCTGCTGACAGAAGTTTCTTCCTCATAAATCTGGAAGGCAGAACTGAGAAAAATGGAGTCTAATTGTGTCAGTTGAGCACCTAAGCCAACATTTCCCTTGGCTTTTTTCAGATTTCATGCTTAAATCAGTTTTCACTGGGAATTTTATCATCTGTAACTGAGAGTCCAAATCAATGTAAACAGGCATTAGTTATATTGTTGAGTTCTCAAACTCCTGATGGTCAGTAACATGGAAAGCCCCATTACAGTTATTATCATTACATGACATGCAAATTTTGTGTTTTTTCCTCCCTTCCATCATAACCCAAACCCTACTCTAAGTACTGCGTGCGATATTAAGAATTGTGGCTGTTTGGACTAAACTGTTAAGACTGTTAGGTATGTAATTTTTAAAAAATTTTGAACACTTCATAAGTGCTGTCTTGTGTTTTTTCCTTTCTATGCTAGTGTTGACCATGACAGGAATCCTACAGTTAGAAGATAAATGAAAGAATTATCTAAACTAGTTCTTCACCTGGAAGCAGCAGTGTAGTTGGCAGAATTCTAAATATAGTCCCCAGAGATGTCCTGCCCTAATCCCTGGAACCTGTGAATATGAGCTATCACTCCCTTGATTATGCTGCATAATGCAGCACAGCTGACTGTGAGGCAGGGAGAGTAGCTGGGTGAGCATCATCTACTCACAGGAGCCTCTCTAAAAGCAAATTTTTCTCCAGCTGGTGACAGAAGGAAAAGTCAGGTTCAAAACACCAAGAGAATTTCACACACCATTGCTAACTTTGCATATGGAATGGGTGCACAAGGAATTTGGCACTATCTAGGAGCTGAGAGTGGCCCCTTGGATGATAGCCAGCAAGGAGAGCGGAACCACAAATAATTGAATTTGACCAACAACCTGGGATGGTTTGAGAGCAGATTCTTCCCCAGTGCCTTCAGATAAGAGTCACTGGCTTTATGAAGCCCTAAGCAGAGAATATCTATTTTTTAACCTTGGATTAGTGAAATATGGCATCCCAGGAAATTACATAAGTATTTTACAAGACGTATTATAATAATATGAGACTCATGTCTGACTAACACACACACACATTTTTCTACATGTATTTCCTATGAGTAAAACAGGTAAAAGAATCTCAAATTTAGGAATTTAGTTTTCACTCTTCCTAGTCAGAGAAGTCTCTGCTTGTCTGACCCAATTCTTACGAATGATATAAGGCAAGGTCTTCCCATCTCCCACAACTTTATTGAATGACCCTATTTTATGACTCTTACGGAGAAATGGACTTCCAATGTAAGTCTCTAAATAGCTTAGCTCAGAATTCTCTATTAGAAATATGCTAAACACCTCCATCTGCTGTTAGAACCAAGAACTCATTTTGTAGCGACTTTGTAGTTTGCTTTTTTTTTTTTCCATAGCTTGCTTTTTAAAAATGTTAATATGAACCACCATAAATTTAGAGAAACACTTGGTGGCTAGTTCTAATGGTACATTTCTTTCAGAGGCTTCAGATAACTACTTTTATTTAAGAAGCAAACATACAAAAAAATCTTTCTTCTTACACGTGTTGAGCTAGCCTAGATCAGGAGCACAGTGAAGTAATTTTCTTTCTGAAGAGCTCTCTAGCTACATGTAGTCTCTGTTCTTCCTAGCCCTGGATATTTCCACTTGGGAAAGGTTTGTTTTCTTTTCTAAACATTTTGAAGTAATTATAGATTCACAGGAAGTTGCAAAGAAATGTACAGAGAAGTACTGTAAACTCTTCCTCTAGTTTCTCTCAATAATAATATCTTTTACAACTATGTTACAGCAACAAACCAAGCAATTGACATTGCTACAATCCACAGCTACTATTCAGATGTCACCAGTTATGCATATGTGTGTGCACGTGTGTGTATGTGTGTAGCTACAGGTAATTTGATCACATTTGTAGCCTTGTGTAACCAACATCACAATCAAGATGGTCAACTGTACAATCACTACAAGACTCCCTTTATATCCACACCTATGCCCTCCCTCATCCTTAACTGCTGGCAACTGCAAATGTGTTCCATATCTCTATAATTATGTTATTTCATGAATGTTACATAAATGGAATCACAAATTGTGTATCCTTTTGAGATTGGCTCTTTTCACTCTACATAATTTTCTTGAGGTTCATCCAAATTGCTGTTTGCATCAATAATTCATTTCCATGAATTATTCCATGGAATTTATTAAATTCCATGAATTTATTCCAAATAAAACATTCCATGTTTAACCATTCACAAGAAAAGATCTTTTTTATGTTTCAGTATGAAGCACTCACTACCTGATGGTCTCAGTCATATTCAGGGAATAAGTGCGTCTTGGAAGCCACATATGATGTGCATCAAATAAACACTTTTCCCAACTTATCTCTGAGCACTGGAAAATTTTTCAACTGTCAAGTTTTCACAGTGGCAAGGGCATGAGTTCAATTATGCAGAGCCAGATTCATTTAAAAGGAAAAAACTAAAAACTTTCCAAATTAAGATTCCTATTAACCTTAAAGAATTCACCGGCCTCACTAAGAAAGAAAAATGTTGGTATCTGTGAAAATAAGGGTACAAGAAGAAAAAAATAATTTCTGGTTACTCCAGGAGAACTTATACCCGCTGGAAAATTATGAACTACTTCATGATGAAAGCTTTCTGATAGACATTTGAGCTCACTTAAATAGGAATTAGAACCATCCTAGGTTTCTAATAAAATGGGCCACATATAAAAAGACCCACTCTCAAGTCAACAGAGCTGGATGGAAATTTTCTCAAGAAAAAGCCTTGCATGGTCACGCATCGTTGTTAGGGGAGCCATCATTTCATAAATAAAAAGGAATCATACTGTTTCCCCTCATGAAGTCCCTTGCCTTTACTTTCAAACGAAACAAACACCAACTATCCTCCTAGGAAGGACTCCTTTCCATAATTTTTCCAAACACTAGGCCCTACGCTTTCTTCAACTCATGACATCTGCGAGGTGACACTTCTCATGTACTGCTGTGGGAAAATTCTATTTGAGATTCTTTTTTTATTTTATTTATTTTATTATTATTTTTTAACACCTGTATTGGAGCATAATTGCTTTACATTGTTGTGTTAGTGTCTGCTGTATAACAAGGTGAATCAGCTATATGTACACTCATCCCCTCCCTCTTGCATTTCCCTCCCACCCTCCCTATCCCACCCCTCTAGGTGGTCACAAAGCAACGAGCTGATCTCCCTGTGCTATGCGGCTGCTTCCCACTAGCTATCTATTTTACATTTGGTAGTGTATATATGTCCATGCTACTCTCTCACTTTGTCCCAGCTTACCCTTCCCTCTCACTGTGTCCTCAGGTCCATTCTCTATGTCTGCGTCTTTATTCCTATCCTGCCCCTAGGTTCTTCAGAACCATTTTCTTTTTTTTTTTAGATTCCATATATATGTGTTAGCATACGGCATTTGTTTTTCTCTTTCTGACTTACTTCACTCTGTATGACAGATTCCAGGTCCATCCACCTCACCACAAATAACTCAATTTTGTTTCTTTTTATGGCTGAGTAATATTCCATTGTATATATGTGCCACATCTTCTTTATCCATTCATCTGTCGATGGACACTTAGGTTGCTTCCATGTCCTGGCTATTGTAAATAGTGCTGCAATGAACAATGTGGTACATGATTCTTTTTGAATTATGGTTTTCTCAGGGTATATGCCCAGTAGTGGGATTGCTGGCTTGTATGGTAGTTCTATTTTTAGTTTTTTAAGGAACCTCCATACTGTTCTCCATAGTGGCTGTATCAATTTACATTCCCACCAACAGTACAAGAGGGTTCCCTTTTCACCACACCCTCTACAGCATTTATTGTTTATAGATTTTTTGATGATGGCCATTCTGACCGGTGTGAGGTGCTATTTGAGATTCTTATTATGAACAACTACATTACGTTCCAAGTTTCTATCTGTTGTTTACTGCCGTTTTGTTTTTTATAAGGGCAAAAAACCTAGAAACATCTTAAAGTCCTATAATGTGGCACTGGTTACACAAATTTAGATCTCACTAAAGAATGATAATATAAGCATATATTTAATTGTGGAAAGATGTTTACAGAACCTATTAAAGTCTGTTATTGTATTGTCATTGTCAAACACAAAAAATTAGCGTATCCTCATTTTTGTAAATGTAACTATGACAATAACAACAAAATATAAACAAAAGAGACATTAAAAAATGTATTTTTCAGTTTCCTAATTATGTGTTTTTCAGTTTCCTTTTATTTTCTATTTGTTTTTTTCCAAAAGTTTAATGGTAAACATGAGTAATAAAATACAGTAACAGTCATAAAGTTTTAATCTTTTCACCTTGTCGCTCCAAACACAGTTCAATTTTCTTGAGAGCAGGCTATCATACTTACTTATTTCCTCTTACTTGGTGATATAGGAAATTTGATATACCCAATTCCTTTTGTCCACAAAGGCTAAAAACACATTTTTATAGCATGACTATAGTTTATCACCACTAATTTATTCCATTGTGAATACACATATTTAAAATATGCATACTCCTTCAGGTCTGAGGGATATTTTTTAAAAGACTTATTCAAATACTATATAGTATAATTCTCTACATCCAATGAGAATTCAAAAACTACTTTTTGAACAACATTAAAAATATAGCAGTGCACAGCTTCTCCCCAGTAAGATTTCAGAATTTTTAAAGGCAGGAATTGCTTTGCATCCTTGTGATATTTTACACTCAATACTAATATCAATACTAATAATAGCACATTATTATCAACATAAAAGCTACCATTTACTGAGTATTTACTGTGAGCCAGGAATTGGGTTAAACTTTCTTTTTTTTTTGGCCGCTATACACGGCTAGTGGGATTTTAGTTTCCAGACCAGGGATTGAACCTAGGCCATGGCAGTGAAAGCGCCAAGTCCTAACCACTGGATCGCCAGGGAATTCCCTGGGCTACACTTTAACATTTATGATATGGTTTAAATTTCACAATAATTATTATCCCCCTTTCATATATGAGGAAACTGAGTATCAGTGATACTAAATAGCTTACCCCAAACCACACAGTGAGTACTTTGAAGAGCTAGGACTGGAAGCCAGGCAATCTGAGTCCAGATTCTGAGATGTCAATTAGGAAGCTATCTCATCTCTCTTAATAAGCACTCAAAAGCATTTATCAAATGAATCAATGAATATAAAAATGAGAAAGTAACTTATTATTTATCTATATAATTGACTCTCAAGTATTCTCAAGTAATATAACAGGAGAGAATACAATGAACAAAGTTTAGCAACGGAAGTTACAGATTTAAATCTTGATAGTAAAATCACAAAATCAAAAATCTGTGTTCTGAGCATATGAATATTACAGTATTACTTTGTCTGCTCAGTTGATCCTCTCGCCTCTAATTCACAGAATGGCCCAATTAGAGACATTGTCAAAAAAGAATGGACCATGACAAACAGATGATAACAAATCAATCAAAAGACCTGTCAGTTAGTTGTATTCAGATGGATAAAACTATGGGCAATTCAAATGATTATATGTACTACAACGTAATGATTCTTAAATAACAATTTAATATAAAATTACTTATTTTTCATAAATATTTGCAGAGATTATTCATTATCAAAGGATGATACTTGGTATTTATGTTTTAAAAAACAAAAAGAGTTGTAAGATAGCATATGTCATAGTTTAGCTAACTCTGTAGTCCAATTTTGAAACATGAAAACTAAGGATGGCTTGTGTTTGCAGAAAGAAAATAAAATGCTGTTAGAAAGTAGAAATTCAGGCCCCTTATTTGATCAGCTAAGTTGTAAACTTTATAAAATAGAAAATAAAAATAGTAACAACAAACCTCATGATCAATAAAATTTCCACAACCATAGTCAGATTTTCACTAGTGACTTGGCAGGGAAATGCTTCATGATATGTCATGAAAATCATGGACTGTTTGTATATATTTTTATATTCTTAGTGTCCAACAAATTTGGGGGCCGAAAAAAAGGTGCTTAAATGAATGTTCAAAGGTTGAATAAATACATTCTGGACAAGAATCAAAGGTGTTTGTTACAGTGCAACTGATAAACTTGAAATATTGGAAACTGCCTAATTGTTCAATAACAGTGGAATGATTGAATAAATTATGGTAATATTTTAGCCATAAAAACCAAATGGAAAATTTATAACTGAAAAAAGTACAATAACAGACTTTAAGAACTCAATGTATGGATTTAGCAACAGATTAGAAAAAGCTGACGAGAGGATTAATAAACCGAGAGACAGGTCAAAAGAAAATATCTACACTAAAGCACAAGGAGACAAAAAGTAAAAAATACAAAATGAAGCATAAGAGACATAGGATTTACAGTTTTTTAAAAAGTTCTAATATACATGTCATTAGTATTCCTTCAGAGAAGAGAGAGAAAAAATGCAGCTGAAACAATATTTGAAGAAATAACACAGCAAGCCACTGATTCAAGTCCTAAAATTCCCAAGTATTATAAACACAAAATAATAACACCAAAAAACTACTAAGGAAAATCATAGCAAAAACCAAATATGCAAAGAGAAAACCTTAAAGTCAGCCAGAGGAAAACAATGTATTGCCTTCAAAGGAGCAATGAGATTGATATATGACTTCTCAATTGGAAAAAAAAATAGAAGCCAAAGACAATAGAACAATATCTTCAATGTGTTGTGAAAAAAAAGCTGAGAACCTAGAATTTCACACCCAGTAAAAATATGAATATGAAAATATGGAAGTGACAGATAGATATTTTAAGACAAATAAAAATGGAAAGAATTTATGACCAGCAGACCCACACCTCAGGAGATATTAAAGGATGTTCTTTAAAGAAAAGGAAAATGATTCCTGATGGAATTCCAGAGATACAGAAAGAAATAAAGATGAAAAGGAAGGGTAAAATGTGGCTAAGTCTAAATAAATATTAAGAAAATAATAATTATAGAGTTTGAAACACATATAGAATTAAAACATACACCAGTATCCAGTCAGAAAGTATATAAATGGAGTTTAGAAAGAGTTCTAAGGTGTTTGTATTGTCTGAGAAGTGGTAAAAACACTAATTTATATTAGATGTTGATAAGTCAAGAAAACATGTATAATCTCTAGAACAACCAGTAAAAGAATAGTAAAGAAAGTATAACTACCAAGATAATTGGGAGGAAGGGAATGAAATAAGGAAAGTACTCAATAAATCCAAGAAAACGCAAAAATAAAAGAGAAAACAGAATATAGAATAGGTGGAACACATAGAAATCAAATAGTAGTATGTTAGATTTAAATCCCAAAATATCAGTAGTTATGTTATAGGTAAATGGACTAAATACTTCAATTCAAAGACATAGATTGTTATACTGCAATAAAAAACCTATATGCTTTCAATATAAAGATAAAATTTGAAAATTAAAGGATACAATAATATATCAAGCAAACACTGACCAAAAAACTGTGGTCATTATATTTAATTTGAGACAAAACCAAAATAAACTTTAAGTTAAGAAAAAGGAGGAATTACTAGGGATAAAGAGGAACATTCCATAATAACATAAGGTTTAGTTCATCAAAAAGATGTAACAATTCTAAAATTGCATGCACCTAATAAATAGCCTCAAATTATAGAAAATGAAAATTCATAAAACTAATAGAAAGAGAAATAGACAAATTCACAATTATAGGAGGAGACTTTAACCATATTTCTCTAAAATATCAGTAAGTACATCCAAGAATTGAAAACGCATTTATCAAACTTGACCTAATAGATAGAACACTGTGCCCCCAAATTGAAGAATACATATTCTTTGTAAATACATACAGATCACTTATAAAAACTGTCCAAATATTGGGTAGGCCATAAAGCAAATCTCAACAAATGTCAGAGCTGAAATCATACCAAAAACGTTCTTCAACCACAGTGAAATTAATCTAGACGTCAATAATACACGTACCAACCAGAAATGTTTCATATATTTGGACATTAAGAAATATACTTCCAAAATTCATGGATCAAAAATTATAACAAAATGGAAAAGATAACAAAAATATAACATTAAGACTGGTGGAATGAAGCTAAAGCCATGCTTAGAGGTAAATTTGTATCCTTAAAAGTATATATCAGAAAAGAAGAAAGGCTGAAAACCATCAGTGAAAATAGGCCTTGCAGAGGGTAGGATTTTAGGTAAGAAAAAAGAGATAAGGGCATTTTGGTCAAGCAAACCAGCATGAGCCAAGTACAGTCACCCTGGGCCTGGATAAGTACAAGGGAGGTTCTGAGACAAGAAAACAGTGTGGTGCATCTGACAGTTGATGCTCTGTAGGAGAATTAACTTAGTAGGGAACTGGTAAAGGCTGAAGAATTGTGAGTCTGTGAGTGAGATGTTCAGTCATACTTCAAAGGCATATCACCAGGGAGGAGTGTTCAGGCTGAACTACTTTCTCCCTATAATATACTCATCACCCTCCCTTTATTGTAGTGATTTGTTTAATATCTCTCTTCTCTGTTAGACTCCGTAGGGGAAGTTCTGTGAGGTGAGAAAGTGTGCCTGTATTTTCAGTATTGTATGCCCTGTGCCTAGGATAGTGCTTAGAATATAGAAAATGCTCAATAAGTATCTGTTCATTAATAAAGGATGAAAGTAAAGAGTGATGTAGAAATCAGTTAGAAAAACCATTGTAATAGGCTCAGTTTTGGACTGACACATGTGTAGGTCCTAGGGCTATGGTCATCCAGCAGACAGTGAGGGTCTTAAAATGTAAATATGAATGCTCAGACTAGCTCCCTCTCTATTTTCTTATTTCCATGAATCACACTACTTCATTCATGCGTCCATTCAGTCATCCATTCAACAACCTTTTATTGATTATCTACTATGTACAAGATATGTTCTGGCTCTGGAGGTACAGATGTGAATAAAAAACAGTTCTTGCTGAAATGGAGTTTACATTCTAATGGGACAACATAGACAGTAAATAAATATGTATAGGGCAGGCAGTAAAAATGCCTTGAAGAAAAATAAAGCAGGGAAAGAGAGTGACAGAGTGTAACCATGCTTGGCAAGTCTGAAAGAAGCCAGGCTGGCTGGAGCAGAGGAAGGGAGGGGAGAATGGTGTTCAGGGAGATGCCATGGGCCTTGTAAAGTAGGACCATGTAGCATATAGTAAAGACTTTGCTCTCACTCTAAAGGAAATAAAAAGCCATTGGCGTATTTGGAGCTGAGGACTCCCATGATATGACTTATTAATATGAAGGTGTCCCTCTGCCATTACGTGGAGAATGGATTGTAGGGGGACAAGGGTAGAAGGAAACAGACAAGTTAGGAAGCTAAGCTATGGGTTACTTTGACTGCTTGAACTCTGTTCTCATCCAATTCCATATACTATAAGCTAATAATACCTCCACCACCCGTCTCCTCCTTGACCATCCACATTACTCAAATTTAGAACTTTGTTATCTACTAGTTTCACTATGATAATACTAGGCAGACATTCTAGCTTGAGGGCTATGAGTTTGAAGAATGTAGGAGCAGAGTTTCCTGTTCATACCTTGAATAGCTTTATAGACAATATTGAATAAAACAGGAAGATAAGTAGAACATTTTTTTAAATGGAAATTAAGCAGCATAATTGAAGGTTTGGGTACCTCATGGCAGTGAGAACAAAAATTCATCATAAAATGCTTATTTGAAAGCCTTTGATAATTTCTGAATTAATACACATGTATGGATATAAATCTAATCCTTTGGAATGTTTGATTTTGACTTTGCTTCAAAAAAAGCAGGTGCAATTAGATTATTTGTTCACTTTAATTCACAGAGAACATGTGGGAATTAATTTTTAAATATACCAAAATGCAAACAGGTAACAATATCAGCCAAAATCAGGCTATTAACTTTTCTAATTAAAAAAAAAGTATTATAAGCATACCTCTGCATCTCTGGAACACACAATAATTTTATGTTCTTAAATGCAACACCATACTCTTGTATATAGTATAAAAGAGCTAAAGGCTAATGCTTAAAGCTGAGCATTTCAACAGTGAGGAACAGTAATATAACCTAATATGAGATTTTATTCCTGGGAAGCTTAATTGGATTTAGTGACTATCAAAGGCAATTACTATATTTACATTTGCCTTTATTGGTAAGAGTTCTAGAAATAAGAATTTGAGTGTGGCAATTTAAACAGTCCCCTTTGCTTAAAAAGACAGAGTTTGCTATTATCAAAACCGATTCGTGCATTCACTGTCTCTACAAAAATTGTGTTGATATGTGATAAACAACATTAGAAGAATGTTCTAATCAAATAAGATGGTTACAGATTACCATCAACTATATGCAAAACTACACAAATGACTTAATAGAGTAATAAATTGTATACTATTGACTACTCAAGAAAATCAGAATATGACTTTCAATTTTTAATATTTTTTACAAATTATAATTATATAGACATGATCATTATTTGTCTGCTTAAAGAATTTCTTATTACTATTAATTTACCTTTCTCTGAAAAGCAGAAGACTAGTTCTGTTAGCTAGCGCATCTCAAACCTGTCACTAAGAGGGAAAAACCCTGAATGTGGTAAAAATCATGTCACTTCTTTCAAGCTTTATTTCTTCTATTCTATCAAGGGGAAAAAAAGCCTTAAAAAAATTGACCAATGCAGTATAGTTTGGATTTATATTCTATTGGAAGGGTAAATATAATAAAGTGAGTACCAAATGCTCAGGGTTTATTCCATGCCGATTGCAGCCAGACTTAATTATAGTAGAAGGATGGATTTTATAGCAGTTGTAAAAACGTAAATAGGCTTTAAAACTGATTCAGGAATTACATTTTATAGATGAAACTTTGATTTTAATTTAAACAATTCTCTTAGGGTATAATAAACATTATTCAGAATGTTCTGCTTTCGTTATGATTGAGAAGTAGTGATACTTTAGGAAACCCTGGGACAGAAACACCTGTTTCTTACCAAATTACTTTTCCTAACGATTATAATAATTTTATGCACTAGATTAACTTTAAAATGTAAATATTACAATATTTTAAAGTTTAAATTATTAGAAACATCTTAAAAGTAGCAGTGGAATATGTGCACCAAATATGGCATATTCTTACCTATTTTAGTCTAAGTATTCCTATAAAGCATCTATATTAAAAATGCTTTTCATAACATATGTTGATTTTTGTCCTATTGCAAACATAATATTCAATTATTAAAATTTTTTAAATAAACAATAAATAAAAATTTTAAACTCAATAACAACTGTTAATGTTTTGATATGTTTCCTTCAGGTGACCTGCCCATCTGGTTAGTTATCTTTCTTTATCTTTTTCTATATAAAGCTACAAAAACATATTTTATTACTTGCTTTTTTATTAGTATCAAAACTCGTGAGACATTAAAGTACATTTTTAATGAAAAAAATCAAAGAACTTTTAAATATATGTTCTCTTTGGAAAGAGTGAAGTACATGCCAAGTTGAGTCATGAAGAGAAATGTCAATATGATCCGTGGCAGCTGCTTACTTCCCTGGGAAGGAAGGGGCTGGTTAGGAGTACAGTAGCTAGCAAACCCCTCAGCGCTGGACAAAGTCACTAGTGGGAAAAGAACAAAGGCCTTTCCAATGCAACTAACACAGATGTGCCCAAAGGCAAACTGTCAGAAACAGTTAAGATGACAGCTACTCACAGTTCATTATTTCCTTCTCACAGGTCACTGGGTGACAAGCTGGGTCATTGTGCTTTGTTGGCTGTCCCAGTCCTTCCCCACCCCCTATTCAATTTAAATAAGGGTAAAGCGCTCCATCGGATAAACTAATGTAAACAAACACATTCCAGACACTTAAAGATGCCAGAATATGGCATTTATTTTATTTCGGACCAAACTTAGATTTAAATGTACACACAACTCACTTTATCCAAGTAAGAAGAGAACCACATTTCTTCATCTCACTGATAGAGGAGCAAAAACATTTTACGCAAACAAAAAATATAACCTATTATGTACTAAGGATCCTACATGAAAGACCTAACACAGTAAAAGATTTTCCTTTCTCTTCAATGGAAAAAAGAATTTCTCCACATTAAAAAAAAAGATAAACAATTAGATGCTTTCTACAAGTGTTTTAAATATATTAAATGAAATGATTCTGTAGATGACCTCGTTTGTGATGATTGCTGTAGGTTTTTTTTAAGGATATAATTCAAAGTAATACACCAATCAAATTGGCAATAGTTTAGTCAAATCTTTTATGATGTAATACACATAAAATTTTAGTAATGACTTAATATGGCTACTCAATATGATGACATTCTGTTATGAAATTAATACAATAAAAACTACTAGGAATGAGGACTAAAACAGTGGTTAAAAGCATTGTCTACAGATGCAAGTGGATATGGGTTCAAATCCCATCTCCCCTACTAACTAGCTGTATGACTGGACACATCTTGAAACCACTCTGAGCCTCAGTGGCTACACCTTTATGGATTATATATAAGACCATCTCCACCATCAGGTTATCATGACAATAAGTAAATCGATCTATCACATCATTACAAGAATAAGTAAGTACTTAGAATAGCAGTTGGCATATGGTAAGTATTCAACAAATGACAGCTATTACCTGTCACCAAATTTAGTATATACACAGCTGAACTGAACCACCATCCAAGGTGTGAAATACCTTGGTTAATCATGACAACTTATATTCATATTATTAGAAAGAGGATTTTAAAAACCTCAAATCCAGTCAAGGCAAGCCTCTAAATCAGTAAATCTAGACTACTGAATTCACTAAGAAATCAGGGTTCACGGTCTCCCTTAATATTTGCAACCTCTTATTTAGTCACCACTGAAAGCTGCATGTATTGATTTATATTTTATCATTCCCTTTCTAAACTGTTCCACCTTATTTAAAGGTTCCTTTCTAAGATATCCAGTCAAAATAATAGGCCCAATTTGAAAGGCTAAAGATCCGGAATAATCATTAAGAAAAGAACATGAATGGTCAAGGCAGAACAATATAGAGGCAAAGAATAACACTTAAGGTGCAGATAGGCCTGCCTTAAATAACTAGCTGGAAGGCCTTAGCCAAGTAACTTAATCTCTCTGTGCCTAAATTTCCTTATCAGTAATACAGAGATTAACACCTCTGTTTTACATACTGTAACGGGAGCAGGACACTTCGGGGCCTTCCTGTGACAGACCCCTCCCCCCACATCCTCTTGCTTCAGTTCTTCTCTGAAGTACCTAGATAATAGTATCTGATGCACATTTCCTGAGTTGTCTTTTGTTTTGCAGATGCTAAAACCCCCACCAAATGGAAGAAATTAACTTCCTGATGACCATGAGCATGTAGCTCACAGACCTACTGAAGCCTGAGGATTGATAATGTGACACAGCCCTGTTACCTCACCATCAACCAATCAGAGAATCGTGCACAAGCTGATCACACACCCTGCAACTCCCCTCCCTCACCTGGCCTTTAAAAATGTTTTCCTGAAACCTATTGGGTGTTTTGAGCACTAGCTGCCCTGGACTCCTTGCTTGGTGCCCTGCATTTTCCTTAACCACAATAAATAAATACTGCATTTTCCTTCACCACAACCCAGTGTCAGTAGATTGTCTTTACTGCATGCAGGCAAGTGGACCCAGTTTCTCACAGGTTACTGGAAAATAATGCACATAAAGCACTTAAGCAAAGTCAGTATATGTTATTAATAATCAAATGTTATCTTTCCTTTTCACTTGTTACCTGCCAGTAGCTACCTATCTGTGTCTTTCCGCAAATTTGTCTACTTCTGATTCTCTCCTTCCTTGGCTACTTCTAAAGAAGTACATACATTTATATCTTCGTATCTTTTTATTCAATTATATATTTTTTTTTCAGACTATATGCTCATTAATGTTTTCCCTGGTAATCTAAAATTCTATTTCTTTTTCCAATTTTCACAACTCATATTATTTCACATTATTTCTTTATTTCTTGCAGTGATTTAATTCTTTATTTCATAAAATTATCATTAATAAAAGCAAGACAATGTGAAGCCTTCTTTTAAAGCTGTGATAATATTATGCACTGATTCTCTTATATTTGGAAAGCATGCAAACCTAACAAGACGACCTAAGGTTCAAAGTAGTCAATATGTCAAGTTCAGTACCATGTTCTAATTTTGTCCAACAACTCCTTCCAAAATGGGAGGAAAGTAATTGCTCTAAGTACTAACTCTTTACTCAAAATAACTTTGTTAAGGAACAGAAAGAGGAGAGAAACTGAAATTACACCTGTTGTGGTAAACTGTGTGGGTGGAGAGAATGCAGATAAATCCCTGTGGCTTTAAGAGAAAAAAAGAAGGCTGGAAAAGTTGCTGTAGCCTGAGACACAAACCCTGAGGAAACCGCACTAAGAAAAGTGCCCTGGGAAATTTCTTATTAAATAAAATCCAAACTATATTTACCAGTCAATTTCCATTGACTAAAAATCACAAATCAACACAACCCCCATTAAAAACTCTTTTCTACCCCTACTAGTTTTCAGAACATTTTCACAACTCTACCTATTGAGTGCTTACTACATTCCTGAAATTTAAAGACATTTAATTCTAACAACTCAAACAGTATTGTGGTATGTTAACTCATATTAACAGCTTTGTTTGTTTTGGGATTTTTTTTGCCTCACATTTCCTAATACTATATTCTTTTCTCCAAAGTTCCATCATCAGACTACACTGCTTCAGGGAAGATAACAACAGAATACATTAGAAATATCTCTAAACTACCCAAAGCCCTCAACCCTCAAAAAAATAGATAAACAAATAAAAATAAAAATGAAAAAAAATCCAGTCTGGGGAAGTCACAGGGAACTAGATGGATTATCACTGGGGTTCCGGCACAGGGACCCACCAGTGCCAGCATGCGACAAACACAGAAGCCCCATAGAGATTTCAGAAATTTGAGAGCAGGAGGAAACTGTGCCTCCTAGAACAGAACCCTGGAGAATGACAAGCCCCCAGCATTCTCTCAAAAAGGACGGAGTACAAATGGCTGCCGAGTGAGCCTGGAGAGATAGGTCAACAACGACCTCATGAAACCGTATTTGAGTTCCTCGGCTACCCCAGTGTTTTACATGAAAACTTCAAAGACTGCTCCCAAGGGACTTACATTCTAGTGACCTGGCCTGGCTGCATAGCTGCGGCCTTGTGATTGTGTTGTGGAGCATCAGAGAGTTGAGAACCTTATGTACGACTGAAAAACAAGCATCAGGGGTGGAAGACCTGGAACTCTGGTTTTCATACAGTTCCAGGACACCCCCATACTATAATACAGTAAGATACTAAATTGGTTGTTTTGTTTCTGCCCTATCTTACTCAAAACAACAAAATCGAAGGGTTTAAGGGATAAATAATTTAGAGAGAAAATAAATTGAAGAGTCACTTTTGTTATTAGGAAAAAAATATTCCCCTCCTATCAAAATCTGAAGGAGGAATATGTAACTTAAGAATATAAGATAGCTTTTAGTTGAAATAAAAAGTTATATTGCACACTTTAAACTTACACAATGTTATATGTCAACTATATCTCAATAAAGATAAAAAAACTTAAAAAAAATTTAGAGCCTTTTTTCTCTTTTTTCATGCAATTGACATTTTTATATACCATTAGAATATTTAAACTTAGGAATTATCTTGAACTTTACTGAGTATGATAAGAACTGTATTACTGCTTTAAGAGTATTTCAATCAATAGTTAATTTCAAACAATTGTATATTAAAATTACAGTTTATAAAGTCACTTTGTGATTTACAACACCAAGCCCAACAAAATAATAATAAGAATAAACTTTAGTTTTCCAGTTAAATAAAGAGGATCAGAGAAATAATTTTCATTTTCCAACCAAGGATGATCTTCAGTTGGTTAGCAAAATCATTGATGTTAGTTTTATTCCAGTAATGTAACTATGTCAATTTGTTAAATTATCACTACTTAAGACCATCTACTGTGCATGTATCCCCAGGTCTAAACATAATATTCTCCTCGTGGAACATAGAAAGGATTGTCTATGAGTGTGCCCTTCTTTAAGACCTTTTGGTATTCTCCAATTAGATATATGCTCAGTACTACCTTACCCTAATTATGTTATTCCAGAATATTTTAGTGAGATCTCAAGATAGCAACCCTTCCTAAGTATATTATAAACAATACTGTACATCAATCTTCAGTGAAATACACATAAATGTCACCTCTCTTCATCAAATGTGACCCGAAAACTACTGTGCTTGAAAGCCAAAGGCTTTTGAGATATTTCAGTAATCTTCAAGAAATCAATCTTATGTGAAACTGAAGGAAAACATCGAATGTCATTGAGCAATAAAGCTCCATTCTGTCAGTGCCCTACCTCTGAGCAGAAGCCTTAGGATGTTTCTCTTCCAGTTTCTTCACCAGAGCCACTGTCAGCTCCCCTGTCTCCCCAAGAGAACCTTCTGGCATTAAGTGGGTCTCTGAAGGCTCTGGCAGCTGCTTCAGACCAGGGATACTGGCACTTTTTTGCAGAACCTAATAAATGAAATATAGGAATAATGTAGCTAATTTTCACTGAGTGGAAATATCTAAACTATATATGCCAAAAATTTAACATTGCACTTTTCATGGTTCCTTCAGCCTTCTTCATCCAGCACATAAACCATTGGTATGTGGCCAGAACAAAAGAAGGCAGTCCTAAGAAAAGCTAGTGTGTCACCATCTATTTAATAAAATAATGTTTATATAAATATACATATAAATGTTTATATAAATATAAATGTGAAAATAGATGTTTATATAACATGTATTAAATATCAACAACCCTACTTTGTGAATTCGTTTTTGCCTCCTGAAAACAACCCAAACATTTTTTCTCTTTTCAAAATATATCATAGAGATCTATTTCTGTCTTGCCTCTGGCTCACTACACTGACCTCTTCTGCCAAGCTGCTGCCATGTTCCTGATGAGCTGTGGTCCAGGCACCATGGTGAAGGTGATACTCTGTCTGGGTCACGTCATGTGCGTTTAGCTCCTCTAGGTAGGTCAGGACAAACTGAGGATAAGCCTGTAGGAAAGGAAAAAAAAAATTGTAAGTAGTACCAGCCTTATAAGCAACAGCAAAAATTCTATACAACTGGAATGATGGGAAGATAAATTAGATTAATAGGAAAAAGGTCTGGCTAATGAGCTTTATACTTTATTGTCAATTTCAGATCAAAATCAAGCCAAATAGCTTTCATATGAAGATTTCTAATTTGTTGTTTGATCTGCTCAAGTTTAACTAGGTTGCTAAATATTCAAGCCATCTTATATACTGATAACAATGTCTAACATTTATTGAGTTATTGCCACATAAAAGGTATTATTGTAAACACATTATGTACGTGTAACGTGCAGTTGCTCTATTTTTTGGGAATATTCAATTCTGCCACAGAAGACAAGAAAACAAATAGGGTGAATGAGATTCATTAGCTGCATTAAGCATAGATAAGTTAGTAACCTGAGAAGTGTCAGACAGAAAGTGATTAGAGCATATGTCTATGAACATAGATAGAAAGGGGTAGAAAGACAAAATAGTCATGACTTACCAAATAACAAGCAAAACAACAAATATTTATGATACACTACATATAAATTAAGCACATGAGACACAATAATCATGAGATCTTTAACTGGCCACCCATTGCTACACTCATTTTGGATCCTCTGCTGGATAAAATCCACAGCTGCCCATAGGCTACCTGGGGAGCACAGCTTTGGCCAAGTGTACTTGCAACCAGCTCTGTCCTGGAGCAAGTGTGCATCATTGCTTCACACACATTTCATCTGTTAGACCCTCTTGCTCAAATTTCAACTCTGGTCCTTGTAACCACATCAGTAGCAGGGAAGGGTGATGCAACACAGAAAGAGGATAAGTTGATACTGCAGAGATTCAGGTAATGTGGCCATTCAACCCGTTGTACTTTAAGCATGTGAATCTAACCCATCTCTCTTCCCATACATTTTATTTTGTGTTTTAAATTGATTTAATAAATTGTGATCTGAATATTTTAATTTGGTCGGTGCACCTTTCTGTTCCATGAACTCAAGGATAGCCTATCTAGGAGCATACTTGGAGTTTACCATTGCATCAAAGTAATTTCCCACATAACAACATATTTACATTTTAATCCTTACAACAGCCCTTTGAAACAGGTATGGCTATTGTTCCCATTTTAAAGACGAGGAAACAAACACAGGGAGGTTAAAGCAACTTGCCCCTCCAGCTTGTTTACTAGTTAATCCTAGATATGCTGCCTCAAGTATTATATAAACTTCTTTTAAAACTTCTTTTTTAAAGTGTGGAAAAGTTTTAACAAAATATATGGGGAGGTGTCCAGTGGATAATTAAAGAGTACTAAGGTCCTTATATTATTCTAGAAAAAGAGATATTAAGTAACTTTAAACTTTGTTAGAAAATGTATAACTAAAGATGAATGTTCTAAAATTAGGTTGTGGTAATGGATACAAAACCTGTGAATACACTGAAAAATATTGAATGGCACACTTCAAATACATGAATTGTAAGGTATGTTAATTACATTTCAATAAAGCAATTTTTTAATGTAAGAGATTCAATAAAAAATAGAAATACACAGTATACCTTATGAAGAAGTAGAGAAAAAAAGAGGGAGGGGATTCAGAAAAAGTCAGGAAGAAAGGTAAAAAATACAAATTAAAAGCACAGTAAATAGAAATTTTTGTTGAATTAATCAATAAATGACTAACAGAATTTTAATATGCATTCCCTTTGACTTAACAAACATACACATACATACATTGTTCATTGCAGCATGGTTCTTACTTGTCTAAGTGTGTATCATCAGGGAAACTTTAAGAGAGAAAGTAGATGTGGATGTCAATATGGAGAGATGGACACAATATGTTATTGAATGGAAAAGATAGGTCACAAAGTTTTACATATATATAATTATACACATATACATATACATACATAATTAGATTTAATATATATGATTGCATATAATATATATAATTAATCAGAAACAATTAATGATAATCTTTGAGGAATAGGTTAAAGAGGTACTTTTGCTTATTCAGTTCTGAATTATTGGAGGGTTTTTTCATAACTAACATACACTACTTTTATTATTTAAGCAGAAACCCTACTATACATAGAAATATATGCATAATTTCTGAGAATATACTCAAAAACCTGCTATTAGTGAATAACTCTGAGAAATAGGATTAAAGTTTGAGAGAAAGAGACCTTACTTCTAATTAGTATATTTTTTCAAATATTAATTTCTATATGTGCATTTATTCTTTTATTTAAAAAATACTTTTTAAAAAGGCCCAATTTAAAATAGTGTCTTCACTGTATATACTAGTCAGATAATCTTGGAAAAAGATTTTTGAATCACTAAGCTAACCCAAAAACATTACAAAAAGAAGTTTTATCTAAAAAAATTAGGATTCTTATTTTACCTTGAAGCCTGTGTCACATCTATGTCATTATATTATTTTCTCTTGTGTCAGTTCTTACTGTCTTAGAAATATCTAAGATAATTCAGCAGAAGTGAATATGAGTAAAGGGAAATAGATTATTTTACATTGGTTCTACAGTAAAGTATCAAAGCCAAAATTCAGCAACAAAGATCACAGTATTTTCAATATGAGAGGAAACATGAGTAGTAGGATATAATATTGAATATATTCCAACCCCTTATATTGTGACGGTATTTTCATGTTTCACATCCTCTAATAGAGGTAAAGACATTTTACATAAGTTTATTTTTGAGGTGTATTACCCTCTTACTGGAAAGAATGTGTACCTAGAACATGGGGAAATTTAATATATATCCAATGAGATGGATAAAGAAGGGCCCAAAAGGTAGAGCCATGATGTGTCTAACATTCTGACAGACATAGCAAAAGAAGAGGCCAAAAAAGAAAAAAAAAAAAAAACACTCATGGGCTTTGCTTCCTAGAGTTGACAGTCTAGCAAAGGTGGCAGGCATACACAAGTAACATGATGCATTTGGAGACATTTATGAATTGTTCTAGCATTTTCCCTTTGGAATCATTCTAAACCCTAGGTGATGGCTATTCAAACATTTTGATACCATGGTTCTTTATTATTCTCTACTCCAAGACCAAGTTATCTTGCTCTCTAACTAGGCACCTCCTAGTTCAATCATCAGACCACCAGTATAAACAACTCCCTCCTCCAAAATCTGGAATACTAATCTTGTCTTCTAGGAAGTCAACAGCCTAATCTTTTGACTTTTCCTCCCTTCTAGTGCATCTGCACATCACCCTAACTTGACCTTTAATGTATTAACCCTCATTATTTTCCAAGTCCATCAGACCTTTGGGCTTCATTGCATTCTTCTCATTCTAATCCACTTTTTACCACCTCAAGATAAATTGTAATAAAATACACCTTTGATTACATCATTCCCACTTCAAAAACTTTAAATAGTACCCCCAGTACATATTGATTAACATCCTGCAGTCCTACGCTTGTTTCAAATTCTAGCTGTGCTATTTATCGGCTTTAGGAATGTAAGTTCCACTTCCTTGAGGGAGAAGTGTCCTATTGAAGACTGCGTAAGAACTGGCTCAGAATTTCACACCGACCAAAATTCAGCCTCAGGATACAATGGCAAGTCTCTAGCTGCTAAAAAGGATCCCATTCATTTATGAGATTTTTTTCAAGGTAATCGGGCTGGGGAATCATCTTTAGCACTCCCAAGATATTCCCTCCATGTACATAAGAAAGGCCACAAATTTGACCTAACTTGGGGCTCCACAGGAATATTTATGTCCTCATTGGAAATATAGCGGTAGGTCAGCAGACTGTCACCTGGAATGCTTTATTTATTTATTTTTTAATTTTTATTGGAGTATAGTTGATTTATAATGTTGTGTTAGTTTCTGCTGTACAGCAAAATGAATCAGTTATACGTATACATATATCCACTCTTATTTAGATTCTTTTTCCTTATAGGTCATTACAGAGTATTGAGTAGAGTTCCCTGTGCTATACAGTAGGCCCTTATTATCTATTTTATATAGAGTAGTGTGTATATGTCAATCCCAATCTCCCAATTTATCCATCCCCTCCCTTCCCTGGTAACCATAAGTTTGTTCTCTACATCTGTGCCTCTATTTCTGTTTTGTAAATAAGTTCATTTGTACCTTTTTTAGATTCCACATATAAGCAGCATCATATGATATTTGCCTTTCTCTGTCTGACTTACTTCACTTAGTATGGTACTCTCTAGGTCCATCCATGTTGCTGCATTATTTTCATTCTTTTATATGGCTGAGTAATATTCCATTGTATATATGTACCACATCTTCTTTACACCTGGAATGTTTTAAACGCTATCTCCTCTTGGTCAGCACATGATCAGGCATAGCTTTTTAAAGTGTTTCCTTTTTTTTTTCCTCATTATAAATGCTTTTTATGGAAAACAGAAAATATAGAAAAACTCAAAGAAAATAATTATCCATTCTCCTACCACCTGTCCTATGTATAAACTTCCAGTTTTGTTTTCCACACACACACACTCATATTTGATACAATATAAATAAATAAATAATATTGTTTTCTTACCTGATTTTTCTCAAATCACATTACCATTTTCCTCTATCATAAATTATTCTCCATTATTTGTAATGCCAATATATTATCCATAATAAAGACATACCATAATATATTTATACAGTCTCATTGTTGGTTACTTAACCTGTTTTCAATTTTCACTATTATAAACAATGCTCTAATGAACATCCTGAAAGATACACTACAGTATACACCACTGATTGATTCCTTGGGTTAAGTTGCTGTAAGTGGAATTTCTGAGTCAAAAGAGATAAGTATTTTTTTACGGATTTTGATAAATATTGCCAAACTGACCTTTAGAAATATTGTACCAGTCTCCTAGATTGCCCTCACTGTTCCTTGCCTCCTTGCCCCCTTCCCACATTATACGAGGATAGGCCTATGTGACCAAAGAAGATGGCAGAAGTGGTATTAGGTTTTCTGACATTAGGTTATGAGAAAAAGTACAGCTTCCATTTCGTTCTCTTCCTCTCTTGCTCTCTTGGATCACTAGCTGATGTTGTAAACAGCACTATAGAGAAGCCATGTGCCAAGGAACTGAAGCCTCTGGACAACATAAGTGTGCTGAGAAGCAGATTTTCCAGCCTAGTCAAACCTCAGATAACTGTAGCCTCCACTGACACCTTGACTGCAGCCTCATGAGAGACTCTGAGTTAGAACTACCCAACTAAACCACTCCCAGACTCACCAGAGAAACTGTGAGATAATAAATGTTTGTTGTTTTAAGTTACTATGTTTGGAGGTAATTTGTTACCCAGAAGTAGATAACTAATACCAATAAAATACAAAAAAACCCAAAAAACAAATACAAAGAAAGGAATGAGTATGTTTGTTTTCTCACATCTTCATCAGCATTGGATATTCCTAGTTTTGTATCTCCCCATAATTAATAGAGAGAAAATACTATCCATTGCTTACATTTATTTAATTCCTAGTGAAGCTGAACTTCTTTATTTGGTTTGGCTTTTTAAATTCTTCTTCTGTCATGTATTTCCTGTTCATGTCTTTTGCTCATTTTTCTATTGACGTGTTTATCCTTTTCTATTGCTGTATCAGGCTTATTATATATTAAAGTATTATCCCATTCTCTGACTTTTATATTGCAAAGATTTTTCCCTGTTTGTCATATTTTCCTATTCACTTTTGCTAATGCTATTTTAGATTTAGAAGGTTTTAAATTTTTTATGAACTCAAAGCCATTAGTCTTTTCCTTTATGGATTCTATCCTTGTTTGCATGCACATAAAGATGTCTACTCACCACTACTCTGGGTTAGATGCTTTAATTCATGGTTTCTTCTAGATATTTTTATGGTTCCATGTTTAAATTTAAATCTTTAATTTAGCTGAAACTGGTGAATTGTATATAAAAAGTAATCTTTTGCAAATGAATAGAGAAATGGTTAACTTTAAAAATAAAACAAAAGAAAAATGGTATCCAAGTAAATACAATGTAACAAAATGCAATATTGTATTTAAATTTGTTCATTATTATTATCATTAATAGTTACAAATGATCGCTTAGCCAGAATTGATATGCCAGTGTCTATCGATAGGCCAGAATCTGTGCCTAATACTTAAAATACTAGTATTATAGCTATATTTTGCAGACAAATAATGTGAAGCTTGTAAAGGTTAAATGACTTGCCTAAGGCCACACAGCAACTAAGTGGTGGAGCCAAGATTAGTTATTAATATCCTAACACAGTAATTCTGTCTCTTTTAAAGAATGGAATGAGCTCCATTTATGATCCAGCAGCATATAATTATCAAACTATACTCCATTTTAGCCTTAACTAGATGGATATAGTTTTGGATGACTAAATTTAGATCTAATCAAAATTTCTAAACCTCTAAAAGAATGAAATGCTTCATTAACAAATAGTTTTGCTCTTTGAATCTAGAAGAACTGTAACTTTAAAAAATCAGCAATTGTGTTTGTGAACAGAACATTAAAAATTTTAGAATCAAAAGTCTCTTAAAAATAATGGGTTTGAAACACAAAAGTATACATTATTTGCTAGCTCACAACAGAAGTGTTGTGAAAAATCAGAAAATTATAAGTTGCAAGAAAAGGAGAGGTAAAAAGGACAGCAGAGTAGAAATGGATGTTTAAGTACCTGAATTTTGAGAGAGAAAAAAATACACTTAAACCTTGGTCCTGCTCTTCTATGTCTGTTGGTGGGAAGGGCAATACTTATATAAGACATAATTATGTTCTTGGGCAATAGGAGTCAGCTCTATTTAGGTATGTCTCAGAATGAAGTCCTCATGTGCAGGTACAGGCCAAGGAGCTGCAGAGATATTTTGATACAGTCTCAAAATTCCACTTTTTTTTTTTTTTAACCAAGATGTACAAGCTCCCTCTCCAACAACCTAGAACCTCACTCTGAGTGGATAATGTAGTGGGGTCAGAAATGAGATAAGGAGAAAGCTGGGATGAATCTCAGAATGAAGTTAAAGGTAATTATTAAAATGCTTTGACATTTGAGGACTATGTCAAAATGTCTGCTTAGGAACAGAGCTGAAAGTGTATAGTCCTGATCGAGTTAGTAAATGGGGTTGGGATTTTAACTACTCAGGGAAATGCTGTTATGATAATTTTTAAACTTAAATTGTATAAAACGCTCGAAACTGTTAAAATGATGAGGGTTGCCATGGAATAACAGCTCAACTTCTAGAACACTACAGAAATAAAGGTACCATGTTTATTAGTCAGGGTCTAATAAGGAGATAGAAACCATGTAGTATTTTGAACAGGAAAGTTTAATATAAATGATTAGTAACAGAGGATTATAGTGACAGGAAACTGGTTAGTAAGAATTAAACAAAACACTAAAGAATACATGAATAGTAGATATAGGGAGCCCACTACTCCTAGGCCTGAGACAGAATGCCCAACGAAGAGGCCTGACCCAAAGTTGAGATCCAGAGCACATTGAGGGCACAGCTGTGGCTCACTGGATGTTGAAGAAGTCCCCGAGGGAGTGCACCAGTAGGAGTCACTGTTAATGTGCCTTTGGAGCACGCGGGGAAGCCATCCACAGGGAGGTGCCTAGTTGACGACATTTCACTAAAAAGCCACTCACAAGGAATATGCTCAAGGAGACCACTCACAAGAAGGTGCCCACTGGCAGTACTCTGCTGTGAAGCTGCCCAAGGCGGGAGCCAGGCAATGAACGCTGGATCTGGCACTGTGACGGAATAAATTGATAACTACCATGCTATGTGTTACAGGTTGAATGATGTCCCCTTGCAAAAAGTACCTTGAAGTCCTAACCCTTGGTACTGTAAATGTGACCTTATTTGGAAATAAGGTCTCTGTAGATGTAATCAAATTAATATTAGGTCATTAGGATGAGCTCTAATCCAATATGATTGGTGTCCTTATTAGAACGGAGAAATTTGAACCCAGACACACACAGAGGACAATGCCATGTGAAGACTCAGACACGGAGGGAGGTGGCCATGTAAAGATGGAGGCAGACTGGAGTTATGCTGCCACAAATCAGGGAGTGTCTGGGTACCAGAAGATGGAAGAGGCAAGGAAGGATCTTCCCATAGAGGATCTGGATGGAACACAGCACTGGGGAACACCTTGATTTCAGACTTCTGGCCTCCAGAACTGTGAGAGAAAAAATTCCTGTTGTTTTAAGCCAGCCGGTTTACGGTGCTTTTTTTTGTTTGTTTGTTTGTTTGTTTGTTTGTTTTTGGCGGTACGCGGGCCTCTCACTGTTGTGGCCTCTCCTGTTGCAGAGCACAGGCTCCGGACGCGCAGGCTCAGCGGCCATGGCTCACGGGCCCAGCCGCTCCGCGGCATGTGGGATCTTCCCAGACCGGGGCACGAACCCATGTCCCCTGCATCAGCAGGCGGACTCTCAACCACTGCGCCACCAGGGAAGCCCTACGGTGCTTTTTATAGCAGCCCTGCAAAATTAATACACCATGTATTTTCACTTTCATTCATCTGAGTAACTTAGCATTTCGGAAATCATCGTGGTGGGATTCTGAGGCAAACACTAACAGATACCATGTGATTAGTCTAATTTTTGCCTCTCTTAAAATTTTTTTTATATCAGTTACTTTTAATTCAATGAAATTTAGGCACAAATGTATACATATTAAAACAGCCTTATAGAGAGTGCCTCCACCTTGGTCAAACACAATCAATGTTGAAATAACTTGTGCACTCAGGTATCATATAAGTACTTAAATAAAACATTACTATTGCACATTATTAATTTTTTCTTTTAAAGATAATTTATTTTTTAACATCTTTATTGGAGTATAATTGCTTTACAATGTTGTGTTACTTTCTGCTTTATAACAAAGTGAATCAGCTATACATATACATATATCCCCATATCTCTTCCCTCTGGCATCTCCCTCCCTCTCACACTCCCTATCCCACCCCTCTAGGTGGTCACAAAGCAGCGAGCTGATCTCCCGGTGTTATGTAGCTGCTTCCCACTAGCTATCTATTTTACGTTTGGTAGTGTATATATGTCCATGCCACTCTCACTTTGTCACAGCTTACCCTTCCCCCTCCCTGTATCCTCAAGTCCATGCTCTAGTAGGTCTGTGACTTTATTCCCGACCTGCCCATAGGTACTTCATGACCTTTTTTTTTTTTTTAGATTCCATATATATGTGTCAGCATACAGAATTTGTTTTTCTCGTTCTGACTTACTTCACTCTGTATGACAGACTCTAGGTTCATCCACCTCAGTACAAATAACTCAATTTCATTTCTTTTTATGGCTGAGTAATATTCCATTGTATATATGTGCCACATCTTCTTTATCCATTCATCTGTCAATGGACACCTAGGTTGCTTCCATGTCCTGGTTATTGTAAAAAGAGCTGCAATGAACATTGTGGTACATGACTTTGAATTACGGTTTTCTCAGGGTATATGCCCGGTAATGGGATTGCTGGGTAGTATGGCACTTTTATTTTTAGTTTTTTAAGGAACCTCCATACTGTTCTCCATAGTGGCCGTATCAATTTACATTCCCAGCAACAGTACAAGAGGGTTCCCTTTTCTCCACACCCTCTCCAGCATTTATTGGTTGTAGATTTTTTTGATGATGGCCATTCTAACTGGTGTGAGATGGTATTTCATGGTAGCTTTGATTTGCATTTCTCTAATGATTAATGATGTTGAGGATTCTTTCATGTGTTTGTTAGCAATATATCTTCTTTGGAGAAATGGCTATTTAGGTCTTCTGCCCATTTTTGGATTGGGTTGTTTCGTTTTTTTTAATATTGAGCTGTATGAGCTGCTTGTAAATCTTCGAGATTAATCCTTTGTCAGTTGCTTTATTTGCAAGTATTTTCTCCCATTCTGAGGGTTGTCTTTTCATCTTACTTATGGCTTCCTTTGCTGTGCAAAAGCTTTGAAGTTTCATTAGGTCCCATTTGTTTATTTTTGTTTTTATTTCCATTTCTCTAGGAGGTGGGTCAAAAAGGATCTTGCTGTGATTTATGTCATAGAGTGCTCTGCCTATGTTTTCCTCTAAGAGTTTGATAGTGTCTGGCCCTACAGTTAGGCCTTTAATCCATTTTGAGTTTATTTTTGTGTATGGTGTTAGGGAGTGTCCTAATTTCATTCTTTTACATGTAGCTGTCCAGTTTTCCCAGCACATTGAAGAGGCTGTCTTTTCTCCATCGTATATTCTTGCCTCCTTTATCAAAAACAAAGTGACCATATATGCGTGGGTTAATCTCTGGGCTTTCTATCCTGTTCCATTGATCTATATTTCTGTTTTTGTGCCACTACCATACTGTCTTGATTACTGTAGCTTTGTAGTATAGTCTGAAGTCAGGGAGCCTGATTCCTCCAGCTCCATTTTTCTTTCTCAAGATTGCTTTGGCTATTCGGAGTCTTTTGTGTTTCCATACAAACTGTGAACTTTTTTGTTCTAATTCTGTGAAAAATGCCAGTGGTAGTTTGATAGGGATTGCATTGAATCTGTAGACTGCTTTGGGTAGTAGAGTCATTTTTACAAGGTTGATTCTTCCAATCCAAGAACATGGTATATCTCTCAATCTATTTGTAACATCTTTATTTTCTTTCAACAGTGTCTTATAGTTTTCTGCATACAGGTCTTTTGTCTCCTTAGGTAGGTTTATTCTTAGGAATTTTATTCTTTTTCTTGCAATGGTAAATGGGAGTGTTTTCTTAATTTCACTTTCAGATATTTCATCATTAGTGTAGAGGAATGCCACAGATATCTGTGCATTAATTTTGTATCCTGCTACTTTACTAAATTCATTGATTAGCTCTAGTAGCTTTCTGGTAGCATCTTTAGGATTCTCTATGTATAGCATCATATCATCTGCAAACAGTGACAGCTTTACTTCTTCTTTTCCGATTTGGATTCCTTTTATTTCCTTTTCTTCTCTAATTGCTGTGGCTAAAACATCCAAAACTATGTTGAATAATAGTGGTGAGAGTGGGCAACCTTGTCTTGTTCCTGATTTTAGTGGAAATGGTTTCAGTTTTTCACTATTGAGGACAATGTTGGCTGTAGGTTTGTCATATATGGCCCTTATTATGTTGAGGTAAGTTCCCCCTATGCCTACTTTCTGGAGGGTTTTTATCATAAATTGGTGTTTTTTGTTGAAAGCTTTTTCTGCATCTATTGATATTATCATATGGTTTTTATTCTTCAGTATGTTAATATGGTATATCACATTGATTGATTTGCATATATTGAAGAATTCTTGCATTCCTGGAATAAACCCCACTTGATCATGGTGTATGATCCTTTTAATGTGCTGTTGGATTCTGTTTGCTAGTATTTTGTTGAGGAGTTTTGCATCTAAGTTCATCAGTGATATTGGCCTGTATTTTTCTTTCCTTGTGACATCTTTGTCTGGTTTTGGTTATCAGGGTGATGGTGGCCTCGTAGAATGAGTTTGCGAGTGTTCCTCTCTCTGCTATATTTTGGAAGAGTTTGAGAAGGATAGGTGTTAGGTCTTCTCTAAATGTTTGATAGAATTCATCTGTGAAACCATCTGGTCCTGGGCTTTTGTTTGTTGGAAGATTTCTAATCACAGTTTCAATTTCAGTGCTTGTGATTGCTGTTTATATTTTCTCTTTCTTCCTGGTTCAGTCTCAGAAGGTTGTGCTCTTCTAAGAATTTGTCTGTTTATTCCGGGTTGTCCATCTTATTGGCATATAGTTGCTTGTAGTAATCCCTCTTGATCCTTTGTATTTCTGTGGTGTCAGTTGTTACTTCTCTTTTTTCACTTCTAATTCTATTGATTTGAGTCTTCTCCCTTTTTTTCTTGATGAGTCTGGCTAATGGTTTATCAATTTTGTTTATCTTCTCAAAGAACTAGCGTTTAGTTTTAAGGATCTTTGCTATTGTTTCCTTCATTTCTTTTTCACTTATTTCTGATCTGATCTTTATGATTTATTTCCCTCTGCTAACTTCAGGGTTTTTTTGTTCTTTCTGTAATTGCTTCAGGTGTAAGGTTAGGTTGTTTATTTGAGATGTTTCTTGTTTCTTAAGGTAGGATGGTATTGCTATAATCTTCCCTCTTAGAACTGCTTTTGCTGCATCCAATAGGTTTTGGGTCATCTTGTTTTCATTGTCATTTGTTTCTAGGTATTTTTTAACTTCCTCTTTGATTTCTTCAGTGATCTCTTGGTTATTTAGTAGTGTATTGTTTAGCCTCCATGTGTTTGGTTTTTTTTTTGTTGTTTTTTTTTTTGGCAATACACAGGCCTCTCACTGTTGTGGCCTCTCCCGTTGAGGAGCACAGGCTCCAGACACGCAGGCTCAGCAGCCATGGCTCACGGGCCTAGCCGCTCCGCGGCATGTGGGATCTTCCCAGACCAGGGCACAAACCCGTGTCCCCTGCATTGGCAGGCAGGCTCTCAACCACTGTGCCACCAGGGAAGCCCATGTATTTTTTACAGTTTTTTTTCCTGTGATTGATATCTAGTCTCATACTATTGTGGTCAGAAAAGATACTTGATATGATTTCAATTTTCTTAAGTTTACCAAGGCTTGATTTGTGACTCAAGATATGATCTATCCTGGAGAATGTTCCATGAGCACTTGAGAAGAATGTGTATTCTGTTGTTTTTGGATGGAATGTCCTATAAATATCAATTAAGTCCATCTTCTTTAATGTATCATTTAAATGTTGTGTTTCCTTATTTATTTTCAATTTGGATGATCTGTCCATTGGTGAAAATGGGGTGTTAAAGTCCCCCAGTATGATTGTGTTACTGTCAATTTCCCCTTTTATGGCTGTTAGCATTTGCCTTATATATTGAGGTGCTCCTATGTTGGGTGCATGAATATTTACAATTGTTATATCTTCTTCTTGGATTGATCCCTTGATCATTATGTAGTATCCTTCTTCGTCTCTTGTAACAGTCTTTGTTTTAAAGTCTATTTTCTCTGATATGAGTATTGCTACTCCAGCTTTCTTTTGATTTCCATTTGCATGGAATATCTTTTTCCATCCCCTCACTTTCAGTCTGTATGTGTCCCTAGGTCTGAAGTGGGTCTCTTTTAGACAGCATATATACGGGTCTTCTTTTTGTATCGATTCAGCCAGTCAATGTCTTTTGGTTGGAGCATTTAATCCATTTACATTTAAGGTAATTATCAATACGTATGTTTCTATTACCATTTTCTTAATTGTTTTGGGTTTGTTATTGTAGGTCTTTTCCTTCTCTCATGTTTCCTGCCTAGAGCAGTTCCTTTAGCATTTGTTGTAAAGCTGGTTTGGTGGTGCTGAATTCTCTTAGCTTTTGCTTGTCTGTAAAGGTTTTAATTTCTCCATCGAATCTGAATGAGATCCTTGCTGGGTAATCTTGGTTGTAGGTTTTCCCTTTCATCACTTTAAATATGTCCTGTCACTCCCTTCCGGCTTGCAGAGTTTCTACTGAAAGATCAGCTGTTAACTTTATGGGGATTCCCTTGTATGTTATTCGTTGTTTTTCCCTTGCTGCTTTTAATATTTTTTCTTTGTATTTAATTTTTGATAGTTTGATTAATATGTGTCTTGGCATGTTTCTCCTTGGATTTAGCCTGTATGGGACTCTCTGCAATTCCTGGACTTGATTAACTATTTTCTTTCCCATATTAGGAAAATTTTCAACTATAATCTCTTCAAATATTTTCTCAGTCCCTTTCTTTTACTCTTCTTCTTCTGGGACCCTGTTAATTTGAATGTTGGTTCGTTTAATGTTGTCCCAGAGGTCTCTGAGACTCCCCTCAATTCTTTTCATTCTTTTTTCTTTATTCTTCTCTGCAGTAGTTATTTCCACTATTTTATCTTCCAGGTCACTTATCTGTTCTTGTGCCTCAGTTACTCTGCTATTGATTCCTTCTAGAAAATATTTAATTTCATTTATTGTGTTGTTCATCATTGTTTGTTTGCTCTTTAGTTCTTCTAGGTCCTTGTTAAACGTTTCTTATATTTTCTCCATTCTATTTCTGAGATTTTGGATCACCTTTACTATCATTATTCTGAATTCTTTTTCAGGTAGACTGCCTATTTCCTCTTCATTTGTTTGGTCTGGTGGGTTTTTACCTTGCTCCTTCATCTGCTGTGTGTTTCTCTGTCTTCTCATTTTGCTTACCTTACTGTGTTTGGGGTCTCCTTTTTGCCGGCTGCAGGTTCATAGTTCCTGTTGTTTTTGGTGTCTGCCCGCAGTGGCTTAGGTTGGTTCAGTGGGTTGTGTAGGCTTCCTGGTGGAGGGGACTAGTGCCTGTGTTCTGGTGGATGAGGCTGGATCTTGTCTTTCTGGTGGGCAGGTCCGCATCTGGTGGTGTGTTCTGGGGTGTCTGTGACCTTATTATGATTTTAGGCAGCCTCTCTGCTAATGGGTGGGGTTGTGTTCCTGTCTTGCTAGTTGTTTGGCATAGGGTGTCCAGCACTGTAGCTTGCTGGTCGTTGAGTGGAGCTGGGTCTTGGCATTGAGATGGATATCTCTTGGAGATTTTCGCTTTTGATGTTACATGGAGCTGGGAGGTCTCTGGTGGAGCAAAGTCCTGAACTCGGCTCTCTCACCTCAGAAGCACAGGCCTGATGCCTCGCCGGAGCACTGTCATCCACACGGCTCAGAGTAAAAGGGAGAAAAAAAGGAAGAAAGGAAAAAATAAAATAAAGGTATTAAAATAAATAATAGAAAATAATTATTAAAAATTTTAAAAATTTAAAAAGTAATAAAAAAACGAAAGAAAGAAGAGAGCAACCATACCAAAAAACAAATCCACCAATGATAGCGAGCGCTAAAAACTATATTAAAAAAAAACAATGGGGCTTCCCTGGTGGCGCAATGGTTGAGAGTTCGCCTGCCAATGAAGGGGGCGCGGGTTCGTGCCCTGGTCCAGGAGGATCCCACGTGCTGCAGAGCGGCTGGGCCCGTGAGTCATGGCTGCTGGGCCTGTGCGTCCGGAGCCTCTGCTCGGCGGCAGGAGAGGCCACAGCAGTGAGAGGCCCGTGTACTGCACAAAAAACAAAAAGCAAACAAACAAAAAAACCCGACAGACAGAACCCTAGGACAAATGGTAAAAGCAAAGCTATACAGACAAAATCACACACAGAAGCATACACATACACACTCACAAAAAGAGAAAAAGGAGAAAAAATAAATATATATATATATATATATATCATTGCTCCCAAAGTCCACCGCCTCAATTTTGGGATGAGTCGTTGTCTATTCAGGTATTCCACAGATGCACATACATCAAGCTGATTGTGGAGATTTAATCCGGTGCTGCTGAGGGTGCTGGGAGAGATTTCCCTTTCTCTTGTTTGATCACACAGCTCCTGGGGTTCAGCTTTGGATTTGGACCCGCCTCTGCGTGTAGGTAGCCTGAGGGCATTTGTTCCCTGCTCAGACAGGAGGGGTTAAAGGAGCAGCTGATTGGGGTCTGTGGCTCACTCAGGCCGGAGGGAGGTAGGGATATGGATGTGGGGTGAGCCTGCGGCGGCAGAGGCCAGCGTGACGTTGCACCAGCCTGAGGCCCACCGGGCGTTCTCCCGGGAAGGTTGTGCCTGGTACCCGGGACCCTGGCAGTGGCGGGCTGCACAGGCTCCCGGGAGGGGCGGTGTGGATAGTGACGTATGCTCGCACACAGGCTCCTTGGTGGCGGCAGCAGCAGCCTTAGCATGCCATGCCCGTCTCTGAGGTCCGCGCTGATAGCCGCGGCTCATGCCCGTCTCTGGAGCTCCTTTAAGCAGCACTCTTAATCCCCTCTCCGCGCGCACCAGAAAAAAAGAGGGAAGAAAAGGTCTCTTGCCTCTTGGCAGCTCCAGACTTTTTCCCGGACTCCCTCCCGGCTAGCCGTGGTGCACTAGCCCCCTTCAGGCTGTGTTCACGCTGCCAGTCCTCTCCCTGCGCTCTGACCAAAGCCCGAGCCTCAGCTCGCAGCCCCGCCTGCCCCGGCGGGTGAGCAGACAAACCTCTCGGGCTGGTGAGTGCCGGTCGGCACCGATCCTCTGTGCAGGAATCTCTGCGCTTTGCCCTCCGCACCCCTGTTGCTGCGCTCTCCTCCGCGACTCCGAAGCTTCCCCCCCTCTGCCACCCGCAGTCTCTGCCCGCCAAGGGGCTTCTAGCGTGTGGAAACCTTTCCTCCTTCACAGCTCCCTCCCACTGGTGCAGGTCCCGTCCCTATTCTTTTGTGTCTGTTTTTTCTTTTGCCCTACCCAGGTACGTGGGGAGTTTCTTGCCTTTTGGGAAGTCTGAGGTCTTCTGCCAGCGTTCAGTGGGTGTTCTGTAGGGGTTGTTCCACATGTAGATGTATTTCTGATGTATCTGGGGGGAAGAAGGTGATCTCCACGTCTCACTCTTCTGCCATCTTGAAGCTCCTCCCCTGCCTCTCTTAAATCTTGATGATTAATATTCCATTTAGACTTGGAATCACAGTACAGTAAGGAAATCTTGAGAACTCAAGGACAATCTCATTTTATTAAAGCAAACTTTTTAAATTGAAGTATAGTTGACTTACAATATTACATTAGCTTCAGGTGTATAACACAGTAATTACAAATACACATAACAGAAGAATACAAAAATCATAAGTGTACATTCAACCCATTTTCACATAGTGAATACCTGTTTAACTAACCACCCAGGTCGAGAAAGGGAACAACACACCTAAGTGCTCCTCATGGCCCCTTTCACTCCCTAACCTCCTTCAGCGATATCCACTCTCCTAACTTCTAACACGATATTTTTGTTGCTTGCCTGGTATTAAAATTTAAACAACTGCAGTCATGCATTGTGTATTCTCCTGGTTTCTTTTGTTCAGCATTATATTTGCGAGACTCATATATATTGTTATATGTAATTGTAATTTGTCCATAGGCATTGCTCTCCTCCAGGGTCAGGAAACTGTGGCCCGTGAGCCAGATATGACCAACCATTTGTTTCTGTAAATAAAGGTTTATTGAAACACAGCCACACATTTTCTACGGCTGCTTTCATGCTACAAAGGCAGAGTTAAGAAGTTGGCACAGAGATCATATCACTCACCAAGCTCCAAATATTTAATATCTGGCCCTTTACCGAAGTTTTCCATCTCTGTTATATAGTATTTCATTGAATATATATACCACATTTTATTTATCTATTCTGCTGATAAGCATTTCAGTAATTTCCACACTGAGGCACTACAATTAGTGCTGTTAACACTTTGGTAGATATATTTTTCCTTAAGATATGTTAGCTATTTCTGTCTAGCATTAAACTAATAGGGGAATTGCTGGGCTGCATAAACATGCTCAACTTTAGTAGATATTGCCAGTTTTCCAAAGTGCCATCTCTTCATTTTAATAAATAAGAAAGCTGATGTGGATATCGAAAAGATATCTGCACTCCCATGTTTATTGCAACATCACTCACAATAGCCAAGATATGAAAGCAACCTACGTGTCCATCAATGGATGAAGGAATAAAGAAAAAAATACAGGCAGTACATTATTTGACATCAGTCATAGCAATATTTTTTGGATATGTCTCCTCAGGCAAGGGAGACTAAGAGGTACAAATGTCCAGTTACAAAATAAATGAGTCACAGGTATGAAATGTACAGTGTGAAGAATACAGTCAATAATAATATAATATTTTTATATGGTGACAGATGGTAAGTAGACTTATCGTGGTGATCATTTTGTAATGTATAGAAACATCAAATCACTATGTTGTGCATCAGGAACTAACATAGGGTTATAGTTAATTATACTTCTAAACAAACAAACAAATTCATAGAAAAGCAGATGAGATTTGCAGTTACCAGAAGTGGGGAGTAGGGAGAGGGGGAAGTGGTCAAAAGGTACAAACTTTCAGTTATAAGATAAATAAGTACTAGGGATTTAATGCACAATATGATAAATATAATTAACACTACTGTTTGTTATATATGAAACTTGTTAAGAGTGGGGATCCCAAAACTTCTCATCAGAAGGAAAATTTTCTTTTATTTTGTGTCTACATGAGATGATGGATGTTCACTAAACTCACTGTGGTCATCATTTCATGATGTATGTAAGTCAAATCAGTACGCTGTACACTTTAAACTTATACAGTGCTGTATGTCAACTATATCTCAATAAAACTGGAAAGAAAATGAATAAAATAAGATACCATTTATGGCCTACCAGAAAAAAATGTGATACACACACACACATACACACTCAATGGAATATTATTAAGCCATGAGAAAGAGGGAAAATTTGCCATTTATGACAATATAGATGAAACTTGAGGGCATTATGCTGAGTGAGATTAAGTCAGACAGAGAAAGACAAATACTGTATGATATCATGTGTGGAATCTGAAAAAGCTGAACTTGAAGAAACAGAGAGAAGAATGGTGGTTACCAGGGGCTGGGGGGTGGAGGAATTCGGGAGATGTTGTTTAAGGGCACAAACTTGCAACTAATAGATAAATAAGTTCTGGAGATCTAATACACAACAGAGTGATTATGTGACATGATAGAGGTGTTAGCTAATGCTATGGGGTAATCGTATTACAATATATATGTAACAAAGCAGCAGGTTGTACACCTTAAAGTTACACAATGTTACGTGTCAATTATAGCTCAATTTTTTAAAATAATAAATCTATATTAAAAATAGAAGAAAGGAAACTGATGCCTGAAAATGCTAGGTTGTGTCATAGCGATGAATTAGAGAAAACTATGTTTGGCTTTGGAAAACCTGTTTTAAAGTCAAGCAAAACCTCAGAGGAAAGTGTTAAGTTAAACTGAGTTAAATTCTACATTTCTGGGAACAGAATGAAATCATTTGTTCAGAAAAAAGCATTTCTTGATCTCAACAATAGACAGTGCATTTTATAAGAATCTGAAAAAAGAAAAAATTAGGAATAAAGCTGTGCTCATGGTCCTTACCTTAGAATAAATGCAACCGTCAGTTCCAAACACCCACTTCTGAGAATCATCTCCTTTATGTCTGTAATGAAAATGTAATTTAGAGATTGACGACTCTTCTCTACACTGAAACGTTTTGTAAGTTTCAAGTAGAAGTATCATATTCCACACAGCCTGGCAGGAGGACTGCACACACTCTGAGGATTCTGCCATTCTACTACCATCACTGCTACCTCAGCAGCTAAAGCCTCTCCTAAGACAACTAATTTCTTTGGTACCCAAAGTGCTGTGGGGTCTGTGAGTGTGCACGCACGTGCACGTGTGTATGTGTATAACCAATGGCAACAGCAATTAAGAGTTTTAGAGAATAAATAGGATCAATAAGAATATTCTAGAAATTTCCATCCCCAAAAATGATCCTCTGTGAGACAGGAAGAAGGGGGCTTAATTAAATATAAGGTTTGAGAAGATGGGATGGGAAAAGATACCATGGAAAATTAGGAACCTCAGGCACCTGTTTCTGAAACAGGCAGGAAGTTTTGTTAAGGAATATCAGATTTTCTGAGCTAAGTCTGAGTAAGAAAGAAAAACTAAAATGTGATGAAGCTAATCATGCCTAAATTAACTAATCATGTATTCATTAATATTTAGAAACCTTACAAAGAGAGGACAAATGAATTAAATTAAGTGTAATGGGATGTTAAACAAGACTTTTCCTACTGCCTCTGAGACTTGACAGAAGCATAAGTGGTTGAGAATAAGAGGTGTCAGTTAATGCTCTATTCTAAAGCAAGGGGCTGTATGATCTGGGCAGAACACGCAAAGGCAGCAGTCCAAAAGTGGTTCCGTGCACATTAGCCTTTCACCTACACCCAGGTTATATAAGAAAATGTGAAAAACTCTTGGGCATGTTGGGATGGGTGTTTAATAATAATGGTCTCCAGGCCCCTCTCCTGTGGGATTTTGATTCTGAAGGTCTGGACCCCCAGAAATCTACATTAGCAGGTATTGCAAGTGATTCCAATCATAAGAATTCTGGGGAATTTGGATGTCTGTGGTCTATGTAAGACATCTGCAATTCATAATATAGTGATGCTAATGGTCAAAATCTGTAAAATTCTGAATTTTGTCTTTTAATTGGATTCTAGTGTTAGCTTGAGGATAAAATGATTAGAAAAACATAAATTATGTCGGTTTCAGTTTTGGTTTTCTGAACTGGCAGCACCTTTTCTCAAAGATTAATACAACAGGAGAGATGTCTACCAGATTGGCAACAGTGTGAGGGCAGAGATCACATGTATCCTTAGAGCTGAGCACAGTGCCAAGTATATGATAGGAGATAAAGATATCTTTGAATAATAGAAATGTGATCTGCAAAAAGAAACGAATCAATATGCTGCTCACCTGAAACTAACACAATATTGTAAATCAGCCATACTTCAATTAAGAGAAATGTGAATAAGATGTCAAAATGTTATCACGCTAAAAATAATAAGGCCATCATGAAAAATGTTTTGAATTTAATATGTGACAATTTAGGGGATTTAAACGATCTTCTTAGAGATAGCTAAAGAACATAAATTACACCTTGGTTAAGAAAATCAATAATACTGAAAGAAATACATATATCCTAGCATTTCTTAAATTTTAGCACAGCTTAAATTCTGTTCAAGCATATATTTTCCTAAGAAATTTTACTAACAACATGTAGTTTTATATTATCTATAAGCCCTTTGAGCTTACTAGTAATTTTCCCAATCAGGAGTCTCTATATATATATCCATAAATGTCACCTTTTAATTTTACTGAAGCTATAAAAAACAAATCTCAATTGTGGTGCAGGATGAGAAATATATCATTCTAGTGTATAATAACTTCTTCAAAAAATAAAATTCCTACAAACAAAAGTGCATCTGTTTATTTTTCAAGACATTTTATATATAAAGAAATCAAATTTAGATTTAATACGCAACATTGCTCATACGGGACTGAATTAGAGAATGATGTCATAGAATTTCCTCTTCCTGGTCAGCAAGTGCCAAACTGAAAAGATTTTGTATAAAGAAACAAAAACAAAAGTTTTTAAAAAATCCATAACAATATCAGTAATGAGAGGAGGGAAAAAGAAGCAGTATTCTATCCAAGAATCAAAGTCATAAAGATCACGGCATGTGCTGAACTAAGGATGAGTGGCCTAAGTTCTGGTCCTGGATCTCACATTAACTAGATATGTGACCTTTCATAGGCCACTTAGTCTGTAGTGGCCATGGAATTTCTTATAATAATAATGATATTGTCATTATCATATCATCATCATAATCACAACCACCACCACCAATACCAAAACTACTACTATAGTATTAAAGAGGGGTTTGGAGTAGATGCTTTTTGGAGTCCTTCCTTCTCTGAAAGCATATGACTTCCAAAACTATTTGGTCACTCTCATTTTACAGGTGAGGACACTGCCTGGGAAGTTTGCTCATATAACCCCACTGAGCATGCATGTACATTATAGTATTCCTATCAGAAATCTATAAAACATGTGTGTGTGTACACATATTTTTTTCCTTTGAAATATTCCATTTAACAGATGGTATGAGCAAGAAGGCAGCTCATCCCCACAGTTCAGTTTGGGGGAAATTTCATAGGCTAATGCTTATCGTTTCCCAGTTAACTGTAAGGAAGACCATCGTCGTGTTTCGCAATTACAAATCTGTTTTCCCAGGCAGCTTCGTATGGCTCTGGTGTCTTCCAATGCTATCTGGACCAAAAGTAGGATCTATAGAGAAAGTTGAAAGGAATTTCCCCTCCATGATTATTAACAGGGTAAGAGTAGAGAAAAGAAATTTGATTAATCAATCCACACACTGTGAAATTACACATGGACAATTTTCTATTTGATGCTGACATTTCTAATTGTGTTAGCTATATGTCTGAATATTACTTAAAAGTCCAATGCATGGTAAACAGTTCTTTCTGCATTATGTACTTGCTAGAGTCTGTCACTCTAATCCAACTCTTAGCCTCCTAAACTTTAAAAATTGCAAAAGGAGATGATTTTCAATCTCTGATTACCTAGTGATGTGCTATCAGTTTACTTGTCTGTCTTTCCATCTTGGCATCTAGCATTACACAGCTACTCTTGTTGGCTGTATTTAATGGTGTCCTTAAAGCAGTGTTTGTTTAGCCTAGTCTAGATTAATGCTGGTCAGTTATCATTTAATTTCCAGTAAGACCTAAATGGGAAGAAAAGTAAATTCAAAAACCCATAACTGAAAGATTAACATTGAAATAAGGAAGACAACAAAGATTACCAGACAGGTAATAGAGATAAATGAAGCAGGCTAGAGCTAACATGAGGGCTGCTACTAGGAATGGTGGAGAACAGAGCAAACTGGAGGGTATGTGTTCCATCCAAAGGAGGAATCTGTTCCTGTATTTTTGGTGTCATAAGAGAACGAAAGTTCAGTGTTGCACATTCTGATTTTTTCAAGAAAGGCCAGTAGTATGTAATTTTTGTCCTATTTCTATACGCTCATAACTAATTAAAAATATTATAATAATGTGCAGATCAAACAAAGTCTACGGGTCCCTAGTTTTTACTCTCTATAATCAAAACTCTGTGTGGAGATGGATGTGTGTGTGTGTGTGTGTGTGTGTGTGTGTGTGTGTGTGTGTGTGTGTGTGTGTGTGTGTGTGTGTGTATTGCTTCAATTACCAATAGTTTATGAATTTAACACTAAAGGCTAGATCCTACAATCCACATTCTTTAAAAATGAAGCAAAATCAAGATTAAATGATGGCCTAAAAAAATGTTTGATTCAATTGGTTTATCTAATTGATGTCCCAAATACCTTTTAGAAAGAAGCATCTTTGATCTTGAGGTTTACGATTTTTATAATTTTTATGATTTTGAGATCAACTGATAATGACATTGATTTGTCTTTCATTCACTCATGGTCAGATACACATCACAGAAAAAATATTAAAAAGACAAATATGTGCAAGCACTTGCTATATTGAATAAGGATAAGATGAGTGACACCAAATGAGACATAACTGAACTAATGAGGCATGATATGTTTACAATATTCTTTGTGAGTTGTCAGGTTGCTACTTTAAGTGCTAGTTCTATTATTTTTAGCATATAAAAGGCAATGTCTTAATTCATAGCTTTTGTTAAAATCACAGTATACTACTTGGGAGAACAGGAAAAAAATTTTGTCTCTAAAAGTTGCTGTCACACGAGGATATTTATTGTTATATAAAGAAATATGGTTGTATTAAAAAAAATAAACCACACAGGCACTTCAGATGCTCTGGAAAAGATAAACATATTCAAAAGTATATACCCAGAGGGGAGTGAGCTCTAAAAATCCTGGCCCTTAGATTTTGTTTCTCAGATAAAGGCAAGTTGCATCAATTTTCCTGCCCATCTTAGCTTCCTCCTTCTCTTCCTTGCTCTCTTCTTTCTTTCATTTCTAAATTAAACCAAATCTTTTCTTGTAAATAGAGATTTTTCAAGTTAAACTTACTACAGTTTTTTGGGGTTTTTTGTTTTTTTAATCATCTTTTTCCTTTCCCAAGCTCTCTTCTCTACAGGCAACAAGGACATTGAGTTTGTGGCTTCAGTCCCACCCAATTCCATGACAATCCTGGCCAGAGTAGGAAGTAACCTCAGGGACCTATCACCAGAACAGCACTAGCTTCAGTATCCAGTGAGCCCAGGGAAAACCCTGGGCATGAAGAACATGTTCATCAAGCTACATATAACCTTTCCAAACACCTGCCATTTTTACCTAGACTACTGATCACACTGAGTAGTCTTCCCTCACCATTTCCCTGTAAAATAACCACTTAGTTATTCCTTACCCATCATTTTGATTTTTGTTTGTTTTTTCCTCAGGTTTTTTATTTTTCTGTACTTTCTAAAAACAACTTTATTGAGAAGTAACTGACAATATTATAAAATATTATACAATTGACAGGCACATATTTAAAGTGTAAAATTTGCTAAGTTTTGAAACATGTCTACACATGTTAAGGCACCACAACAATCAAGATAATGAACGTACATCCATATCCATCACCCCCCAAAAATCGCCCCCAAAGCTTCCGTGTGACCCTTTGTAATCACGTCCTCCTGTCCCTCCCCACCTTCCTATCTCCAGGCAAACACGGATCTTCTTCCTAGATTAGTTAGCACTTCCTAAAGTTTTATATAAATGGAATCAAACAATATATACGCTTTATGGGTTTTGTTCCTTTCCCTTAATATAATTATTTTGAGATTCACCCACATTGTTGTGTGAACCAAGAGTTAGCTCCTTTTTATTGCTAAATAATATTTTCTATATGATACACCATAATTTATCTATTCACCTATGGATGGACATTTTGGTTGTTTCCAGTTTTTCCTTTTGGCTTTAGAAATAAAGCTGCTATAAACACCCATGTACAAGTCTTCATAAGGACACATGCTTTCATATCCCTTGAATAAATTTCTCAGAGTGGCTGGGCAATAAGGTACAGACATGTATATACCTGTATATATCTGTGTGTGTGTGTGTGTGTGTGTGTGTATGTATATATATATACACACACACACCTGTATGTACCTATATATGTATATTATACATATACACACGTATACGTGTATATTTTAGGAAAGTATCAATTGTTTTCCAAAGTTACTGAACCATTTATATTTCTACCAACAATGTTGAAACCATGTACCAACTATGAGAGTTACAGTTATTCCACATCTTCACCAGCACTCAGTATGGTCAGCATTTTAAACACTGGACCTTCTATTACATATGTAGTGGTACTGCATTTTAGGTGTATTTTGCATTCCCCTAATGATTAGCATCTTTTCATATGCCAACCATATATTTTCCTTGTTACAGTATTTGCCCAAATCATTTATCCGCCCATGTTTTCTTGAGTTGTGTGTATTTTTCAAATATATATTATTTGAAAATATTTCTCCTTGTGTATAGTTTGTCTTGTCATTCTCTTACAATGTCTTTCAAAGAGCAGAGTCTTAATTTTAGTGAAGTCCAATTTATCAATTTATATTTTTGTGGATCATGCTTTTGATGTTATATCTAAGAAAGTTTGACTAATACAAGATCAAAAATATTTTCTCCTATGTTTTTGTCTAAAATATTCAGTTTTAGTTTTTACATTTTAAACCTATAATCCATTTTGAGTTAATTACTGTTTATCGTATGACATATGGATCAAAGGGTTTTTTTGCATATGTATATCCAATTGTTCCATCACTGTCAAAAAATAAATCCTTTCTCCACTGAATTTCTCTTGCAATTTCATCAAAAATCAATTGACCATATACGTGTGGATCTATTTCTGGATGATCAATTCTATTGATCTAATTGTCTACTTTGGTGCCAACAGCACACCATTTTTCACAGGTATCATTTTATAATAAGTCGAGGTCAGGTCATTTTTTTCTTCTTTTTGAAAATTGTTTTGCCTATTTTAGGTCCTTTGCTTTTCTATATGGATTTTAAAATCATCTTGATAGCTTTTATAAATGAGCATGCTGGGCTTTTTATTGAGATTGCATTAAATCTATAGATCAATTTGAGGAGAATGGACATCATAACTATGTAGTCTTTCAATCCATGAACACAGTATATCCCTGCATCTATTTAGGTCTTCTTTAATTTTACTCAGCAATGTTTTGAAGTTTTCAATAACCAAGTCTTGTACATATTTTATCTGATTCATATTTAAGTATTTCATACTTTTGATGTTATTGTAATTGGTATTTTAAAATTTCTAAAATTGTTCCTAGTACATAGGAATACAAGTAATATATATATTGATTTCAAGCTCTCAAACTCGCTAAACCCATTTATTAATTCTAGAAATTTTTTGTTGGTTACATAGGATATTCTACATAGATAATCACACCATTTGAAAATAAAGATAGTTTTACTTCTTCAGTTCGTATCAGACGTCCTTTTTTTCTTTTCCTTTTCTTGTTATAGTGGCTAAAGGCTTCCACGCAATGCTGAATAGGTGAGAATGAACAAATTTGTCTTGTTCCTGACTTTAGGAGGAACCATTTGCTCTTTCATCATTAAGTATGATGTTAGATGTAGGTTTTTCATAGATGAGCTTTGTCATACTCATAAAGTTCCCTTCTATTCAGCTTTCCAAAAGTTTTCATTAGGAGGGGATGCTGACTCTTGTTAAAAGATTTTTCTATACCAATTTGATGTTCATGATTTTTTCCTTTTCAGTCTGCCAATATGGTGATTTACACTGATTGATTTTCAAATGTTAAATCAACTTTACTCTCCTGGGGTAAGCCCAACTTGATCACGATACATTATCTTTTTTATATATTATTGTATTCAATTTGTTAAAATGTTAATTTTTTTTGTATTTATGTTCACGAGGGATATTGGTCTATGATTTTCTTTTCCTGTAATGTCTTTTTGCCTGTTTTTTGTTATCAGAGTAATGCTGCCTCACAGGATGAGCTGGGAAGTATTCCATCTTCTTCTATTTTCTGTGTGAGAATATGGAGAACTGGCATTATTTTTTCGTAAAATGTTTGGTAGAATTCCCCAGTGAAGCTAGCGAAACCATCTGGACCTGAGGTTTTCTTTGTGGGAAGGTTTTCAACTAAAAATTTAATTTCTTTAAGAGATATACGACTATTAAGTTACCTATTTCTTCTTGAGTAGACATTGGTAGTTTGTGCCTTTTAAGGGATTGGTCCTATCACCTCAGTTGGCAAATCTATTGGCACATCTTTGTTCAGAATATTCCCTATTATTCCTTTAATAACCGTGTGATATCAACTCTCTCATTCCTGATACTGGTAATTTGTGTCCTTTCACTTTATTCCCTGAACAGTCTGGCTAGAGGTTTATCAGTTTCTTTGATCTTTAAAACAAAAACAAAAACAAAAACCCAGCTTTTGGTTTTCTTGATTTTTCTCTTTTTTCCTGTCTTCTATTTCATTGCTATCCACTCGAACTTTTACTATTTTCTGTCTTCTGATTACTTTGAGTTTGATTTGCTCTTCGTACTCTCGTTTCCTAAAATGGAAGCTGAGGTCACTGATTTGGTATCATTCTTCTTTTCTTACATATGCATTTATATAAATTTCCTTCTAAGAACTTCAGTAGCATCCCACAGTTTTTAATATGTGTTTTCATTTTCATTCAGTTCAAAATACTTGCTAATTTCCATTTTGATACCTTCTTTGCTCCATGAGTTATTTAGAAATGTGTTACTTTTGTCCAAATATTTGGGGGTTTTCCAGAAAGCTATCTGCTATTTTTTTATTTAAGTATAGTTGATTTACACTGTTGTGTTAATTTCTGCTGTACAGCAAAGTGATTCAGTTATACATATATACATTCTTTTTTATGTTCTTTTCCATTATGGTTTATCACAAGGATATTAAATACAGTTCCCTGTGCTATATGGTAGGACCTTGTTGTGAAAGCTATCTGCTATGGATTTCTAATATAACTCCATTATGGCCAGAGAACGTTTATAATACTTAAATTCTGTTAAGGTATTGAGACTTGTTTTATAGCTAGAATATAGTCCATTCTGTTTAATATACTGTTACTTTAAAGGAATATGTCTTTTTGTTATTGAGTGCATTCTTCTATAAGTATCAACTAGGTCAAGTTGATTGATAGTGTTGTTCTAGTCTTCTGTATCCTTACAGATTTCTCCTCACTTGTTCTATTAATTATTGAAATAGGATATTGTTATTTCTGACTACAGTTGTAGATTTTTCTCTTTTTCACAGCAGTTCTATCGGCTTTCACTTCATGTATTTTGAAGCTGTGCTATGAGGTGAACAAACATATAGGATTGCTAAGTCTTCTTGATGAACTAATCCCTTAATCATTATGAAGTGACCCTCTTTATCCCTGGAATATTCTTTGCACTGAAGTCTACTTTGTCTGATATTAATTTAGTCATTCTGGCTTTCTTTGGATTAGTTTTATCATTGCATACATTCTTCATGCATTTACTTTTAACCTATTGTGTCTTTATATTTAAAGTAGGTTATTGGGACTTCCCTGGTAGCACAGTGGTTAAGAATTCACCTCCCAATGCAGGGGACACAGGTTCGACCCCTGGTCAGGGTACTAGATCCCACGTGCATGGCACAACTAAGAGTTCACATGCCACAACTAAGGAGCCCACCGGCCGCAACTAAGACTTGGCACAATGCAAAATAAATAAATAAAATAAACAAAATTTTTAAAAATGGATTTTAAAAAAAGTGGGTTATTTGTAGGTCAGCATATAGACGGATCTTGCTTTTTTATCTAATCTGACAGTGCCTGACTTTTAAATGGGGTGTTTAGATTATTTACATGTAATGCAATTATTAACACATGGGTTTAAATCTACAATCTTGTTACTTATTCTTTGTCCTGTTTTTTGTTTCCCTTTCCATCTTTACCTGTCTTCTTTCACATTAACTGAGTATTTTTTAATTATTTCATTTTATCAACTTTTTTGGCTTGTTAGACATATAACTCTTTGTTATATTATTTTAGCTTCAGGATCCCTCATAAACAACTTTAATTTACCAGTCTACTTTCAATTGATATCATACCACTTGACAAATATAGTATAAGAACTTTTCTTCAGGCTTCCCTGGTGGTGCAGTGGTTGGGAACCCGCCTACCAATGCAGGGGACATGGGTTCGAGCCCTGGTCCGCGAAGATTCCCACATGCCGTGGAGCAACTAAGCCCATGCACCACAACTACTGAGCCTGCACTCTAGAGCCCACGTGCCACAACTACTGAGCCTGCATGCCACAACTACTGAAGCCCACACGCCTAGAGCCTGTGCTCCACAACAAGAGAAGTCACTGCAATGAGAAGCCCATGCACCGCAACAAAGAGTAGCCCCTGCTCGCTGCAACTAGAGAAAGCCTGTGCACAGCAACAAAGACCCAACGCAGTCAAAAATAAATTAATTAATTTTTTTAAAAAAGACCCTTTCTTCCATTTCTCTTATTGGCATTTGTACGGTTGCCTTCACATATTTTATATCTACATGTTTTTATCTCCATAATAAAATTATTATTTTTTTGCTTTAAACAATAAATTATATTTTAAAGAAACTTAATAAGAAATGAGGTCTTTATATTGCCTATGTAGTTATTATTCCCAGTGCTCTTCATTTTCATCTGATACCATTTTTCTTCTGCTTGAAGGACTTCCTTAAACATTTTTTGTTCTGTAGGTCTGCTGGTGACAAATTCTTTCAGTTTGTGAATAATATCTGAAGTCTTTATTTTGCCTTAATATTTGAAAGATATTTTCATTGGGAGATGATTTCTATACTGACAGGTTGGGTTTTTTTTTCTTTTAGTTTTTAAAGATGTTCTTCCACTTTCTTCTCACTCTTATTGTTGCCAACAAGAAATCTGCTGTCAGTCTTATCTTTATTCCTCTTGTAAATAATAGATATCTTCCTCTGTGTACTTATAAGATTTTTCTCCTTATCACTAACTTTAAGCAGTTTTATTACGATTTTCCTTGGTTTCTTTTCTCTGTGTTTCTTGTGCTTAGAAGTTGTTGAACTTCTTGGATGTGTGGGTTATAGTTTTCACAAAATTTGGAAATTTTTCAGACATCATTTCTTCCAATATTTTTCTGTTCTCCGCTTCTTCCCTTCAGAGACTCTAATTATTCAGAGATTAGGCCATATGAAGCTTTCACATTGCACTGATGCTGTGTTCATTTTTTTTTTCAATATATTATTTTTTCTTCTCTGGCTTTCAATTGGGAATAGTTTCTATTGCTATCTCTTCAAGTTCACTAATACTTTCTTCCACAGTGTCTAATCTGCTATTAGTCGCATTCAGTATATTTTTCATGTCATACATTGCAGTTTTCATACCTAGAAATTTGATTTGAGTCTTTTTCTATCTTCTATGTCTCTATTTAACATGTTCATTCTTTCCTCTAGCTTCTTGAATATATGGAATACAATAATAACAACTGTTTAATGACATGAGTATTAATTCTATAATCTGCATCATTTCTGGGGCAGTTATAATTGATAGATTTTTCTCTTTATTGTAACTCTGGACTAAGTGAGCTGAAGTATCTCTGTCTCCGTGTCCCATGGTTTGCCTTTGTCATTATTGTAAGTTGACGCTTTGTGTGTTTCCAGTTTACAGCATTGACTCTGCCCCAGAAATCTTTCTTATTACCTACTCCAAATATAGCAGCACCACATCAACTGGGACTTGCTTTGAGTTTGTTTGCCCCTTCTTGGGAACTGTGTGTTTAGGACTCTACTAGCTTGTGAGATAGCAAGCTACTGTCTCCCTCATCCTTCTGCCTGGGTTTCTCAATTAATGTACGCTACTCATTCACTGAGGTATCTACTACCACACTTGGCACTCACTGGCAGTTGTTTGACTGGATTTTGGCCTACAGACTGTGTAGTTTTGTGGCCAAGAGTGACTTATAGATTATGGTTACTTAATTTTTGCATTCCGCCCCAACTGCTTAGTAGCTATGACCTCAAGTAAGTGATTAACACCTCTATATTTCAATTTCCTCACCCATAATGATAGTAACAACACCTACCTTATCAGGTCGTTGTTAAGAGTACATGTAACAATGTGGTATAGAGAAATCAAAATAGTGTCTGTCTCGATTTGCTGTTGTCACTGTTAGAGTAAGAATTCTAGACTCTAGAGATCTGACTCTGTAGATTACATTCCCAGCCATTATGTAATGTTCTAATGCCTTTTGGACAGTCTGCTTTGCATGTTAGAGAAAATTTCCCTTCTGTATTTGTGGCTGAGCCAGTTTCTCTGGTGCCTAAATGCCCTTGTTCTGCTTTCAGCCCTAAGCACATCGCAAATGTCTATCCAGCCAGAAGTAGTTGGCTAATAGCTTTCTAAGTCTTGAAGTACAACAGGACTTGTTTTTGTCAACACTAGGTAAAATCAAAAGACAAATGAAAAAGAAAAAAGAAAGCATTTAGGAAAGGTAAATCACCTTTCTTCCTTATTGCTAATTTTTTCTTCTAAATCTATTTTTAATTTTATCTTACCAAGTCAGAGAAAAACAAACAGGAATGGCACTTTTGGTACCTTACAAGCTAGCAATTTTTTGTCTCCTTGATTTTTCTTTCACTGTTCAATATTTCACATTCAGAAGATGGAGAAAAGGTTAGGAATACATATAGAACATTAAATTTTTAAATTAATAACCAAAATGGATATAAAGAAAGGAGTTTCAATAATTATAGAGTAAAGCAGCAGCTTGTCTAAAACACAGATACATACTGAACACCAACTTTTCACTTCTAAAAATATCTAAGAAACACTGTCAAACTAAGTGGTATATACTTTCAAGCTTATTTTAGAAAAATTAATATTGATATTTTGAAAACAAATTTAAAACCTAATGAAATTTCCATCTAAGCCAGGAAGCATCATGATCTGACTGCTTGGGAATCTTGAAATTAACATTTCTTGTTTTGAGGTAAATGGCTCATAAACATTACCTTTTCTGTAGGATTAACTTGTATCCTTCTAGTGATGTTCCCTCAGTGGCCTTGACTCTGACTGGATGACCAATAGCTAGGCAGCCCTGAGTTATTGCTCGGCTCAGGATCATTCCAGTCTTCCAATGAATAGAGAAGGGGGAGAAAGGTCTAAATAAGTTAAAAGAACCAGAAAATTCAACAATGTGTCACAAATAGTGAGGTCATTATGCCTGGATAAACCCGGATATTAACAGTTGCCAAAAGTGAAACACTACCCACAACTTAGCAGTCAGTGAGCCCTGCTCAGAATCAGTGATGTTCTGTCGGACAAGGGTGGCATTTTACAGTTCAGTGCAATATAAAACAGACCTTGATATCTTCATCTGTCCTTTTTTTCTGTGCGTATTTCACAGTGCAGCAATTTGGGGCCCATCACGTGTCACTTGTTATACTTATAACTACAGAGCTTACTTGAAATATGTATGCACAGAAAAAAAAGAGTGCAGTGAACTGAAAAGACTGAAACAAATCCTTAACCTTTGTACCAATTAAAAGTTTTACTCTGGGTCTAAATACCATGGGTTAAGCATTTTAAGGTGGTTTATGAACTGCTTTTGTTTTAAATGTTAGGATTCTCAGATAAGGAAATTGATTGAGAACATTGTTTGAATGGCCATTTAACAATTTTCTTACTTAGTGAATCAACACAGCATTTTAAATAAGTGACAACCACTTAGGAATTTATTTACACATATTGAGGATTTATGTCATGGAAACTTCTCTGTTAAGAACAGGTAAAATGATTTATTTTGAAAAAAAGGATAGAACTCTAAACCTTAAAAGATTTTCAAAATTGTTTTCTTTTAGCATGTGACTTTTATTTCTCACGTTTTTGTTGTGTGGAAAAGAACTACACAATGACTTAGGAAAAATATATTTTTCTAAATTTTTGTTCTAATAAGCCCTGAATGGAATCCTCTTTTGAACATGCCTGTCTATACAGAAAGGGAACTCCTTGGGGTAAGAAAAAAGAATCACCACTTATTAAGCACTTTTTGTATACCAGATTGTACGCTTGAACTTCACACGTATTTTCTCATTTAATCACCACAGCAACTGTGCAAGACAGGTGTGACTAACTTTATTTTATATATAAGAAAACTGTAGTTCAGTGCAGCTAAGTAACTTTCCCAAGGTCACACAAAGGATTCTAATTCTGATCTATCTAACTCCAAAACTCATACTCTTTGCATCAAGCATTTCAATTAGTTTAGGAAAATTTTTAGACAAGTACAGGTTTTCTGATATCATGAAATTCTATGAACAGATACCATAGAATTACAGAATATGAGATCTGGGAAAATAACCTTCCATATCAACTGGTCCAACTCTTTTACCAGAAGACTAAGGCCCAGATACGGTATGTGACTTACTTGAGGTCACATAAATGTTCAGTGGCAGTCCTAAAACTAAAACACTTCCATCAGTGCTCATAAATTGGTCAGATACAGAGCAGTGTTTTATATTACAGTGAAATGTCATAAGTTTTGAAGTCAGACAGACCAAGAATCTTTCCTCTACCAGCTACTAGCTTCAGTTTTTTCAGCTGTATAATGAAAACCTGCATAGTTTTTATAAGATTAAATGAGATAATAAATGTGTATAAGATGCTTAGCATACGTTTAACAAAATGGCAGATATTATTACTAAATCAGAAATAAAACGCAGCTTAGGGCTAGTAGTTAATAGAGTCTCCAGGTTGGAAGCAGATCTAAGAAATATCTAATCTCATTCTGCCTTTGTCTATGAAATGAATAATATTTCTTAGTACCTTTGTGTCTCAGTTACTCTATATTTTTGTTTTTAACTCCCAGAAAAGCAAAAATAAAAGTTAAGGGCAATTCAAAATTTCATATGAGAAAATAGTTTCAATCTCTCCTACCCCCTAAACTAAGTAGCAGCAAACTTGCCTGGGTGACTCTGCACCCATGGAAGTGCTAAAAAGAAGCAAAAATAGTCTCCAGGGAGGGGGCAAAAGGGAGGCACAAGAAGGGTAGATATAAGCTGTACCATCTCTTTCCAGACGTAAATATTTGGTGGCAATTACAAAACGTCTTTCAATAGCAAGAGGGAAGAGGAGAACAATTATATGTTCTCAGTTTAAATCTGATTCAATAGTATAAGAATAAAGTTAAAAAAAATAGTGCTAATACACAGGAATAAAATATGTTAGGCATTGTTCACATTTTATACTCAGGGATTTCTTTTAAAACTATCCTTACTAAGACCATGTGCCATCACTATACGGTGCTAATCCACCAAGCTCTGCGAACCTCAACAATGAAGACTAAGGAGCGGAAGCAAATGAGATTCAGACAAATCTCATGAAAATGGTGAGTCTGTAGAGTATACCTAAGCTCTGCGCTAGGTTTAAATACATTCTGCAGTATTAACTAATCAGCATGTCTAAAACTGAGTTGAATGCTCACGTCGGGGTCCTCCGCACTAGACACACCAGAGCACAGATTCATGACAGTCAACAACCGATATGCTTTCACTTGCATGCTTGTGTGCACGAGGGCATCAGGAACTGGAGCAGCACAGTGAGCCCAGGAAGTTACTTAGGGAGAACAGACATTCTTGGATACCTTTGTGATCAGCCACACACTGGCTGCAGGCCACAGGGTGGATGGTGCTATGTGAGTCCCACTGCTCTCTTCACCACTTGAGAAATTCCGCTTTCTGATGGAAACAGAGGCATGAAGGACAATATTGGGGTTCACCTATACCATGAGAAGAAGCATGTTTTTAACTTACAGTCTGAAAGTTAACCTTCCTCAACATACTTAACCAAAATAATCTAGAACATTATGTTTCTGATTGAGAAGGTCTCTTTTGAAACAGTAGTGTTCAATCCTATTAAACTCAATTCAATTAATATTTGTCGGGCACCAGCTCTGATAGGGAAGGCCCCGGACTGTGTGGTATGGGATATGATAAAACATTTTTCCTGCCCTAAATAAACTTACAACTGTAGAGGCGATAACACACACAATTTCATGTTAAGCTCCATATGTTTGATTAAATAGTGCTATAGTATGCAAAGAATGGTAGGCTCATTTCTGCAGGAGTAACAAAAAGTGAAGCATCTTGAAAGAGGTAACATCCGGACCAGGCCTTGAAGGATGGAAACAGTTTGACAGGAATAATGAAGAAAAAAAAGGTGTTCCAAGCAAAGGAAAATAGTATAATCAATGCACCTTAGGATTTATTGGTAGTCTCAAAAGGTAAATCTGGCCAAACTTAGAAGGCGTCAAGTGTAAGGCTATGGAGTTAGGTGTCAGGAGGGCTTTCAAGCTTTCAAGCAAAAGGGACTGGATTACAGAAGATTTAGAAAGGTTGACCTGGCAAGTGTAAACATAATGGATTGCAGAATGGAGAGATCAAATGCAGGGAGAACAGTTGAGAGTTTGTACAACCTCATAAGAATAAAGGGACAGGAGCTGAGACTTCAGTGACAGTTGTGGGAATGAATGGGAGGGGGCCGACTGGGGAGACACTGTATCTCTATCCCATGTGTTTAATCAGATGACAAACGCCAAACGTATTGTGCACCTTCTAGCGTTTCTCACTTAGACTTGATTGTCAAATTAACAGTCATTCATGTCATCTGTCAGAATTCTACTCCTTCATATTTAATAAACTTTATCTCCTAACTTATATGATCACTTTCCCTGAATAATCATGCTAACTTTTAAAGTGCTAATCCTTATTTGTATAGGATTATGGGAATATGCCAACTTATGCTTTAAACTTAGTAAATGATGTTGCTTCAATAACAGTTAAAATCCTTTTCAAATATTGAAAAGTCCATTCTAAATCTTTGCTAATCCTAGATATTTGTTGAGTAGCAGATGATTTTTTAAAAAAAACAAAAGTTAAATAATAATTTAAAAGGTAATGTTTTACAAGTGTGAACAGGCAATAACAAAAGGGTATGACCAATATATTTGATAATTATTCCATAATTATCTATAGTTATTCTACAATGGAAGATAGTTACTTCTCTAGAGAAGAAAATGTCATATGACTCCTATATGTGAAAATAAAAATTTAAAAATACAGCAACCCCACCACATAAGCAGATTTGATTTACAGCTCTTTGATTGTGTATTCCCCAGTTAGCCAGTAGTGGCTGATTCTGGAGGGGAATCCCCCGCAGTTTCTGAACAATGGTAAACTATATTCTACTAATCCATCCACCACAGGACACGGCATTTAAAGTAGCACTCTTAGTCAACCTCCTAACTCCAAGTTGCCATCACACTCAAAACTCTCCTCTGAAACTGGGAAGAAGATTGTTTTGACTGGAATGTCAGACAGAAGAATCGTACTGCCAACTGCTTCTTTGTACAGCACCTGCTGCCAGTGCCTAAATTCTTGTTATCTCCACAACATGGTTTAATCTTTTAACAGTTGGCTTATTGGTGAAGAGCGAAGGGGTCCTTTGTGTCTGTCTTGGGTTGGCACCCAGTATTAACACCATGCTGTTCTCTGAGAGATATTTTGCTGGACGGTTCCCAAGTGATTCCACATAGACCAGACAGAGCCAGGCCCACTAACTCAGCTTCATTTCACGTTGCTAAAAAAGAAAAATCCTGCCAAGTCTGGGGTTCTAACACACTTAAAACTGACAATGGCCATTAAATTCTCTTCATGATGTCACTTTCCTTTTTCTTTTTCATTTAATCTGATAGCTTTGTTGTAGACCAAATGTTTAGGAAGGTGGGGGAGATAAAAATTGGAATTCAGAAAAGAAAAGTGCTCGGACAACCTGCAACATAATATGCCATGTGTGTCTCTGAGTGTGTGTGTGTGCACATGTGTGTGTACATGTGTGCATTCACGGGCATGTGTAGAAAAGCATTTATGTTGAGACAGGTCTCCAAATATATACCATAATGTATGTCATTAGAAAACCTTTTTAAGTTCTGTTGAGAATCAAAACAAGAAGCTTTCTTTTATTCTTTTGAATACCTATATACATAGCTTCCTTTAAATGACCATTATGATTTTGCTTGTCTGAAAAAACTGTGCTGATACAGACGATGCCAGTGATAAAAAATGATGCATACATGTACTGGGCCCGTTAAAGCTTCTTGTTTAATTTTCTTTCTCCAAATCACCAATGAAAGTGGAGTAGACTTCAATATTCCTGTGCAATTTCAAAGTAATAAGGTCTTTTCCTACAGATCTACTGAGGAGCAAAATATAAGACAATGACATTTTTCTTGAAAGAAGGAGCTCATAGACCACAACCTTCATTCTAAACAAAGTGTTTACTACACAGAAACTTTCTAAGGTTTTTCCTTTTGACAGTAATTTTAGGACCAAGTTAAATAATTTACTATACAAATTAAAATCACACCTACAAGAAATGTTCTACAATCTCTTTCCTCATGTCCCTGATATTCACTCTTATTGTTTCCATTCTCTAAATCTATAGCTGATCAATCCACCCACCTCTAAGACCAAGAACTGGAAAAGCTGGGAAAGCAGAAAATATTAGCGAGTACCTAATTATGCAACCAAACAAGGGAAAATATCTAGGATCTAGGTGTGCAGTCCTCAAATAGATTCCAACTCTTGGTCTAAAAATAAGGAAGGGACTTGCAGTTTCATTTAAAGTTCTGTGTCCTATTCTAATGTCAATCAGTTCAAAATTTAAATTAAAATTTTTTATTTACTCCAGTACAAATTATGTGTAGGAAATATTATTTCTTGAGGACTTGCTCTCCAAAGAAATAGGACAGTAGAGAATTGTTTGCCTTTTCCTAGCCTCCTTTGTGACATACAGAATAACATATTCTGCTAGCATCCATGACTGCTTAATTTACAAGTAAACTTGTAACAAACATGCCATAATTCTAAAATCATAACTTGGTGTTTTTCTTACTGTTTCCATACCAAAAGTTGTCACTAATGTGCTGCTTATGTCTGATCATACTAAAAGGATAGGATCGAAATCAGTTTCCTTTTCATTTTGACAGAATATATGACCTGCCAGACACCGGAGTATATTTTTCTGCTATATTTTCCCATAACCAGGTATTCCTCAAGCTATTCTTCTCATGAATCTTTTTTCTTTTATATTAACTACCATGAAGTTTGTCTCTCACCCACTTCATGGAAACATATAATTTTATTTCCCATAAACTAGAGCAATGTAAAAATGTTGCCAATTTATGTAACAATAGAACGAAAGATGTATTCACCAAAATTCTCCACTTGTAGTAGATTCCAAATCTTTTTTTAGAAATGGATAAAAGAGCAACAGGTTGTAATTGTCAGGGTTATATCTGTCTTCCACATTACTAATAAGGATTATATGTTCCAAATTTTTCTCTGTAGGAAGGGTTTTACTTGTCAATACGAGATTTAAAAGAACAGTCAGAGGTTGGGCACTGATATCTCTATCTCAAGCTAATTTTAAAACATATGCATCAAGAATATCAGCTTTTGCTCCTTCCTCTCTATCCCTGTTGTAATTCTCTTAGTGCCTTCTATACTGCCATGAGCATCAAGATTCTACAATAAAATTCCCTGTGGACATCCATCACCTCTGCCTGAATCTCTCTTTAAAAGTGCTCCTTTTCAGGTTATTAAATTGCTATTTCCAATGTACTGATCACCTCTCTGTATATGATCGGAGGCATTTTTCTGAAAGGATTTCAAAGGTTTCATAGCTCAGGGGCCATTTTTCTTTGAAAGATTCTCTTTACTATCCAGTTTATCAAATCTTTGCTTTGTTATACCACTATTCTGAGTAGACTGAAATTTTACTCAAAAAAGATTTCTTCTAAAAATACAATAGTGTATAAACTTTTAGGATGAGGTGTTTTCTCACTTTCACTGACTCATTAGAATGAATTAATAGTGATAAAATAACTGTGGATTCTTATTCTCTCATTTTTCAACATTAGAAAATATAGTTTTCTTTTAAAGTTCTACTTTGGCTTAAAATCAAAGAGAGAATCCTTTCTTGTTCTTTTCCTCTGACAACTCTCCACTATACATTTTTTCCCCCCCAGGTTTGACCTGCTTTCTATTGAATGAGTTAATTAACTAGTGAATTCAATTCCATTTAGCTAACTCTGAGTATCTAGATACTGCAGCAGAGACAAGAATGATCAGAATGCCCTTTGCCCTCTAGGTATTTCTAATCTGAAGGGCAGGGGTGGGAGGATAAGATAAGGACCTCCTGAGATATTTTCCTAGCACAGGATCAAATAAGATCTTGTCTCTGCTTGAATATTTCCAGTGGCTCCTTGTTTTCTACAAAACATCCGGCTGAATTAAGACCCTTTATGATATTGAGCTGCAAGAGCTGCTTTTATATTTTGGAGATTAACCCTTTGTCCGTTGATTTGTTTGCAAATATTTTCTCCCATTCTGAGGGTTATCTGTTTGTCTTGTTAAAGGTCTCCTTTGCTGTGCAAAATCTTTTAAGTTTCATTAGGCCCCATTTGTTTATTTTTGTTTTTATTTCCATTTCTCTAGGAGGTGGGTCAAAAAGGATCTTGCTGTGATTTATGTCAGAGTGTTCTTCCTATGTTTTCCTCTAAGAATTTTATAGTGTCTGGCCTTACATTTAGATCTTTAATCCATTTTGAGCTTATTTTTGTGTCTGGTGTTAGGAACTGTTCTAATTTCATTTTTTACATGTAGCTGTCCAGATTTCCCAGCACCACTTATTGAAGAGGCTGTATTTTCTCCATTGTATATGCTTACCTCCTTTATCAAAGATAAGGTGACCATATGTGTGTGGTTTTATCTCTGGGCTTTCTATCCTGTCCCATTGATCTCTATTTCTGTTTTTGTGCCACTACCATACTGTCTTGATTACTGTAGCTTTGTAGTATAGTCTGAAGTCCAGGAGCCTGATTCCTCCAGCTCCGTTTTTCTTTCTCAAGATTGCTTTGGCTATTCGGGGTCTTTTGTGTTTCCATACAAATTGTGAACTTTTTTGTTCTAGTTCTGTGAAAAATGCCATTGGTAGTTTGATAGGGATTGCACTGAATCTGTAGATGGCTTTGGGTAGTAGAGCCATTTTCACAATATTGATTCTTCCAGTCCAAGAACATGGTATATCTCTTCATCTATTTGTATCATCTTTAATTTCTTTCCTCAGTGCCTTATAGTTTTCTGCATACAGGTCTTTTGTCTCCTTAGGTAGGTTTATTCGTAGGTATTTTATTCTTTTTGCTGCAATGGTAAATGGGAGTGTTTTCTTAATTTCTCTTTCAGATTTTTCATCATTAGTGTATAAGAATGCAAGCGATTTCTGTGCATTAATTTTGTATCCTGCTGCTTCACCAAATTCATTGATTAGCTCTAGTAGTTTTCTGATAGCATCTTTAGGATTCTCTATGTATAGTATTATGGCATCTGTGAACAGTGACACTTTTACTTCTTCTTTTCTGATGTGGATTCCTTTTATTTCTTCTCCTTCTCTGATTGCTGTTACTAAAACTTCCAAAACGATGTTGAATAATAGTGGTGAGAGTGGGCAACCTTGTCTTGTTCCTGATCTTAGAGGAAATGGTTTCAGTTTTTCACCATTGAGAACGATGTTGGCTGTGGGTTTGTCATATATGGCCTTTATTATGTTGAGGTAAGTTCCCTCTATGCCTACTTTCTGGAGGGTTTTTTATTATAAATGGGTGTTTAATTTTGTCTAAAGATTTTTCTGAATCTATTGAGATGATCATATGGTTTTATCTTTCAGTTTGTTAATATGGTGTATCACATTGATTGATTTGGGTATATTGAAGAATTCTTGCATTCCTGGGATAAACCCCACTTGATCATGGTGTATGATCATTTTAATGTGCTGTTGGATTCTGTTTGCTAGTATTTTGTTGAGAATTTTTGCATTTATGTTCATCAGTGATATTGACCTGTAGTTTTCTTAATATCAAAAAAACGAACAACCCATTCCAAAAATGGGCAGAAGACCTAAATAGACATTTTCCCAGAGAAGATATACAGATTGCCAACAAACACATGAAAGCATGCTCAGCATCACTAATCATTAGAGAAATGCAAATCAAAACTACAATGACGTATCACCTCACACTGGTCAGAATGGCCATCATCAAAAAATCTACAAACAATAAATGCTGGAGAGGGTGTGGAGAAAAGGGAACCCTCTTGCACTGTTGGGGGGAATGTAAATTGATACAGCCGCTATGGAGAACAGTAAGGGGGTTCCTTAAAAACTAAAAACAGAACTACCAGATGACCCAGCAATCCCACTACTGGGCATATACCCTGAGAAAACCATAATTCAAAAAGAGTCATGTACCACAATGTTCACTGCAGTTCTATTTACAATAGCCAGGACATGGAAGCAAGCTAAGTGTCCATCGACAGATGAATGGATAAAGAAGATGTGGCACATATATATACAATGGAATATTATTCAGCCATAAGAAGAAATGAAATTGAGTTATTTGTAGTGAGGTGGATGGATCTAGAGTCTGTCATACAGAGTGAAGTAAGTCAGAAAGAGAAAAACAAATACTGTATGCTAACACATATATATGGAATCTAAAAAAAAAAAAAAAAAAAGAAGGTTCTGAAGAAACTAGGGACAGGACAGGAATGAAGACACAGACGTAAGAATGGACTTGAGGACATGGGGAGAAGGAAGGGTAAGCTGAGACAAAGTGAGAGAGTGGCATTGACATATACACACTACCAAATGTAAAATAGATAGCTAGTGGGAAGCAGCCACATCGCACAGGGAGATCAGCTCCATGCTTTGTGACCTCCTAGAGGGTTGGGATAGGGAGGGTGGAAGGGAGATGCAAGAGGGAGGGGATAGGGGGATATATGTATACATATAGCTGATTCACTTTGTTATACAGCAGAAACTAACACAACGTTGTAAAGCAATTATACTCCAATAGAGATGTTAAAAAAAAAAGTACACACACACACACATACACACACACACACACACACACACACACACAAAAGACCCTTTATGATATGATACCAACATTCTCAGTGAAATCTACCTTTCTCTCCATTCTACTGTAATGTGACCTAAAATATGCCCAAACTTGGAACACTGTTTGACTTCAAATCATGCAAAAAATGTTGCAAGAGGAACAGCACCAAATTCAAAGTCATTATAAATGGTACGGAATGGATGCAATGGGGGTATCAAAGCCAGAAACATCATATCTGGTTTGGGCATGGTGTTGGGGTAAAGAAAGACTTCATGAAGCAGGCACAAATCAGGTAAGGTTAGAATGATGGGCAGGATTTCAATAAACATTTATTGAATGCTTACTATATGCCAGACATTATGCCAGGATATGGCACAAGGGTGACAGAGAAGGTCGGGGGTGGTGACAAAGAAAGAGAGGTTGTTGGGCTTCCCTGGTGGTGCAGTGGTTGAGAGTCCGCCTGCTGATGCAGGGGACACGGGTTCGTGCCCCGGTCCAGGAAGATCCCACATGCCACGGAGTGGCCAGGCCCGTGAGCCATGGTCGCTGGGCCTGCGCATCCAGAGCCTGTGCTCTGCAAATGGAGAGGCCACAACAATGAGAGGCCCGTGTACCCACCCCAAAAAAAAAAAAAAAAAAAAAAAAGGTTGAATTCCAGGCAGAGGGACCCACATGGGTATAATAACAGAAATCATGAAGTGCTCAGAAAACAACAAATGAACAATCTAGCTTGGCTAACACCCAAAGAACATATTAGAGAATAGTGAGCCTTGAAAGAGATTACAGCTAACTTTTAAAAATCATTCATCAACATGTACTGTGCACTTGCCCTACATTCAAGACTTTGTTCCAGCACTCGTGAATACAAAGATGAGTAAGACATAAAATCTGTGTACAAAGAATTATCAATTTAGTGGAGGAGAAAGACACAAATGCAAATGCCGATACCAAAACACAAACTCTAAGAACAATTCTCAAAGGACAATAAGAAGTTCTGAGAACACAAAATAATTCGAGGCTAAATCTCTCTGGAGGATCTGAGAGGGCTTCGTGGAAGAAGAGGAAGTTGAAGAAAGCCTTAAAAAGCAAGGAATGGTAATGGCGGGGGTTGTATCCTAGCAAAGAACAACACATGCCATGGCACAAGTAAAGCAAAGTGTAAAGCATGTAGGGGACCCAATTTATTAGCTCCGACTGCAGCGTAGGCTACAACAAAGATCAAGAAGCGGAGTGGATTGGAAAGACAAGTTGAGAGTGGGGGAAGACTGGAGAAGAATCATGGAGATCAATGAAGGCCAGATGAGGATATGGAAATTTAATAGGCAACAGCCAGGCATACAAGTTTTTGAGCAGGAAGATAATGTTACAGCAAAAAACTAAATAGGAATGCCAACAGGATTGGAACTATGGCAAATAAAACTTAATGTCAGATGAATATAAAAGGCATTATTCTTAGTGCACCATTCAACTTATATTTATTTTCTACATTTGCTCAAAAACAGGATTAGAAATCATTGTTTGTTTTATTCTATTTTTATAATTATACTATTTACATTCACATGCACTTTGAAACAACTAATATTTTCAGTGTAAATTTTGACATAAAAGACTGAATGGGCAACATGGAGAAATTTAAAAAGAGCATGTTGGGACAATGTGTCTTTTGCATTGTCTCTTACAAAGAAAGGGCCCAGACTAGTTAACAGAAAGCCCTCCTTTCTTTGGGCATCCGTACCTCTGTGGGTGCCTTTTGGTTTCATGAATTCAAAAACTAAAAGTTATGCAGCTGAAATGAACAACAACCCTACATAACTTACCAGCCGAGAAAAACAAAAGAATTATTCCTTTTTTTGGAGACAGGTTTAAAATGCTTTTCACAGCTCAGTGCAAGAAGAAAATTCCTTACTGGCAGGATAAGTTTCTAAATATAAATTAATAAAGAGACCTTCTAGATTGAGTTGTTATGAGTTGGGTTCTCTGAAGAACTCATGTTCCTTAGAGACATTGACCCACAGAGCAAATAGGTCAGATCCTAAAGTATAAAGATATAACAGCCATCTTGAAGAATTTCTTAAACAAATGCAACTTATTAATATAGTTGATATAAAGAAAATATGCTAAACGATAGTACTTAAATGACGTGATTCAGGTAGAATTTTTTCAAGTAGAAATACTATATATTGGGTCAGGTTTTTTTTTTTCCCCCTATTCTTTTTCAAACTCTTTTCCCATTTTGGTTATTACAGAATACTGAGCAGAGTTCCCTGTGCTATATAGTAGGTCCTTGTTGGTTATCTATTTTAAATATTGCAGTGTGTACATGTCAATCCCAAACTCCCAGTCTATCCCTCCCCCTAACCCTTCCCAATACTGGTCCAGTTTTAAAGTGCTTAATTAATTAACAGGAAGTAATGTATAATACTTGCCTCCAACATTTGTAAAATAATTTACAGTGTTCAAAAACTTTCACAAATATCTACTCAGTCACCATGTATTGACTGAGTGTCCAATACATAAAATACACTTATTCAGAACAACAAATAATTCTGACCTTGTTCTGTAGGAAATGGTTCTCCAAGTCCACCTTTTCAAATTGATCAGGTATCTGTTGACTGATGCCATTGAAATTAATTGGAAATCCCTCACAAACTTCCCAACTAAGAAAATAAAATATTTAATTGTTCTTGTTAGAATAAAATTAGTTTAATTTTAGTACTCTTTAGCATAATAATTTATGCATCTTATACTCTTCTAGTGAGAGAAAAACCAGTGTATAGTCCATAGTCTTTTTAAATGGAAATTTGTAAAGTATCTTTGTATTTATCATTGGGAAAGGGAAGGCTTTAAATTTTTCCCTTACAATTATTTTTTAATACTGGAGGGGGGATTCTATGCCTAATTGATTATTAATAGAACAAAGACACAAAAAATAATTTTTAATCTTACAGAATCACCCATGGTGGAGACCATCATCATTATTAAAATTACAGCCTAAATACACTGGTCTATAAATAATAAAGGATGCTTTTATAACAGTTGTGTTAAGAACATTAGTTTGGTATTTTTAAGAGTCTTTTAAGAGGCAGCACCTTCTAGAGGGTACATGGACAAACCACAAACTGGAAGGGTTGGTCTCATTCTTAGCTCAGCCAAATCACTTATTTTAAAAGTGAGCCAATTCTTATCCTAAAGAAAATCACCTAGATCAACACTGATATATTAAGATATACCATATAGCATGCTATTCAACAGAAAACAGTTCTGGGAATGGTGATAGTATTTTTTTTTTCAGTAGTCTGAGAAATATAAATAAGAGTATGATGACTAAGATTTCCAACGATCCGCTTGAGAGTATACAAAGAAAATCCAAATGGAATCCAAAAATTAAGTAAATTATCTTCAAATTAGTTTGTGCTCAATAAGGGAAGTTTCACATTGTTATACTTAGGGAATTAGATCTAATTTAAATCCATTCATTAAAACAGTATTCATTGCAATTAAGGAAGTAAAATTAAGAAGCAGTACATAAATTAAAAATTAAACTCCTAACTAAAGACTGAAGCGAAAGGCAAGTCTAACAGCTTAGAGAAAGATTATTGCATGTGAAATAAATCTTCTCATAAGTGAAAATGCTTATAAAAAAGAGTGCTGAGTTATTTTCTGTCTATAAAGAGAGAAAGACAAAACATTATAATCTTGTCTGGAAAGTGCAGGCAATCATTGGGGGATGGAGAGGACCAAAGAGTCTGTCTTTCTAGACATATTTAGCAATAGGTTGACACTAGCTAGACTGAGTGACCTCGTCAGACTGCTTTTCATTCTCTGGATCTGCCCTCCATTTCAGCCTTTTTACCTGTATATTAAGGAAAGTTATAATTTGTTAAATTACAAAATATTAAAGCTAGATGGGACCTTATAGATACATCACCTAATCCAACATGGTTTCAGTATCATGCTGCAATGTCCAATATGGTAGCCACTAGCCACATATTCCAACTTAAATTAAAATTAATTTAATTAAACAAAATTTAAAATTCAATTCCTCAGTCACACTAGTCACATTTCAAGTGCTCAGTGTCATAAAGTTTGTTTCCGTCATCAGAGAAAGTTCTATTAGACAGTGCTGGATAGGGGTTAAGCCCTTAGTTCTTAAGAAAGACAATCTGGGTTAGAATCCTAGCTCTATCATGTACAAGTTGTGTGACTGGGCAAATGACTTTGCCCTTCCATGGCAGAGTTTCTGTCTCCTTAAAATGGAGTAATAATAAGCTAATAAGCAACGATGGGATTAAAATAATTGTTTTGAGGATGAAATAGGTTCTTACCCAATTCATTTAGAGCTGTGCCTGGCCTACGGTCAACACTCAATAACTGCTGGGTTTTATTATTAACCCACAGGAAACTGACACCCATGTGCTCACAGACAATCATGAGCAGATAATGGGGTTAGTGCCCAGATCTTCTTTTTTTTTAAAAAATATTTATTTATTTATTTTGGCTGCACAGGGTCTTAGATGCAGTATGAGGGATCTTTAGTTGCGGCACGCGGGATCTAGCTCCCTGACCAGGGATCGAACCCGGCCCCCATGCACTGGGAGCACAGAGTCTTAACCACTGGACCACCAGGGAAGTCCCAGTGTCCAGATCTTCTAACTCCTGCTCATCTTACTATGCCACCAAGCCTCCAGCATATTGCTTTTGTTTTCAATTTATCATCATCAAATGAGATGCTTAAACATGAACACTCATATGAGAAAACATATTAATATTTTAACTATTCCATTCAAAACTATTAATTTAGAAACATCCACTAAAAACAATTTTTACATTTCAAATAAAATCATTACCTTTGCAAAGCAGAAAGTATACTATGCTCATTGCCCCATATGTTTTTTAAAACTCAAGGAAAATTAATGATAAGTCTTTTAAGCACTAGCTCATTATATCATGAAATAAGTCAATAAACTAAATAATTGCTTATTTAAGATGATTTAAAGAACATCTTTTAGTGTTTAAATCTCACTCTGGGAAAACTGAGTTAGGTGATTCAGATTGCTTTAACTGAACACTTGTTAATTTACCTGTCACATCCCAGTAGCAGAAGAGCATTAGGATCCAAGAAGGTTTTATATGCGACTGTAATGCCACCTCTGGCAAATGCAGTCACCTGGTCAAAGGTCAAACCCAAAACAGGGTTTAGTGGAGATCTGAAAAATGGAAAAAACATCAAATCTATCTGCAAAATTATACAAACACTGAAATTTGAGTACATATAAACAATAAAACATACCATATCCATGTCTAATAAAATCCAGAAATAAGTGTATTTCCTATTACACAGCACTATTGTTGGTATCCTATACTTATACCTGACATGCACATTTTAGTTTATTTGTTTGATTTATAATATGCGAAGGATAGTTGCAACACATGTAATTTTTAAAAATAATTTCAATAATAAAAGCGAAGTATTTAGTTGAGAAAAACAACCAACTGTCATTCCTATAATGTTCATTTTTCATGTATAACTACAATGCAATACACCCATGGTGATCTTTGGAGCTTATAATCAAATTAATTCTTCATATTTGGCTACAAACAACTATTTTTTTGTGAGCTCACTGAATACTATGCTGATTTGATTTGTCATATTACATACTGTTAGGTACATTGTTTTAAGTTAATTTAATTATATGAGAATTAAAATCAAATGGAAAACAGATCTTAAATAAAAAGAATGGCCACTATGTCAATTACGAGCCATTTTGTTTTTGAAATTGGTGACAAACACTTGCTCTTCAACTTTAGAATCATAGGACTCAATCACATCACCTGTGTAGTATTGCCAAAAATATTTAAACTGAATCTAATCATGAGAAAACACTCACACAAGTCTAGAATGTGGGACATTCTACAAGAAAAGTGCCTGAACTCTTCAAAAAGAAAACCAATGTCATGAAGAATAAAACAAAAGATGGTGGAATAGTCTACATTACAGAGAACTAAAGAAAATAACTAAATGCAACAGATGAAGCTTATTTGGATACTGGATTACAAAAAACAGCTCTAAAGCAGATTTTGGGTAGTATGAACATAGATTACATATTAGACAATATTATATTATTGTTGACTGTGTTAGATATTATACTGTGGTGATAGAGAGAACATCCTGTTCTTCAGTTATGTGACCTGTAGCATTTAGGAGTAAAACTTTATGATTGTGTGGAATTAATTCCAAACAGTTCAAAAGAGAGAGAAAGGAGACATAAGAGAGGTAAAACAAATATGGGAAAATCCTTAAATTGCTGAACCTAGGTGAAGGATATATAAATCTTCATTGTATCAAATTTTCTGTAGATTGGATTTTTTCAAAATAAAAATTGGGAGAAAAACAACTAAAGGACTCAAAATAGAAGGAGATATTGGCAAAATCATCTTTTGCAAACGAGTAACCTTACCCCCCATATCAACATATGTTAGACATGTTAGAATTACTCCCTGAAAATGAATATCATTTACTTAGTACATATTGCACATTTTCTCAATTTTATCCTTTTCTCAATATATTTTAACTAGATGGAAATAACTTTTTTGACATTAATTTAGAAGTTTCAATAGTAGCAAAATGCTATAATGGTTCCCTAATGCCTCATATTGGATTCAAAACCAGAAAAAAATAATACATTATGCTATTAAAATAGCTATGATATACAAACAAATATACACACTTATAAATTCCACCAACTACAATCCTCAGTTGATTTTAGAATATTCCAGATACTTAGTAATTTTTGTTACTTCACAAATATGATCCAATTAACCAAGAACAAGTGTTTGATCATATTAAAATACTGTATTATAGCAAACATCATTAAAAACATCATAGTCAGTCATTGCTTTCACTTTAACAATGATATTTAAGAAGAAATTATTAGATACATTTCATTAAAGCCTTTCCTTGTAATTGGAAGAGCTTGCTAAATTATACAAGAATTCTTGCCGCTTTAAAGTTCATCGCTATTTTTATCATTGTAAAAATAATTCTCACAATGTAATTAAATTATATTTTGAAATCTGCCTATAGAAGAAGCACCATTCCTTACAGATATTTTTTTAGTTTTATAAATTACACAGCATAAGATACTAGTAAGCATTTTAATTTTACTCTAATGGGACAGATGAAAGATTTTGTAATATGCTACCCACAACAAATCCTACCAATGTCTCCCAAAACCTGCATGGATTTCTGAGTAGATTAGTTCTCTTTGAAATTTTGACTATTAGAATATACAGTAAATCTAATCAGCTCCTAGTTCTGTCTATGCTATTTTTGTTAAAATTAGTGTATAATCAATTATATTCTACAAGCAATATTTCCCCTATTCTGTTCTATAGATAAAGAGCTAAAAATGAAACAAAACAAAAAGATTAAAAGTAGACAGAAAAGTGTGTTTAAGTTTCCTGACAAGCAGCTTCAGAGTTCATCTGGATGTGTCCTGTCAAAATATGCATAAATTTCCAAGATATTCCACACAACAGCCAGGCTCATCAGTGCCTGTAGACTGAAGCCTTTTTCTTTTCTTGGGAACACAGATAATTTTATGCAGGAATTTACCAATCTACAAAAATTTACACAATGCTCAGTAATAACCAGTAATTATTGTGGGATAATGTAAGGTGCTTTTGAGGAACATAACTTTGATAGGATAGAGTTTACAAGCTTTACCAATTTATCTTTGGCTGTCCTGTCATTGGAGCTTAAAAGGTTAAGACTTTATTTGTGAAAACATAGAGAGATAGTGGGGAATCATGTTGTCTACAGCTTCATAAATCTTGCTTAAGATCCTTTTCAATTACCATCCATTTCTCCTTTAAAAAGGGACAAAAAAATAGAGGAGTGGAAGCAGGTCAGGGCAGTGTGCGACAATGACAGTGTGATGGGCTTGGGCCCCCGTGGCGTTTCCATCTGCTATCATTAAGGTGACTACTCAGACATGAACAAATCCCACTTGCTGTGCTGACAGGCAGACTTCAAGAACTATGACAAGGCATTAAGACAGAAAGTCAGGGGGGTGGGGGAAAGAGAGAGAGAGATGTCATATCCCACAAACAATACTGCCTCACAAAAAAAAAATGCCCCTGGAATTTTATTGGAATTCAAAATAAGTTTTTTTTATAAAGGGTGCTACTTGGCTTCTCAACTCTCCTTTTAAATTAGCTTGTCCCAGAAAGATTGAGAATAAACACCTTGCTCCTACCTGTATGCTTTACCATAAGAGACCCAAATTTTTTGCTCATTCTTCAGCGAAAGTGGATTCTTAATTTCTTGACCGTGCTCGTCGAAAAGCCGGATTGAAGAAAAATCGAGGCCTGGTGGGTTGATGGAAGAACCTTGAAGTCTTCGATGAATCTTGAAAAGTAACTGGTGGTGGGGAGGGGTGTGGAAATGAAGAAGAAAAAGAAATAACGTAAAATGTGAACACCTGTGATAAACTGTCTCTACTCCGTAACAGATGAAGTCCAAACAAATGATAATTAAATTCATACAGAATGTTAAAAGAAGTGTGAAATGATGGCAATGTTTAGCTCGGTGTAAAGTAACAAAATGAGCATGGGCTTTTAACCAGCAGGGGGTGCCACAGGCTCGTGATTGAGCTCTGACCCCTTGGCACGGGGACGGAAAGCAGATGTGACAGTCTTACAGAAAGAGCATTTAGCTTCTACACACGGTACCGGTCCTCTTTGATAAGGGTTATGCTTTTCTTGTCTGAGCTACACATTCTGTTGGGTCCTTCCAGAGTATGTTCAAGTTTTACAATCAGCAATCTCCCATCACCGAGACTAACCTCAGGTAACCAACGGTGGAACAAGCCACCACTGACAGGACTGCAAAAATAAACGTGACTTTCCGGCTTACGCCAGCCAATTCACTTAGAAGAACTCTTCCTGGATGTATTAATTAAGAGCTCTGCAGAAGCTTGCGAGCGGCTTCAATAGTGGATGTTTTCAAGTTTTAAATAAGATGTAATCGAAGTGTGAAGTATGAAATGCTATCATTTAATATGTTAAATAATAGCATTGTCTGTGTTTGCTTCTTATACTTAGAATCTCTAAATTATCAAGATATTTCTAACTGAAGGCATATTTCAAATAAAAGTAAATCCGGCTGAACCGTGTTGCACATGGACTTTTAAAAGATATTTTTCATCATTATCTGTCACCTTTGAGTGTTTAGGCCTCTGCTCTTTCCCGCTCTGTGCCCCAACTATCCATCACTCTGTTTTCCCCCCAGCCTTCTGTCACAGGCTTCCTTTTCTTCTCTGCCTTGTCAGTTCTTGTGTCTCTCAATTTCTTGTTACTCTGTAATCTCGGCAGGGATGCGGATATACTTGTAGCCTTTTCTTGCCTAGCTGCTGTTCAGGGTGCCTTTTTTGCTCCTTCTATTAATTCCCATTGAAGGCATATTGAGACGTGCTAAATGCCGAGGCCCAGAGAAAAGGAAAGGTGCAAGCCTGTCATATATCTCCAGTTTCCTCACCTACTGGCTGTAAACTCTTTACCGAGTAAAATATTTTCTATGACCAGCAACTATATCTATAGAAGGCTTAAGGCTTAGGCTTTGCCCTAATTAGGGATAAATAATCTTATCTCCAACTTCATCAGCTTTATGTTGTTTCTATCAGCTCTGCACTGACCAGATATTTTAGCCTTGAGCATCAGAAGGGCTGAAAATGATGATACATCTTTCCTTTCATTAAAGTTAATACTTTTCATCCAGCATAGCCAAGTCCTTTGAGTTAAAAATAATGATTACTATTCTCTTTAGGAATATAATAGGCAACGTGTTAGAATAGTAAAAATCTGTGTTTTGTTTTTTCACTGGAACCACAAAAAGGTTTGAAATCCATGGACTGTATTTATAAAGCCCTACATTTATTTCTGTGTGGTCTCAGCCCTTGAGCTTATTCTTTGTGGCTTTGCTATTATTGCAGAAAACAAGTAATGTTGATCATTTTTTAAATCACAGTGATTTTGCTTTATAGGCATCTCCTTTTTTGTAAAGGGAGAAGATATAAAAAATTTAAGGCCTGATCCAGGAGAGAAATAAGCACACAAAGAACAGGAGTGTGTGGCAGAAGGGATGTGAACACCTGACCACTTAGCCAAATTCACTTTCACAGGAGTTGCATTGCAATCTCTATTTTCTCAACTTGGCAACACACTGCATTTTAGGTGTTCAAAGATGAGCATGCGACAGCCTACGGGAGGTAAGGCCTCAATGTCTTTCATCTCTAGGTCATTGGTGAGGGCTGGGCTATAGTGACCAAAAATAGTGATAATCTTCACCCATTTATCTTTAAAGTTGTCATCACCAGGCCTTTATAGGATAAGAATTTGTTCAGGGACCTGAGAAGAGCGTGAAACATCTTAGGCTAGTGATTGAGACAAGTGTGCACCAGGGGAACAGTCGTCTTTGGGTGTCACAAGGGCTCTCCCAAAAAGCTTTATAATGCCCCTAGTTAAAGGTTTTCCCCCGATTTTCTTGCATATAGATGCAAACCACAGATCAATTTCAGTGTGCCATTAGCCAACAAAAGCTTTCTACAGAATAAGATCTTCCTGTGTAATCTAACATAAATTCCATCTTCAATTTTTTATATGAACCAAAAAGGACAATATTCTAATGTGGAAAAGAGGAATTTACAGGTAGAGCATTCTAGGAAGCCTTTTGTATCATGGTGATGTGTATAGTCAGGGATGTGATGGTAAAAGAAAACCAGCCAAGGCTCTTTATCATTCCCTCTCTAATCAATCAAGGTAGCACTTCCCATCTCTTCTGAGCTCAGCTAGTGATCGGATGATCAGCTTTTGTGACTGACTGTGAAGTCCAGGTAATGGATACCACCAGGGAGAGGTAAGTCTGAGGGTACTGAACCGAAGGGGGGAAAAATGGAGCAAGTTTCTGAACAAAGGTCAAGTAACAGAGCCCAAAACACTGGTGTGCGCTCAGGCGAATAACCCCAATTTGTAAACAACAGGGTATTCAGTGGCCTTTCATGCAAGACAAAGACCCAAAATAAAGACCCTGAACATATTGGTTCTGCTTGAGAAACATCCCAATTGTCTGGAAAATAGGAAAAGGTAAGAATGCCTAAGATAAACCATCTGGACTTGCTCACAACGAGCACAGGAGAAGACCAAGGCTGTGTGTTAGTTGCTCAGGGTCTAGGGCTTGGAAATACCCTAGACGCAGAACACACCCTCCACTGGATATCATGTCACTTCTTTTCAGTGTGTAAACAAGAGGTCAATTCCAGAGTCCAGTGTAGACAGATTTTCACATAAAAGCATAATGAAGATTAAGATGCTATTAAGTAAGAGGTCAGGAGTTAATATTATACTAAAGCTGAGAACCTCCGGAATCCAGGAGTCAAGCTTGAAACTATACATCTTTACAGATCAGCAAACGATTCATCTTTTCTGAACAACTTTAAAAATGTAATTGTCTAAATTAACTACAAGTAACTTGGAAGGTGCTCAGAGTCATAAATGAATAGTCAGTAAACTCACTCTTTCCATCATGTAGCCAGTTTGAATTGGGCTATTGGGCCCCAGATCTTTTTCACTGATACAAACAGAGAGCTCTCCAGTGTCTTTACCATTTTCAAATATCTGAAAAATAAGCACATTCAAAATTAAAAATAAATACGCGCACACATATACATACATATAAATACATATATAAACACAAGCAGTCCTGATTTTGCACAGTACAGTGCCGACTGAAACTCACGCATATGGTTAACTGTGTAAAGCGAAGATGGGCGGTATGAGCACATGCAAGTAATTGGCAATGAAAAGCAACAGGACTAGAATAGTATAAAGGAAGTCCCTTGATTCTCCTTTTGGTTTCAGTGTCCTTAACCTGACTGTCATTCCCTGCAATCTTAAAATAGAAGGAAACACAGACATTAAAGGAGGAATCACTGACTACACCGAATGCTTACATGGGGCAAGCGTCAGGGAAAGGTCAGCTAGCAACCAATTAACTAGCTCATTTCATTCTTTTTGAAGAACATAAAGCCATCAATTATGTAAGGAATGTTTAATTTATATTTAAAATATATCAGTGTTCAGCTCATCTTTTGACTCACTGAAAGGAAATCCAACCTGACAAATGTATTGCATAAAGGTACAATGAAAGCCATCCATTTTAAGTGCATATAAGCAACAAGTTGCTGAGAACAGAGATAAAATTCAGAACATTGCATTATGCAATGCTCATCTGGAAAAAGAAAATGCTAGCTAACGTTCTGGTCAAAGGTATCCAAATAAACCAGTCCCAAAGGAAGCCTCCACTAGAGTGAACACCGTCCTCTGACCATGCTGAGGGCCCACATGGGGTGTGTCATTCACCAGGCAAGAGAGAATGCAGGCCGATAGAGGTTTGATGAGTAACGTAAATCCTTGCTTTTTACTGTATTTTTTTCTCAAAAGTTCTTTTCTTCCCTTTCTGATAGACCTATCACATCAGAGTAACCATTTTATTTATTTCTAGTGCTATCTCCAGAGAAGATAATTTGGGAGAATATTTTATTTAAATATAAGAAAGAAAACCATCTGTTTTACTTCTGAGACAGTTTGAGAGTTATTTAATTAGTCCTAACCTGGTTTAGGAAATAATGTGCTTCAATAGCACTTCCTCAGGCTTTAGGCAAAAAAAAAAAAAAAAAAAAAAAGGTTTAAAAAAAGAGTAACAATGTTTAAGAACGGTGGGATTTTCTCCACTCTGTGCTTTTCATGGTACTGACAGCCTAGTGGAGATGGTACAGCTGTCAGCCTTGGAGCTTTGATGCTCCACACTCTACAGTAGCTTTTGCTAAAGGGGATTTTTTAAACCTCTTTTCTGAGAAAAGATACAATTCCGAGCAAGAAATCTCTCTACTTTAGCCAGGAACTTTGTAAACCCAACTGTTGCCTACAAACCTATGGGAAATAATGTGGGAGGAGAAGCTTACTGTCCCAACAATCTCTTCAGGGCCCTCTTAAACAACAGAGCCATTTAGCAATTAGGTTCACAATTCTAGGCAGATCGCATTCTGCAAGGTTAGTGTTGACAAAGGCTCGGTTTGGAGAACTTATTGATGTTCCTTTGTCAAGACGTGCTAGATGTGGAACTGGAGTGCAGCAAATTATATTCTAGAAAATAGCTGTGTGAGTGCTGTCAAACTGAGAAAGCAAAAAGGACCTGGACAACACCTAAGACCTTCATTAGCTTACTGCTTTCTTCACTACTGTTAATAAGCCTTCCCTTCTATGTCCAGAAAAGAGTGTTCTCAAGAAAAAAAAAAGGCTCTGGCCTCTAAAAGCCCTATGAGGGCATAAGGAAAAAAGAGGTGCTTTATTGTTTAAGTAAAAGTTTAGGAGTTTAAGTGAAAGAAATCTGCCCTCCACTAGTCATTCATATAATGTTTTTTTTTCTGTATTTCTACAAAAGTAAAAATTCCCCAAGCCGAAATTCTATGACATTCTGCTTTTCCTAAGGTTCAGCTCCTATTTTTAAGGTCTGTATCACTATGACCATTTTTTTTTAATCTAAGTATTCTATTTTTTTCTTCCTTTGCATGAGAAGTATTTTTATTTCTATTGTCCAATGTCTAAACAAAGATAGCTCTCTAAACAGAGTTTATATAGGAAAATAAAAAATAGTCTACCTTTATTTTCCTGCTACCTAACCCTTGGCTTAAGAAAAACCAACTGCTTCCTAGTGGCTATCTGCATGCCATTACCTCCTTATAGTTCTAAAACTAAATTCTCACCCTTGAAGTAGGGTGATACAAAAAGCCAGCTAAAGGCTAGTCTTGAGTCCCTAGCTGAGGAGTAATGCAATAGAATCTAAAAGAAAAAAAAGGGGGGGATCCAGATCCTTTCAAAAACATTGTAGCTAATGACTATTGAAAAAAATACCTATAAATAGGAATTTACTTCTATGCCCTTAGTTACACAAAGTACAGAGTTTCTAGGAGGAGTTTCCCATGAACTGCAGTCTTTTTACTTTCCTTCATGTCAACAATGACTTTTCTTCAGCAGAATTAAATTAGGTTAACACCAATGTTTCACTGCAATGTTGTTAATCAATTCTTCATTCAACAAATATTTATTTATTGAGTGCCTACTATGTGCCATCCACTGCTCAAGTGCTTAAGATATACCAGTGAACTAAGATTCCTGACAGAACAAGTAAGGAAATCATATAGCAAGGTCAGGATACATCCAGGTCTGTGAGGTCTGAAGTTTATACAACTTGGTGGGCCTTCATTAACAAAAAAAAATGCAAAATTACAAATGGAAAACTAGATACAAAATATTTATTTAAAATGAGAAACTACAATAATTTACACATATTAAAAAGCTCACACATAGCAAAAAACATGACAAAATCCAGAAAAAGTCACAAAATATTTTCATTAATTTACTATCCAATGCACATTTTTTGGCTGAATTGTCTTCAATCACCTCTTCATTTGGTAATCTTGTAACATTTTCTATAAGGAGAATAGGAATATAATTCCATCTTCCCTCTTGCCTGGTTAATCAAAAAATTTCTATTATTGATTAGAAAAATTTCTCTCAACTACACAACTTGGTTGGTCATTTCATAAAAAATTTTAGGACTGATGTCAACTTTGGGAAAAGCTTGATAGTTTACTTTAAAATATGAGCTGTAAAATGTGGAAGGATTTTCTACAAGTTACTTGACTTTGTTAATTTCACACTATGCTTTTCCTCCACCACCCATATACTTTTGGTGACAGGCACTCTAGTCCACAGTCAAAAAGCAATACACTCTATGGCCAGCAGGTAGTAGCCATCTTCCTAGAATCTCTTCCCATACCAGGGTGGCTTAGCCCTAACTGAACTACGATACAGGGAAATGACTGCACACCAGTAATTACATCCCACTATGCTCAAACTAAATGTATCCTCAACTCAACTTCCCCTTAGCCAGACCTCAAAAATGCCTGCAACCACTTCAGCTCCAGCTGGTGCAAGGGAAAACTTGACAGAGAGGAAGTTGGAGTGGAAACAGACAATGCTCTCAGTCAATTGTAGTTAAAATATATTATATTTGCAAATTTTACAGAAACATGTGGCCATGTGAACACATTGCTAGGGCCTCTCCCAGGGTTTTGGAAGGGGCCTAAGCAGGAAAGGGGCCTTGAAACTTAGGTACATGGGTATCATGGTAAACGCACCTTGGAGGAAGTTAGAAGGTGGTAAGTGCCATGTAAAGAGGAAGAAATATAGCAGAGAAGGGATATAGGGCCTAGGATCAATGAGTGGGATGGGTGGTGGTCGCCATATGAAGCAGGTGATCAGAAAAGGCTTTCAAGAGAGGAAAGATTTGAGTAAAGACTTGGAGGTGAGAGAGTCAGCCAAGCAGATAGCTGGCAGAAGAGCACTGGAGGCAGAGGGAGAGGCTAGAGCAAAGAAACTAAGGCAGGAACGTGCCCAGTATGTTCCAGGAACTACAAGCAGGCTGGTGTGATGGGAGCAGAGTGAGAGAAGAAGGGTAAGTAACGTGAAATCAGAGGGTTAAGGGGTGGGCAGCAAAATGGGGGATCCTTGGAGAGACTGGAACAGAGCAGTAACAGGATCTGACTTAAAAGGAGCATCGGGGCTGCTGGGTGGAGAGTAGACTCCAGGGAGCAAAAGTTATCCGAAGGGTGAATGACTGCGGCTCAGAACAGAGTATTAACAATGGACTTGGTTATAAATGGTCAATTTCTTTCATTCATTCCAGAGTAATTTGTTCATTAGTGGGGTTGGGAAATAAAATTTGTAGCTAGGCTAATATTTCTGGGCCCTGACGTCTGCATCTATGGATGTAAATAAATCAACCTAAGTATAACTTCATATGTAGTTTCTGTGAAGGCACAAAAATGTTTACAAACTATCAAAAGAACTGTATTTACTGTGAAGATTTTATAGAGGCAGTGACCAAAACGTCAACCACGCGGGGAGAAGATGACTTGAATAGGATGTGGTTCTTTGACCAGTTTGTCTGGCATCATTTATGACACCTATTTAAGGACTTGTATAAGGCCTAGTTCAGTGCCATTATCGGCCTTTAATGCTATAAGTCTGGTTAAGAGCTAGCTGTCGGGGACCAGCAGGTTCCCAAACTCTCTATAACGGCTGGACAGACCACCCAGGAAGCTCTTCTGTGCGTGAGTGGAAGGCCAAACACCTAAGCTTCAAAATGCCTCAGGAGGCAATGCTGTCAAGAGGCAATAATAGGAAAATGACACCGCAGTGTGTTGCCAAAAGTTGGGAGGCTGTACGGTAACAGGATTTACTACTAGAGGTCTGGTGAAGGAAAGGAATATACAATAGCCCCACAAAACTATTTGGCATACTTCAGGTGAAATAATTAAATAAGTTGGGAAAAGGTTAGCTTACATGTTGTCTTGGATTAGGGTCCCCAGGAAACAGACTCTGGGACCAAAATTTACCTGCGGGAAGCTTCCTGCGGAGCGTTCTCAGGTACAACACAGGTGAGGGGAGTGAGGAAACAGGAGTGGGCAGAGGGAGAAGGTAAACTGTGATGTAGTTGCAACAGAGGCCTCTGGTGGGAGCTCTAGACCTGGGATGGCCCCTCAGAGCTGTCCAGAACTGAGGCCAGGGAGTATGGCTTTGCACTGCCCACCAATCAAATATTGGATGCAGACTGCCCTCAGGATGGGGGCCTAATCTTTGGAGAAGCAGCAACTTCACACCAAGGGCAACTGTCCCAGAAGAATGTAGGTGTGGCAGCTGGAGGTGGGGGGTGGTTATCTCAGTCCTGAAGAGGGAATCCAGGTAGTGTGGCACGGCATCCACTACACACGTGCACAGTGATTCGCAGTGTAGAGTGCTCACACCTTTAAATCACTCAATACTCAAAGCCACTGGATTTTACAGGTGAGTCTCAGAGAGGTTAAGTGACTTGCCTAGTGCAAATCTACTCATAAGGGGCAGCAAGATCTTTAGAAATCAAGTCCTCTGATTTTTTTCCAGCTTTATTGAGATATAACTATCATATAACATGTAGGTTTGTGCACAACGTGTTGATTTGATACATATTTCTAAATGATTACCAGGGTCAGCTAACACCTCCATCACATCACATAATTACCATTTCTTTTTGTGGTAAGAATATTTAAGATCTACCCTCTTTAAAACTTTCAAGTAAATAATACATATTAGTAACTAAATCACAGTCTTCAGCATTGTATCCCCAGAACTTATTCATCCTCTCACTGAAAGTTCATACCTTTGGACCAATATCTCCCCATTCCCACCTCCAGCCCCACCTCAACCCCTAGTACCTACCATCCTAGTCTCTGTTTCTACAAGGTCGGCTTTCTTAGACTCCACATATAAGTGATATCATACAGTATTTGTCTTTCTCTGTCTGACTTATTTCACTTAGCATAATGCCCTACAATGTTTTAAATTACAAACATCAAAATTTACTCATATCTAAGATTAGAGATCCTACAATATGAAAAATTTTAAAGGTATAGAAAAGTAATTTATAGAAGTTTTTTACCTAAGTCAAAGAACATGAAAATTAAAATGGAATATTTTCTTATGTGAGAAGCTAATTAGCCATGAAAAAAATCTATCCAATCAGAACTCAAAGTAACCTTTAGAGATAGAAAATTCACTCTAAGTGAACTAACATTGTATGTACATTAAATCAAATAAACGTGCTATTACTTTTTTTATTGTTACAGACTTGTGAGATAGTTTATAGAATGTCCACATTTTCTATATCTTCTCAAATGTATAATATACTATAAATCAAACTGTAAACATGTCTAATTTTAATATTCAGATAAGAAGATAATCACAAAGCAAATATTAAAAATTATGAGATTCAGGCAATGAAAAGTTAATAATGAATTAGTATGTTTATACTGCATATAGGAAAATGTGTTTTAATGCCTAACAGAGATATCTTTAAACTGTACTTAACAGGTAAGGAGACAGTACATTTGTCCCAAGAAATAAAAATGCACTTATGTGAAGACAAGTTATTTCACTGTTAAACTTCACCAGTCTAAGTGGGACCTGAATCAAAAATCAAATAACACTGTTTTAAAGCCCAGAAAAAGTATATTTAAGAAAATAATTTATTTTAAAAGAGACATTTTAGATATCCTCTGTAAGTTGCAGCACAGCCCACCATTTAGAAGATATAAAGTGGGTGACTGCCAATGGTGTAGGATTTTAGGAGTGGGCTAAAAGACTCTGACCCCAAAATACCACTCACATCAACTTTCCAATACTAGCTGAAATTCCAGTTGGAGGGATACTCTTTTGTCACAACTGAAATACCACAGCTCTATGAGAGAAAATAATATTTGACCTTACTGGTTATTGATCTTTGAGGCTAGGATTTTCAATCTTGGCTTTCTGGAATTCCTCAGAGGGCCTGGGGTAGGGCTGGTGGATAGGGGAGTGAGAGTGGGGAGCTGTGGTCCAAAGTGGGAGATCAAACCTGATGAGTGAGTCTGTGGGGAAAACCACCAACCTGGCTTCAAAAGGGGTACATCCTACTTTCATTTACTTTACACAGGGCATTCCAAGAAAAACTTTGATCCAAGAAAAAGAAAGGTTTCATACTGTCTTAGCGTGAAAGAAAATATGGTATGCCTTTTTCCTGAAGTAAGGATGGTACCTGACAGCCTGAACTGGGGGGTTGGAGTTGGGTATGGAGGAAAGGCCACGGGGGGCCAAGGATGGAGAGGTCTGCAAGATGCCCTCATCAGCTTCACAGTTACCCTGGGAGTGGGCCTGTGTTCTTTTCCTTTAAGCATTTAAAGTCACGTTTCACTGCTTTGTCATAATTTTTTTAAAGGGCTTCTCCCCAACCCCATTTCTGACAAAGTAAAATTTCTAAAACAAGGTGCATGATGCTGCAAAAAATAATCTCTTTGTATCCAATTACAATTCTCGCTAAAGTCATTACATGAAAATGTTTAAAATTATATAGAAGATAGTGGCAAGGTAAATGTGTTTGCCCGATGTTCTAAGCCAAGTAATTTCTTTTTCTTTTTTTAATTTTTAATTAATTTTTTTTTTTTTTTTGGCTGTGTTGAGTCTTCGTTGCTGTGCGTGGGCTCTTCTCTAGTTGCGGCGAGCGGGGGCTACTCTTTGTTGCGGTGCGCGGGCTTCTCATTGCGGTGGCTTCTCTTGTTGCAGAGCACGGGCTCTAGTCACGTGGGCTTCAGTAGGTGTGGCACACAGGCTCATTAGTTGTGGCTCGCGCGCCCTATGAGTGCAGGCTCAGTAGTTGTGGCACACGGGCTTAGTTGCTCTGTGCATGTGGGATCTTCCTGGACCAGGGCTCGAACTCCTGTCCCCTACATTGGCAGGTGGATTCTTTTTTTTTTTTTTTTCCGCGGTACGCGGGCCTGTCACCGTTGCGGCCTCTCCCGTTGCGGAGCACAGGCTCCGGACGCGCAGGCCCAGCGGCCACGGCCCACGGGCCCAGCCGTTCTGCGGCATGCGGGATCCTCCTGGACCGGGGCACGAACCCGTGTCCCCTGCATCGGCAGGCGGACTCTCAACCACTGCGCCACCAGGGAAGCCCAGGACCTACCATATTTGCTTGACAACACGGCTCTAGGAAATAGCAATGGAGCCAACAGGGCCTTTTTCATTTTGCTGCATACCTTGTGCATTACTTGAATTTAATAAAGTACTGTATATATTACTTTTACAACTTTTAAAAGCCAATGAAGATTAAAGATAAGCCAACATTTGGGGCTTCACTGGTGGTGCAGTGGTTAAGAATCCGCCTGCCGATGCAGGGGACACGGGTTCGTGCCCTGGTCCGGGAGGATCCCGCATGCCGCAGAACGGCTGGGCCCGTGGGCCGTGGCCGCTGGGCCTGCGCGTCCGGAGCCTGTGCTCCGCAACGGGAGAGGCCGCAACGGTAACAGGCCCGCGTACCGCGGAAAAAAAAAAAAAAAAAGCCCTTTATAAATGAGAATATTTCAAGGAGAAGTGGAACAAAGATTTTTCACTTTGTCTAAATTAATTTTGTGCCTAAAATTCTAATTAATTGGGATTAAAATATCAATATCAGGTATGTGGGTCCTGTCAGTAGCTGAACATTATATACCAGATTTTGGTAAATAAAGGTGTTTCGAAGTTCCTGGGCTCAATATATTTCTTCTCAAGGAAAGTAAGGGCTTTTTTGATGAGAAAAGCATAGCCACATCCCCCCAATTCTATTTTACTAGGGAAAAGAATACTATACGATTAAATATGAGCCAAATCATCAGACTTCCCCAATTCTCAGCCTCAGAGATCATATTCTCATCTTACAATAGAGTATATGTTTTTAATGCTATTTGGTTTCTTTTTTATATATCAAATTTGCCTGGGAAGGTAATTTTTTCCCCTAATATGAATAGATACTCTGAGTAACTAAAACCTATGCAAAAGTTTATTGCCTAGAACAATACATTTTCATTTTTTTAAAAATCCATTTTTTATCATAAAACATTATCAATGCTGTAGGTAGAATCTGAAGTAGGAATAGATGCATCACCTCATTTGCACTTACTAGAAAATCTGCATTCATTTCTATGTTCAAATGATGAGTTAATGCTTGATAATATTCATGGTGAGTCGAGCTAACATAGATGTCAGTGGGTAATCCAGGGGACAGGAGCATATGCAAGAAGAGAATCTCAGTGACTTGAGCATCTCAAACACTCTGTGAAAAAGCTAATTGAGAGGTAAAGACAAATTAACTGCTATGGAGAAGGACAGTCTCCCTGAGAGAGAGAGTGTGCCTGCAGCAGTAAGGTTCAGTGATTGCATTTAGTCTGCATAACTGCTAGGACAGTAATCCAGCTCTGGCCTGTGGACTTTCCCTGCTGACTGCCCACCTGGCAATTCCCTGGGCACCTTCAAGACTGTCAGGACTGCACAGGGAAAGCCTGTCTCATTACAAGGGCTCTGCATGGGAGATTATGCCCCGCCCAACCAATTGCTCTTCCCTGATTTTGATACAGACACAGTTTTTCAGTTTTTCAGTTTTTCTCTTCATTGGGTCTAGGAAGGGAATATTGTATCTTCCTGCAAATAGAGATTTACACCTGGCTGCAGATGTCTGTCAGGAAATAGGGTGGGGTGAATACACTGGCATTCCCCCACCCCCCAACAGGCCACCAAAAAAATGAAAAAAGAAAGAAAAGAAAAGAAGGCAAGATGGAATAGAGCACTGGAAAGAAGGGTAGGTGAGATATTTCAGTGCCTACTGCTAACAGCTATCCCATGAGATGTTAGCAGGCATTCATGGGATCTAAGGTTTACTTGCCTTTAAAATGGACAGTCCAACACTTGCCTTGGCAAAATCTACATATGAAAACTGATTATCTCCATCACATTTTGTCCAACATTTAATATATGTTCTTGAAGTCACAACAATAACATTGAATATTCCAGTTTTACTACTCTAGAAACAATTCCTTTGAAAATGAAGTTTTAAGTTGGTATGTTTTACTACTTGTACTTAGAGCATATCCTAAATTTGTTGTCCCACTGTTTACTCAAATAATGTAGGTGAAATAACAGAGAAGCTCAGAGATTGTAAATACATATATGGGAAAGTGGTTAAACAGAAAGACAAGGACCAAGGAATGTACAATGGAAATAAGAACATAATATGCATGCAGAACAGTGATGACACCATACCCCCCCCCAAAAAAGTCTCACCACTTGACCTCAGTTGTCTCTTTAATTCATTTAATTGTTCCATAGACTCCTAAATATTTAAATAAACTTCCTATTAAATTTTATATATGGTTAGAAAACTTTACATATGGATATATATGGTTAGAAAACTTTAAAACTTTTTAAAAATGGTCACAAAATAGAATACAAATCTCAGATGGTTTCATGGTGTCGTTGTGCCTTTGGTAGAGCAAATTCAAGTCTCCAAAGCACAGGAAAGGCCAGGAAGGTATTACAGATAAAAATTAGCATCTTTTCTGTTATCAACGAAATTAGCCCATTTTCTAAATACAAACAAGCCCGTAAACTAAAATGAAATTGTAGTAAAAAGCTGAGAAGACCTACACATTAGTTTTATTGTCTTCAAAAGGAGGTGTCATATTGTTCAAATTAAATAATCAGCCTTGGGCCAAAAAGGCGTTGCAGGCTTCTCTGCCTCTTCCCACTGTACCAAGCACAGTGGCTTGTAGACATATGTGTTTAATAATGTATGGGTTTATTGGACTATTCACTTAAATTTTTCTTTATTCTGTAATTGGAAGAATAAAAATTGTTAGATACATACTACCTAGAGGATGAACTAGATGCTGGACAAAGACATTCTTTAAAAGTAAATCTCTGAATTATCCCTTTTTAAAAACTTAAATTTCTATATGCTAGGAAAGAACACTATAACCAAGCAATATAAAAACAGAAATGCTAAAAAAATCTCCAAATCACGGCCCTCTGAATCTTGTTTTTATCCAGGTTACTAAATTCCACCATATTTCCCTTGCTCACAGCCAGAGTGGATTCATGTAAAGTTAGTGGACATTAAGCCTCAGGACCCTTAACTTGCTCTAGCTCCTGAGAATGCTAAAAGCTGAGAGTGCTGGAAGCTGTAAAGCATCAATAGGTGGGGAGGGGAAGCCAGGTAGTAATCAGAGTATTTCTATGTAAGAATGTCTGATAAGTTACCTTAAAACATCACGGAAGAAAGAATCTGAATCTCCAAGTCTCCATTAATTTGTTGTGATTTATTTTCTCATTCTAAATAAATAGTCACTTTCAGGCCTAATTTTAAAGAGGCTCCTCTCCCCCCAATTTTACAACATCTAGGTCCCAGAGAAACTGGATCTGCCTCTACTGGCAGCAAATGGAAGATAACCCACAAAGCATCACTGACCAATTGTGCGTGAAAAGCACTACTAATTCCAGTAAAAGGACTTCCCTGTACCCATCTTCTGCTCATTCCCCCGTGCTTTCTCCCACCTACTCACACATCCCACACTCTTGCTCATCAATTGCCTGTCAGATCACCCACCTTCCTACTAGTTTTTCCACCCACCATCCCCTACAGATTTGCTAATAGCCTTTCCTATCAATCCTTTCTTTCCTGCTCTCCCAGGGAAACGCTCACATTTCTGACAGCATCTCCATGGGGATGAAGAAGAAGAGGAGTTGCAGCGAAAGGACAGGACTGGGAAGGCAGAAGTCACTGAGCCATGGCTGTAGCAGATGTTCTCATAAGGCTGAGGGTGATGGCAGTGACAGGGGATATGGGGTAAGAGAAGGTCTGGAATAGTAAGAAATTGCTCCAAAAGCTTGTTACCTGAAGGGCTTCGTAAATTATGCCGCACATTGAGTGTGACCACTAAGGGTAAAAACAATAAGAAATCTCATCAACTTAAAAGGTGCTATGATGTGATGGGAAGAGAATGTACCAGAATACAAAAAAGTGTATGCTGGGGTTGTGACTACATATGAGTGCATATGGAAATGATATGCAAGGGTGAGAATGGTTATATAAGGAATAATGTGATTACTGGTGATATAACTTTTTCCTAAAATTCTTCTAATTTTGGTATGTTGTGTTTTCAATTTTTTTTTTTTTAACAAGGAACTTTCCCATGGCAGGATGGACACTGAAACTATTCTCGGTCTTTTGTCTTAATGTGTCTATTTAAACTGGATACTGTATTATGCAAAAATGGAACTGAGGCATTGTGGAACACAGAGCATGTCCTTTTAAGAGGTGACCTTCGGGCTTCCCTGGTGGCGCAGTGGTTGAGAGTTCGCCTGCCGATGCAGGGGACACGGGTTCGTGCCCTGGTCCGGGAAGATCCCACATGCCGCGGAGTGGCTGGGCCCATGAGCCATGGCCGCTGGGCCTGTGCGTCCGGAGCCTGTGCTCCGCAAAGGGAGAGGCCACAACAGTGAGGGGCCCGCGTACCGCAATAAAAAAAAAAAAAAGAGGTGATCTTCTAATATTAAGACCTAACCAAAAGCTGCTATTTTAAAATTATCAATGAGGGACTTCCCTGGCGGTCCAGTGGTAAGGAATCCACCTTCCAATGCAGGGGACACGGGTACGATCCCTGGTTAGGGAACTAAGATCCCACATGCCTCAGGGCAACTAAGCCTGCGTGCCACAACTACTGAGTTCGCGTGCCTCAACAAGACAGCCCGTGCGCCACAGCTACAGAGCCAGTGCACCCTGGAGCCCGCGGGCCACAACTAGAGAGGGAAAACCCACATGCTACAACTAGATAGAAGCCCACGCACTGCAACAAAGAACCCGCATGCCGCAAAGAAAGATCCTGCATGCCTCAACGAAGATCCCATGTGCAGCAACTAAGACCCGATGCAGCCAAATAAATAAATAAATAAAAGGGAAAAGAATTTTTAAAAAATAGATAAAATTATCAATGAAAGATATGCTGAGGATGATAAGCTCAGTGAAAAAGTGAATGCAACCACACATAACATGAAAAAGCACCCCAGGGGACTTCTGGATCACACCCTGCCTACAGCCCCTAGTTGAACACCTAGAAGCTCTAGAAGATGATGATGACTACAATATATTATGTTTGGTTCTTGAAGCTGAGTCCTGGGCTCACATATGTATTCAACAGTGATACAAATCATCAAATAGAGAAAAGTAGAAAGATAATCATTCCAATTCACTGTTTTATCAAAATGAATAGAAAAGGGGAAAAATAGGTTTGATTGGAGCCATGCCTTTCGGTTATAAATGGAAAATGGATTGATTGATATATCATCTAACACTCTGCATAGCACATGCTACAAGGTGGGATAAAGTTGCTCATAACTACAAAAGTCACTGCCCACAGTGACTCAGAGGTAAGTGGGCTAGAGACAGTGCTCCAAAAAAGGGCAGTTCATTCACACTCCATGGAAACAGAGTTTGGCCAGGCTACTGATATGAACTGATTCTGGAATTAACAGAGGATGGTATGCTGCTGTGACCTATGCTCAATATCTCTCCAGTTGGAATTAGCAAGTTCTCCTCACCTAGAGAGTATGGAAAAACTCCTCAATTCTAAGAGACCTGCAATTCTGAATACTTAGGGTATACTTTGCTAATCCAGTTTTGTCTCTACTACCTAGCTATTTCAGATGTAAGAACTCGTTTAGAAAACTACAGATCTCTATATCTTTTCCAGCAGTCCAAACATCTACTCCCAAAAATATGGGGGTTGGAGGGAAAGGAGAAAATGCATTACCATGAATAATACACAATAATTTATTTACAATGTTCCATTTAATTTTATATGAAAAACATGTCAGTCACTTTGGGCATCCAAGACCAACTTGCCTTTCTAGACTAATTACTGGAAAGTCCTATGTGCCCTGTGTTGTACACGACCCTGCCTTTGCCCACTCAGTGGCTATAGGTAGTTGAATTAATGTCAGGGACCTAGGTAAGGCTGGACTGACCCAAACAGATTCTCTCTTTAAATGGTTTGAACTAGGAGACACAAAGACTCTCGTCAGATGATGATGGCCATTTAAACCTAACAGTTAGGGAGAGCTAGGGGCCATAATTTTCCTCCATGTATGTACAAAGGAGTAAAAAGAGAAAGCCAGCTTGCAGAAAGAAATGAGAAATGAAAAAGCTCAGAAACATGAGGAGCAGAGAGACTATGGGGCTTCAGGAGAAAGAGATATGGAAAAGAAGTGACTTTCTTGTGAGAATCGGCTGTACTTCCTGGTTTTCATTTCTGTGAGATTCCTTTATGTTTTCAACAAACCCTCTTTTTATTTGAAATGCTTTGAGAGGGTTTGTGTTGCAGGTCACCAGAGAGTTTTGATGTAAACATGGGATTTATATCATAGAGCAGATGGGGAAAGAGGAAGCTCAAAAGAGGGGAGAAATAAAATGAAAGTTCCCTTGACCCCCAGGCCTGGCCAAGTGCGGACAGGGAAAGGCAAATGTGGGGCTCTGAAATGAAAGAAGTATGGTTTGCAGGAATCTTTGGTTTTGCTTTTGTTTGGCTTTTTTTCCTTTTTATTTTTTTATTGAATTATAGTTGACATACAACATTAGTTTCAGGTGTACAACATGGTGATTTGACATTTATATACATTATGAATTGATCACCATGATAAGTCTAGTGACCATCTGTCATCATACAAAGTGACTGCAAGGTAATTGACTATATTCCCTGTGCTATACATTACATCCCTGTAGCTTATTTATTTTATAACTGGAAGTTTGTACCTCTTAATCCCTTTCACCTATTCTGCCCAACCCCCCCCAACTCCCTCCCCTTTGGTAACCACCAGTTTGTTCTCTGTATTTATGAGTCTGTTTCTGTTTTGTTTGTTTGTTTTGTTTTATAGATTCCACATATAAGTGGAATATAGTATTTGTCTTTTACTATTTGTCATATAGTATTTATCTTTCTCTGTCTGACTTATTTCATTTAGCAAAATACCCTGTAGGTCCATCCACATTGTTGCAAATGGCAAGATTGCATTCTTTTTATGGCTAACATTCCATTGTGTATATATATATCCATTTGCCTATCAATGGATACCTAGGCTGCTTCCATATCTTGGCTAAATAATGCTGCAATGAACATAGGGGTGCATATATCTTTTCAAATAACTGTTTTCGTTTTCTTCAGATAAATGCCCAGAAGTGGAAGTGCTGAATTGTATGGTAGTTCTATTTTTAATTTTTTGAGGAACCTCCATACTGTTTTCCATAATGGCTGCACCAATTTACATTCCCAGCAACAGTGTTCGAGGGTTCCCTTTTCTCCACATCCTCACCAACACTTGTTTTTTGTTATATTTTTGATAACAGCCATTATCACAAGTGTGAGGTGATATCTCATTGTAGTTTTGATTTGCATTTCCCTGATGGCTAGCGATGCTAAGCATCTTTTCATGTATCTGTTGACTATCTTCCTTGGAAAAATACCTATTCAGGTCCTCTGCCCATTTTTTAACTGAATTGTTTGGGGGTTTTTTGATGTGTGATTTCTTTATATATTTTGGATATTAACTCCTTCTTAGACATATCATTTGCAAGCATCTTCTCCCATTCAGTATGTTTTTTCATTTTGTTGATGGTTTCCTTCGATGTGCAAAAGCTTTTTTGTTTGGGATAGCCCCATTTGTTTATTTTTGCTTTTGTTGCCCTTGCCTGAAGATCTCCAAAAAAATATACTACTAAGACTAATGCCAAGGCAGCATACAAGAAGCATACTTCTTCTAGGAGTTTTATGGTTTCAGGTCTTACATTTAGGTGCAAAATGGCAGACTGGATCTGTAACCAAGTCAGAAATCTGAAAAAGAACAATGCTACTGGACTACAGGAACACTTGACCTTGATGTCTTGAACATCACTTCCTAAGCCTTTAGCTGAATAGCATAGACTATGAGAAATATATTATCGTGTTTACCTTGGAATTACACTTCCCCAAAGGTCAATTTTTACATGGTAACATTCTCATTAAAATGTAAACAAGGAATGCCATTAAAGAAATAAGTTATAGACAGAAAATATAATGTTTATAATGTTATTTGCAGAATAAGACTGAATATTAAGGGGAACTGTAGAGATAAAGGCTGATCAAAATACAATTACTTCGAATGTTATCACATTCAAATATGAACATAATCAAAAGGAAATGAAGAATTGTAGTTATGGTTCTTTAGATGGAAAAGAGCCATACTTTGAGTAATTCAATTTTACTAATTATAGTCTCTTGAAACATGAGATATGAGATTATAGAACAATCTTAATTTGACAGACTTAAACAAAAGTATTTAAACTCCCTAAGCTTTCAGTACCTAAACCACTTTAGCTGAGTATGAGGTTTTTTTTTCTCTTCCAATGATGCAATAGCAAAGGGTAGTTTAGGACATTTAGCCATCTTGTCCTAACAAATAACCAATTCACCTTTTGTTCCCAGTATATTCTTACGTATTGATTTTACCAAGTGAACCCAGACATCTGTCACACTTATCCAATACAGATCCTTTTCCTTGGCAATGTAGTTATAACATCAATCAGTCACCTGGCCTTTCACCTCTAATTCCTATTGCCACTGTCTGTCAATTATTAAAGCTTGTCCGTTTCTCCAAATAAGTTATTTTTAAAAACTGAAATACACAGTGACTCCTGTGAAAAATATATGTTTCTTAGAAAAGCATGTAAATGTTCATGATTAATTTCTTCATTAAAATTACTTTTCTGGTTTGAAAACTAAAGTTTATAAACCCATATTTCAAAGACTTCTAGATATTTTCTTTTAGAACATATTCCCTGAATGGTAGTATTAGCACTTGTAATCCAAACTCCAGTTTGAGGAAGACAACACAAAAAGAAATCCAAGCTGAGTGGCATTATTACAAGGGTCTTCAAATGGAGCAAAGTGGTTTGTCTCTGGTTGAACCCACTGAGAGTCACAGAATGACACCCACCTTGAGCTGCAGGCCTCCTGGGATAAGAGTGTTTGCTGGAAGGCTTTTAATGTGTTCGTAGACATAAGAGGAGAATTGCTCCTGCTCAGCCTGTAATTGGGGGCCAAGTTTAGAGAGATGACCTCTGTTGCTTTTGATAGCTGTCTGCAATTCATCAATCAGCCTGTTCACCTGGAGGGGTTAAATTACAAGAGTTGTTAGCAAGAAGTAATTGTTGATGTCACACCTATTAGATTTTTGAGTACTTAGTTTGATGTGGGGAAGATGACTTCAATAGAAGAATCTGAGTATAGATCTATGTTCAAGTAAAGCGAATAGGCGATATATACATTCCTTCATCAACAAATTTTATTTATGGGAAAATTTCTAACTTTGTACTTCAGTAATATGGAATAGGTACCCATTTACAACTGCTGAATAAAAATTGTCTCTAGATACAAAAAGAACCATATACATTGACAAGTTTGCCAAGGACTTTTAAACTGCTTAACAGAATAAGACCTCTCTAAAACTTTAAGTAATCCAATATATGCGCCAATGACCATATTTAATTCTATTACATGTACCTTCCTTTTAAGAATATTTTATTTTACCATCTGTATGTTACCTTTAAAATTTGTAATATGTATATTAAATTCATTAACATTTTGCGGCCTTTTAAATGAATCAGTCTGTTCTCTTCCTTCCAAATACTTTAAAATATAATTTTCCAAATTTCATAAATACAATTTTTCAAAATATCCATACCTCAAAGACAATGCTCTATTCTAGACAATATTTTGAATATATACAAATTTCTGAATAATGCACAGAATTTTTCCAGAAACAGCAAAGGCTTAGAAACATGTACCTTTTATATTTAAATTTATGGATTTCTAATCAGAATATTTAAGAGACATATGAACTTGACTTACAGGTTATTAGTAAGACATACTGAAGACTCAAAAATAGTAAGTTAATATTTTAACCCTTATAGTTTACAAATTAAAAATCATTACAATTCTTTGACCCTTCACTGTGTTATATAAACTTATATTCTCTCTAATAGATTGGATTCTTACATAAACACTGGTCGATATATGCTAGTGACTAAAAGAGATGAAAAGCAGGAATTCTCTTTATCCATGATCTTTAAAGTGATCAAATTAGACCCATCTTAGAATTATGAATGACTGTGAACAGGGCATGGATTTTTGAAATCTTGGGTTAAAATGCTGGCTCTTTCATTTACTGACTGAGAGGCTTTGAACAGGTAATAAAAAAACCTCATTCACAAATGAAGAATAATACTGACCTTACCATGTTAAGAATTAAATTAGATTAAAGAATGGACAGCACAATGGCTAACCTATAATGTCGCATGTACATGGTGTATTATTACAGTGTTTTCATTTTTAAATAGAGTAGTTTTCTGCAAATCAAGTTTTAATTGTTTTTCTTGGCCTGTCTTTCCTATTCCTACCATTATGTCACATGAAGAAGATAAAAATTTGAAACTAATTGCTACATAGATTCTCAACCTCACTTCAGTGTCCACAGATAAAATGCAAACTCCTTCTCCAAGAGTCTCCCATGTAATGACAGCTCATTGTCTTTCTATCTCTCTCAGCTGAAAATATGGTATTTGCCCCTACCAACTCTGATGTTAAATCTATGATTTCTATCCCTTCCACAGAGGATTTCAGGGAAGGCAATGGAAGTAAGTTTGTACTATTATACATATGACTTGAATATTTACTTTTCTACTTTACCTAGTTAATTTGAAATATATATATAATATTGTGTGTGTGTGTGTGTGTGTGTATATATATATATATATATATATATATATATATATATATATAACTTCAACTATATTTAGCTTTTCCCAAGAACTTTAGAAGCATTATATGCATATAAAGCTAATTTAAATGATTCCTATTTTTCTTTGGTGTCCCATATCTTTCTTATTTGTCCCTATGTGATCAATCATATACTTTCTTTTAAACAATGCTTTTTTCTAAACAAAGAACTGGCAAACTTCTTCTCTATAAGAGCCAGATAATATTTTCAGTTTTGTGAGTTATAATGTCTCCATCAAAACCATTCGACCCTGCAGTTGTACTTTGTAAGCAGCTGCAGACAATATGTAAACAAATGGACAAGGCTGTGTTCCAATAAAACTTTATTTAGAAAAACAAGCAATGGGCTAGATTTGGCCCCAGGGCTTCAGTTTATCAACCGTTCTTCTAAACACATATATTTCCTCTCCTTCCTTTCTTTTCTTATAAGTAATACTCTGGCCAAGGCTTCATCTCCTCATCCCCTCCTGCTACTGGTATTACCAATACACCTACTGAGTGGCCTCCCTGTCCCTAGTCTCTCCCCCTGTAATCCATCCTGTCATCTCCACCTAATTAATCTACCTCCAATAGTATAAATAAACCTTCAAGTAGCTCCCCCACCCACTGCATTCCTCATCTTGCTATTCAAGATTCAAGACCTTTTCTTACTTTCTAGAACAAATTTCTATGCTTTCCACAGTACAGTTAACCCTATAAGAAAGTCATAAAGCTTAAAATATGGCAATGATGGATGATTCAATATTAGTCAATGCTTTTCATCCTTATCTTTACATACTACCTTTTAGCAGTATTATCCTCAAAGACGATGGATAATAGTATATTCTACATACCAAAGCTAGAGACCAAAGCAGACCAAGTAACTTGCTCTTATAAGTATGTGACAAAATTAAAATCTAATATCCAAAGGCCTGAAATAGAAAGAGTCTACTTCTGGAAAGCACCGATCCTCTCTGAACCTACACCCAGCATCATTTGATTCAAGAAGATATAATTTTACATAGTCTTTAAAATATACTAAGTATCATGCAATGTGTTTTGTTAGTCAATAATACTGCTCTCTTTAATTTTATGTACTGTACCTAGTGCTACAGCAAGCCACCAAAAAAAAAAAAGGACGAATTTCAGGCTTTGATTTGAGAGCATCTTTATACGACTTGTTTTACTGTCACAATCCATAGCCTTTCACTGATAGGGAATTTCACGTGACATCAGAAATCAACCATACAATTGATGATGTCATTTGCATTCTAAAGGGCTATTGGTTAAAACCTTAAAAGTTTCATTTCCCATAAATTCTTCGTTGCTTCAAAAAATTTCTCTATCATTTTTGCCATTTTCCTTGGCCCCATGATTATCTGTTAATGTATGTGAAGCATAATTATAGCAATCATGGCCTGTATTTTTAATAACTTAAAACTATCAAATAAGATGCCCTAGTAAAGATTAACTTATATCTTAAACATAGGAGAAAATATATCAAGAATCCTGCCACTGACGTTTTGATAAAGTTTCCAACCAATTTTCCTCAAACTTTGTTACTTTAAAAATTCATAAGGAGATAACCAACAAGGTCCTACTGTATAGCACAGGGAACTCTACTCAATATCTTGTAATAACCTTTAGGGAAAAAGAATATGAAAAAGAATATATATATATATGTATATGACTGAATCACTTTGTTGTACACCTGAAATTAACACAACATTGTAAATCAACTATACTTCAATTTAAAAAAAATGCTTTTTAAAATTGGAAAAAAAATTCCATAAGGTCTTTTATTCTCAAAGTGCTCCATTTTACGTGTTACCCTGAAAGATAATGCTATGCATGAAATAACTCATATACCAAAATCAGATAGGTAAAACAATACTCCTGAATTATATTACATGATACGATTTTTTTTTTCCAATCACAGATGTTGCTAAAAGGGGGGAAAATGTTCTTTAAAATTCTTCATCATGAATCTTTTTTTCCTGCAAATCCTTTTTTTTTTTCCTCTCTACAAAGGCAATGTGAATGGGGGCAAAAGAAGACAAAACTTGACCTTTTGTGATCCCAGCATTAATGGGTCTGTTCATAATTCAATCTATGTGTGTGTGGGAGCATCCATGTGGAAACATAGAGGCCTGAGAGACATAAAGCCTTTCCCTTTAAACATTATCTGACCCTATCAGTCCCATTCACAAAAGAAGGCTTACGTATGCATATGTTGAAAAAATGCACCATCTCATTGTGCAGCCGAAAGCCTACACATTCTACTCTTCATTCTCTGTAGAAATGCAGCACGGAAGTGACACTTGTACAGAATTTGGGAGAGTGACAAATGAGCAGAAGGTAGCAAAAAAAAAAAAAAAAAAAAAAGAGTATTCTGGTGAGGAAAAAAACCAAACTTCTGAAAGAATGCAAATGCACACCTGTCTATAAACATATACATAGGCTTTTTTGCATAAGATGTAGGGCATTTTGGTCATTCATGCAACCCTTGAATTTAGTTGAATTCTCAAGATGATTTAGAGTAAACAAAATATTGTTCTGTTTATAATCATTCTAAAATGTATACCTATCAAAGTTGTACACTCTGAACCATACATTGTGAATACTGTACTTTATCTATTATGAATGACTCTTTGAAGAGCTCCTGGTTTTTCTAGTGATGAGTTCAGCTGTTGGCCTGAATGCTATGTGGCCTGGAGTCCATATATGTTAGTGAGGAGACTCCAGAGCACTTTATACTGAATTGCCACTTGAAATCAGCACAAAGGGTGGCAGCCTCCACGCTAGGAACATCATCTTGGCATGCAGCATATGGGACAGTCTTGAAGCCGGGTCAGCGCTTAAACTTAAGACCAAGACACTTTCTAATTTACAGCATAGTTAAGAAGAACCAGAAAGGGGACAGGGAGATAAAAATGGGTGTTTTAAACTCCCTAAAGTCTCTTACTTGGTTCAGGCCCAAGGGTACAATGTTTTTCAGGTTAAGAAGTGAACATAATCAGACTTGACAAATGAAGGCTAGAAAAGACATAGGAATCTGTGAGCAAAATTAAGTATCTTTTAATCTTAAAATTAAGGATGAGCTGCAGTATAACCACAGGAAAACTGAAATACCATGTCGTATTCCAATCACTTCCACTACTCCCAACTTTCTAATAGATTTCCAGACCCCTTCTGAGATGGAAGTTATTTTGGAAGATCTATATTGTTTCCAGCCAGGGGTCACTTATGTGCTGCCTTTAGGCCTATCTGAGTCCAACATCCCCATCAACTCATGGGGGAAGGGGTGATTGAAAATAGAGACATTTAAAAACATCTTTATAACTCATCTGGCAAGAGGGGTATGATGATGGCAATAAGGATGATGTCAAGTATACTTTTGGAGGAAGCAATAAGAATGCACTTCACAGACCTCTGGCTACAGGAGCATAATTGACCAAGGGTCCAAGCTATTATGCTCTTACACCCATCACCAGGTTGGCACCAATGTCCAGGGATACTAAAGCAGGTCCAACCCAGGGAGTCACAAGACTCCTCTGATGGACAACTTTGACTCAAGGATACGCCAGCAGCTTTGCCAAACCCTCCTTAGACTGCACAACAGTCTAGGATACTTCCACCCAGTCTTCCCTTCCTCTCTCCTTCACTCATGTTCAAGCCTGCATTTCAGTCTGACAGGTCTCCCAGCCTTTCCTAGAGCTCTCCCCATTTTCTCTCATGGCATTTCTTCTATTAAAATCCATACACATTAAAAAAAATTCGATCCTGGTGTCAACTTTTCAGAGAATCTGGAATAACACACTTTTAAACTGACAAAAAAATTACACACAGATTTCTAGTAGACCATTCCTAAAAAGCTTGATACAGTTCAACATATACCATCACATCGAAGTAGTCTCGTGATGCATACGTTATTATTATTCCCAGTTTTCATGTGGAAAAATTACATGAAATAAAATAAGATTTTAAGATAAAAATACAGACAGCAGATACCTAAATCTAAATCTCAGATTTCACGATGTTTACTTAAGGTTTTGAAATATGTCTAGAAATATAGTATTTTGTAAAAAAAACTGTGGGCAAAATTAAATGTTGGAGTAATCTCCCCATCCCCATATTTTTCATTTCTTTTTACCATCATGATTTCACATCTCTGTATATGAATTAGGCACAAAACTTGATGTCACTGACTTACACATCAAAATTAATAAATCACTTTCAAATTAATGATATAAAAATTATTCTCATAGTGTATGGAATATATTTAAAGGTTCTTACACACACACATTCACACCCACACACACAATCAATATTCCCTTCACTGTGTGATTTTTGAAGCAAACAAAAGGCATTTGGAGTCAGCTGATCAAGCAAATATGTGACCAAATAAGGCCCTTTGCAGGAGAAAAAGTGATGTATATAGGTACTAAAGAAACATTAAGATGATAATAAAGGAGTACCAAATAAGCATTAATACTGTTGGATTTTCCAGAAAAAATAATTTTCATTTCCAGCTTTGGTAAGAAGGTGGCATTAAAAATGATATTTTTAGCATAATGATCATTTTCCTGGGCCACTTCAAGTTTCCAGTTCCATTGAAATTATAGTTTTGCATAAAATATCAACAAGCAAAATAATTACAATATTTAAAATGCAGAAAATAGTTCATCTATTCATTCTTTTAGATTATTTCTATTTGTTCTCTAATAATAATTTGTTATTATAGATACAATTTTAATTATACTAATTCAACTAGAGATTTTTATTTACATTTCCTGAAGTTGATGATATCAAGATATATGATAGATTCATTTTAAACTTACTGTGAAAATGTAATAAACTGTGATAAACAACATTTTTCAATTGGATAGAGGACAATATTTTTTAAATCTAGAACCAACAACCTAGTTTTTAACTTGTTAATATTAAGTGGAATGAGTCAGAACTATAATTTAAAAGTATACAATTGTTATTTGTTATATCTTAGAAAAATTCAAGTTGAATTTTTCTTATGAAATATTTCCTACTGAGATTACCAATCAATGTTTATAATATAATCTTTAATACTGCACATATATAAGCCCCAAATATTAAGGTAGTCTCTAACTTAAAGAATTGAATTCACTCAGGAAAATCTGATGCATTATACTTGTTCATCTATTGTAAAATACATAGTTAGCAAAGGAGATGCAATTACCATGATAAGAAAATATTAAAACCCTAAAGCTTGGATAGATTTCCTTGCCAAAATGTCAAAAGAGAATTATATGAAAGTTTAATTTTTAAATATTCATGCTATCTTATTCTTTGAAGTTGCTTATAGATTTTATTTACTGACAGTAGTACATGGAAATTAGCAAATTCATGATCTTTCCTCAGAAAGATTAAATGCTTTTGCATTCCAGGAAACTACATGAAAATCATTTTTCCCTTTTGTCTAACACCAATTTTGTATTATTATTTCATTTATGGAATATGCTGTCAACTTCACAGCATGAGCTTTGGAGAGAAGAAGCCTTGCGTTAATAGTCCTTCTTTACAATATTGTCTACAGAATCTTATGATTAGTTCACTTAGGCTTGACATTTATAAACTACAGTTTTTCCTTGATAAGAGGTAACATTGCTAGCATTTCTAAAATTCAGAAAGATAATTCTATTCCTAGAAAGTCAGAAAATAAAAATAAGATTTTATTATTTGTTCAAAGTTCAATAAAATTTTAATGTTTTTCCTATGTTAGCATAGTCCATAATTTCTAGATTCCAGTTGCATGTAATAATTTCCTAATTTAGGAAATTTATGAGGAAGTATTCATAAGTAGTTTTCAGAAAATTATAATATGATTTATTCTTTCAAGCATATAACTATTTTTCAAGCTGCCTATATCAATACAATGATTTCCAGTTCTGACCAGTTTTTTTCATTATGTTTTATCAGATAACCAAAGTTGGTTCACTACCAAATCAAAGTAAAATCTGCCTTAATTTTAAAATTAGTATTTATTGTAGCTTTACAATACAATTTAAAAAGTAAGTTCCTTACTTCTTCTTGTGCCTTATGGTGTTCCTTTGCTGTCATTGAAAGAATGACTTTTTCGGTAATTTTCCCTTTCTGTTCATCCACAGCCAGGTTCAACTAGAGAAATAAATAAATAAGTAAATGACATGAAAATAGGCACCTATTGACACCTAATAGCAATGTTTATTCAAACAACTAATTTAGCATAATCATGGAAGGTGATTTCAAATGAATTTGGCCCATACGTATGTGAAAATGAATTCCATTTAAATAAGTCGAAATGTTTTTTTTTTTTTTGAAATGTTTTTATATTTAAAACATTTAACACTATTTTTCACTTCCACTTTTATTGTTTTTAAGCTTACTAAAATATGATTTGGGAAGGGGTCCTAAATTGCAGACATTTGACACTGATGAGTACCTTTTAAAAGCATTTTGTCAAAATTAACATAGCAAAATTTTTTAAAATTAGGCTGATACTCCTATTCAAATCTTTCATTGTCAGTAGGGAATAAATTGGCTGCTGTTATGTCAGGATAAGAATTCAAGGAAATAAACCAAAAGCAAATGTCAATTCACTGTCGAATGGTTCAAAATGATTCACAATATTTCACAACAAAGAATAAGTTTTACCTTAAATACCTGAATGGTTACTTCCAACCTGCTCCATGAACAGAGCCAGACAGAGGTCTTCTACTACTGCTGTAAACCCATGTTATAAAAAGGTGAATGTGGCTCATTCTATATTTCTTTATAAACAATCCCCACCAAAACAACATGCTATTTTCAAAAAAAGGAAAAAGCTAAACTCACACAGTAATATTCACTCAGCAGATTGGTATTAATAGGAAGAAAGAAAGTAACAGCCTGATACAGAACCTTCTGAATTGGAATATTTAACAATTCTTAGGCAATGGACGTGCCACGTAGTATCCCCTTATTGAAGATTAAGAATGAATAAGGACCATGTTTTTTGTTTTGTTTCTTTTGTTAATGCTGTTGTTATTTTAAATAGGCTTTCTCAATTGTATGCCTGGCAAATCATGTTTGAGTTAACATGAATCTCTAATCTATACCCTGCCTGAAGACCCACTCCTATACTTGGGATAGAATGGGAGTGGGGGTCAACAATATAACCTCCTCAATCTACCTATTCTTATATACTATAAGAATAGTATCAAACCTGTGAAGTCTTCATCTACTCATATGTGACACAGCTCAGTTTATCAGAGATCCTGTTTTGGGAGAGGAGAAAAGTCTAAGGAATCCTTAGGTGATCCTAATGATCAACTTAGATAAGGAGTTGACAAACATTTCTATAAGAACCAGATAGTAAATATTTAGGCTTGGGGAAAAGGGGGACAGACAAGTCTCTTTTGCAATTACTCAACTCTGCCCCCATAGCATGAAATAGAAAATACATAAACAAATGAGCGTGGCTATGTTCCAACAGAACTTAAAAAACAAAAAAGAGGCAGACTGAATTTGGACAGCAGGAAATGTTTGCAAATGTTTGCCTGTCCTAGACAGAGAACCACTGAAAACAAGTTTTTAAAAAAAAAAAAAAAAACATGTGATATACGTGATGACTACAGGTATAATGCTATATGGTATATTTGAAAGTTTGTTAAGACAGCAGATCCTAAGAGTTCACCAAAAAAACCCATTTTTTTAAACCATATGAAATGGTGGATGTTAACTAAGCTTACTGTGGTAATCATTTCACAATATATAAAAGTAAAGTCAAAAAATAATTTAAAAATTAAAAAAAAAAAGTCAAGTCTGCTATTCACCTTAAACTTACACAGGGCCATATGTTAATTGTATCTCTGTAAAAACTGGGAAAAATCATCATGTGAAGCTATTCTTAGAATCAATCTCCCCAAGAAATATTTTTTCCTGTGCTAAAGTAATACAGAAAATGTAATATTATAAAATGTCAAATATCAAACTCAACTTCCACACAAGGAAGCCTATGTGTAAACTGTGGCACAACGTACTTGTGTCAAGTCTCTATGATTATTTCTTTATCAGGGGAGTCTCATTTGTCAGGGAGGATATGTGAAGGAGAGTGACTGGGGAATATTCACCAAGGTCATCTTTTCTTCACAAAGTTAATTTCCAAATGCAAAAACATTCAGAGCAGATCTTTTTTGAAAGGAAGCAAAACAGAACAAAAACAGAGCTATAAAACTCTTCGGTGCCACTGCAGTAGGTCCGATTCAATGTGGTCTCCCAGGACCATGACATGTAGAACTGCTTCCAAGTAACTCTTTAAAAGGTAGGAATTCTTTACCTATAAAACCACTGCAGTTGGAAAAATCACCTCATTCTAACATTCAACTTCTAGCACTATCCTAATCTACATAAGCTGAGGGAAAAACATATCAACACTGAAAAGCATTATATGCATAGTACCAAATAGAGAACCCAGTAAGATATTGAAAAATAAATTGTCAACAAAACTAAGGATACATACATGGGGCCTTTTCTGAAAACAGCCTAGACATTCAAAAAGAGAGATATCTTAATACAATCATTTAGAGGAAATTATTGAAAGTAAAAAGTCAAATTAAGAGAACGCATTTTCACTTTGAGGTATTAATAATATGCAGTGCAAACAGCATCTCTCCCTCAAATTCCAGACACAATAACAACAGTAAGATTCTTCTCTCCTGTCACTTTGGAAGAGAACATCCTGTTTCTTCATTAAGACAAAACTAGATGCTTTTGATTTGCTGTTCTTAAAATATATGAAATAATTTTTTGTCAATGGGCTTGAAATTTCTGAGGCTAATTTTCATGTATAAAGAGGTAGACACTTCAAATTAAAAATCAAAACAAACAGGAAGGATGAACCTTGAGGGCATTATCCTAAGTGAAAAAAGTCAGATGGAGAAAGATAAATAGCACATGATCTCACTTACATATGGAATCTTAAAAAAGAAAAAAAGCTCATAGATACAGAGAACACTGGTGGTTGCCAGAGGTGGAATGGGGGTTGAAAGGTGGGCAAAATGGATGAAAGAAGTCAAAAGGTACAAACTTTCAGTTATAAAATAAGTAAGTCATGGGGATGTAATGTACAGCATAGTGACTATGGTTAATAATAGTGTATTGCGTATATGAAACTTGCTAAGAGAGTAGATCTTAAAAGTTCTCATCACAAGGAAAAAATCTGTAACTATGTATAGTGAGGAATGCTAACTAGACATTGCAGTGATATTTCTCAATATACCTCAATAAAAAAACAGAAAGATGGCTAAAATTTGTATATAACTATGAAAAGCCAAATCTCTACCAAACAGGGGAGTGGAAAATCAAGTTGCTTTTTTCTAACTACATCATGCCCTTTTAAAATGTGAGAAAACACCGCCAAATATTTGTGATACACATCAAAACTTACCAAGCTAAATAGGAAGGTTTAATTCACCATTTTCGCCAGAGCTTGCTGCTAAGAGTTTAAAAATATGTAAGTAACAAACACTGGCTATCCTAAAGTAGGTTAAAGTTGGCTCATTCAATATTAATGGTAACCAGAAAAAAACAGACGAGAGACTACTCAAAGACAGTAGCAGATATGGAAGAAACAAGGAACACAATGGCTCTGTCAAAGAAAAATGAACAAAATGATTCAAGACAATGGTCTGGTTAGAGAAACAAGATTAAAAAGGAGTAAGTTCACCTCAAACAATTTGTTTAGGAATTAAGAAAAGAAATCCACAAAAGTATACCTGAAACAACAGATTCCCATGAAATGATTTCTAGTGGTTGTTACCTTTTAGACTATATTTTACATAAAACTATTAATGCTAACGTAGCAGACATACTTTCTCTAAAGCCCTAAAGGGTCATAGATTACTAATGTATATATAGTTTTATACAAAACATATGGCCCATTGTGACTATAATAGAAAGTACTCTTAAGTTTGAGGAATTCTTCAAACATTTGCTGGCTCAGGAAAGCTCTACTATGGACATCCTAGAGAGGAAAACAGGCTCAAAACCTCCTGCTGGAGAAATACAGACAGAACAGCAGTAATCTCATTTTATGGTATCATTAACATTATATGGCTTTTCTGTCCTGTTTTTTTAACTCCCCAGAAAAAATATTTTAAGGCATATTTATGAAAATCATAAAGACTAATTGTATAAAAAATTTAACATGACATTAATATAAAATAAAATCTATTTTATAGGAGAAAATAACTCTAAAGTAAATGCTAGAGTCTAGTTATTAATATTTTTAGAAAAGCTACAGTAATCAAACACTGGTATGTTCTATCTAATTCATATTGACATTCCAGATAGGTACCAGCCAAAGAGGGAAGAGTCTATTAGTCTAACCAAACTGTCAGTGCTCTGAACTGTAGTTCTACATGCAGTTTTCTCTGTATTCTCCAGAAAAGCAGTTAAAGATTTAAATGTGAAGCATATGATATGTGTTGTGTATAATGTTCTTAATAAAGCAACATAACCCAAGAAGAAAACTGAATCTATCTTTCTATCAAAAATCTTTTTGACCAGTAAATACTGATCTATTAATAAATTATTTGATCCATATTTTACATGCAGATCAATACAGGCAATACAGTTTAGCATAAACAACAGGACAATCAGCCTTCATATATATTGACAAGTTTCCCAATGGTCTGTTAATATACAAAAGACTGGGACAAATTACTTATTTATATATACAAAACATGGTTATAAAGACCAGCTGCAGGTATTTTTTTGAAAAGTGCATTTTAATAAGGTCCTATTCAGTTAGGGAACAAATGGGGAAGAAGTAGTTTGCACTACAGAGTTTAGCGCCAGAGCTTTCTCTTTTTCTAACCACGAAATCAATCATTTGTCCAGACTGTGGGAGTCAGAGTTAGTTACTGAAAAGAGCTCCGTACATAAACAAGTCAATAACTCATTGTGTGTTATTGTCGAGCTGAAGAAGTCGGCTTTCAAAAAGCTGCCCCTGCTTCTCTCAGAATGAATGTCACTGTATTCAGAGACTGGGAGAGAGTCCTTTGTTTCCAGCCATTGCTGGCTGCCATTTATGTATGAGAACAGGAGGTGGCTGCTAGGAGTGCGAGGGAAGACACTACTTGGTATCACGGATGTCCAGAAAAAAACTCTGAATTTTGTCAACCTAAATAATTTGTGCGTGGAAATGCATTAATGGAATTGTTAAAGAGTGGCCACACACATAAAAATTGGTAAAGGAATTAAACGATAATGAGTCTGTATCATGTTAAATTGGATCAGGCTGATATTTTTGGTTCCCTGCCTGTCAACAAAGATGAAACCAAAATATAGGCAATGGTTTGAAAAGTTCAAATGTACAAAATCAAACTGATAAACAGGTCAACATGTCAAATCAATGCTATCCGTTCCTGCCATAAATATTAAAGGTGGGAGAGGCGGAAGATGGCAGAAGAGTAAGACGCGGAGACCAGCTTCCTCCCCACAGATACATCAGAAATACATCTACACGTGGAAAAACTCCTACAGAACACCTACTGAACGCTGGCAGAAGACTTCAGACCTCCCAAGAGGCAAGAAAATCGTCACGTACCTGGGTAGGGCAAAAGAAAAAAGAATAAACAGAGACAAAAGAATATGGATGGGACCTGCACCAGTGGGAGGGAGCCGTGAAGGAGGAAAGGTTTTCACACACTAGAAGCCCCTTCGCAGGCAGAGACTGCGGGTGGTGGAGGGGGGAACCTTCAGAGCCGCGGAGGAGAGCACAGCAACAGGGGTGCAGAGGGCAAAGCGCAGAGATTCCCGCACAGAGGATCGGTGCCAACAAGCACTTACCAGTCCGAGAGGCTTGTCTGCTCACCCGCCGGGGCGGGCGGGGCTGGGAGCTGAGGCTTGGGATTCGGGTCGGAGCGCAGGGAGAGGACTGGGGTTGGCGGTGTGAACACAGCCTGCAGGGGGTTACTGCGCCACGGCTAGCCGGGAGGGAGTCTGGGAAAAAGTCTGGACCTGCCGATGAGGCAAGAGACTTTTTCTTCCCTCTGTTCCTGCTGCGCGAGGAGAGGGGATTAAGAGCGCTGCTTAAAGGAGCTCCAGAGACGGGCGCGAGCCGCGGCTAAAAGCGCAGGCCCCAGAGACGGGCATGAGACGCTAAGGCTGCTGCTGCCGCCGCCAAGAAGCCTGTGTGCGAGCACAGGTCACTCTCCACACCTCCCTCCGGGGAGCCTGTGCAGCCCGCCACTGCCAGGGTCCCGGGGTCCAGGAACAGCTTCCCCGGGAGAACGCACGGCGCGCCTCAGGCTGGTGCAACGTCATGCCGGCCTCTGCCGCCGCAGGCTCGCCGCGCACTACGTGCCCCTCCCTTATCCCCGGGCCTGAGTGAGCCGGAGCCCCCGAATCAGCGGCTCCTTTAACCCCGTCCTGTCTGAGCGAAGAACAGACGCTCTGGCGACCTACACGCAGAGGCGGGGCCAAATCCAAAGCTGAACCCCAGGAGCTGTGCGAACAAAGCAGAGAAAGGGAAATCTCTCCCAGCAGCCTCAGGAGAAGCGGATTAAATCTGGCCAATCAACTTGATGTACCCTACATCTGTGGAATACCTGAATAGACAACAAATCATCCCAAATTGAGGAGGTGGACCTTGAGAGCAAGATTTATTCTTTTTTCCCCTTTTCCTCTTTTTGTGAGTGTGTATGTGTATCCTTCTGTGTGAGATTTTGTCTGTATAGCTTTGCTTTCACCATTTGTCCTAGGGTTCTACCCGTCTGTTTTTTGTGTTGTTGTTTTTTTACTTAAAAATTTTTTTTTAAAATAACTATTATTTTAATAACTTTATTTTATTTTACCTTTATTTTATTTTATTTTATCCTCTTTCTTTCGTTCTCTCTACTTTTTCTAACTTTTATTCTGAGCCGTGTGGATGAAAGGCTCTTGGTGCTCCAGCCAGGAGTCACGGCTGTGCCTCTGAGGTGGGAGAGCCAACTTCAGGACACTGGTCCACAAGAGACTTCCCAGCTCCACATAATATCAAATGGCGAAAATCTCCAAGAGATCTCCATCTCAACTCCAACACCCAGCTTCACTCACGACCAGCAAGCTACAGTGCTGGACACCCTATGCCAAACAACTAGCAAGACAGGAACACAATCCCACCCATTAGCAGAGAGGCTGCCTAAAATCATAATAAGTCCACAGACACCCCAAAACACACCACCAGATGTGGACCTGCCCACCAGAAAGACAAGATCCAGCCTCATCCACCAGAACACAGGCACTAGTCCCCTCCACCAGGAAGCCTACACAACCCACTGAACCAACTTTAGCCACTGGGGACAAACACAAAAAACAACGGGAACTATGAACTTGCAGCCTGCAAAAAGGAGACCCCAAACACAGTAAGGTAAGCAAAATGAGAAGACAGAAAAACACACAGCAGATGAAGGAGCAAGATAAAAACCCACCAGACCAAACAAATGAAGAGGAAATAGGCAGTCTACCTGAAAAAGAATTCAGAATAATGATAGTAAAGATGATCCAAAATCTTGGAAAAAGAATAGAGAAAATGCAAGAAACATTTAACAAGGACCTAGAAGAACTAAAGATGAAACAAGCAATGATGAACAACACAATAAATGAAATTAAAAATACTCTAGAAGGGATCAATAGCAGAATAACTGAGGCAGAAGAACGGATAAGTGACCTGGAAGATAAAATAGTGGAAATAACTACTGCAGAGCAGAATAAAGAAAAAAGAATGAAAAGAACTGAGGACAGTCTCAGAGACCTCTTGGACAACATTAAATGCACCAACATTCGAATTATACGGGTTCCAGAAGAAGAAGAGAAAAAGAAAGGGACTGAGAAAATATTTGAAGAAATTATAGTTGAAAACTTCCCTAATATGGGAAAGGAAATAGTTAATCAAGTCCAGGAAGCACAGAGAGTCCCATACAGGATAAATCCAAGGAGGAACACGCCAAGACACATATTAATTAAACTGTCAAAAGTTAAATACAAAGAAAACATATTAAAAGCAACAAGGGAAAAACAAATAACACACAAGGGAATCCCCATAAGGTTAACAGCTGATCTTTCAGTAGAAACTCTGCAAGCCAGAAGGGACTGGCAGGACATATTTAAAGTGATGAAGGAGAAAAACCTTCAACCAAGATTACTCTACCCAGCAAGGATCTCATTCAGATTTGATGGAGAAATTAAAACCTTTACAGACAAGCAAAAGCTGAGAGAGTTCGGCACCACCAAACCAGCTTTACAACAAATGCTAAAGGATCTTCTCTAGGCAAGAAACACAAGAGAAGGAAAAGACCTATAATAACAAACCCAAAACAATTAAGAAAATGGGAATAGGAACATACATATCGATAATTACCTTAAATGTAAATGGATTAAATGCTCCCACCAAAAGACACAGACTGGCTGAATGGATACAAAAACAAGACCCATATATATGCTGTCTACAAGAGACCCACTTCACACCTAGAGACACATACAGACTGAAAGTGAGGGATGGAAAAAGATATTCCATGCAAATGGAAACCAAAAGAAAGCTGGAGTAGCAATTCTCATAACAGACAAAATAGACTTTAAAATAAAGACTATTAGAAGAGACAAAGGACACTACATAATGATCAAGGGATCGATACAAGAAGAAGATATAACAATGATAAATATTTATGCAACCAACATAGGAGCACCTCAATACATAAGGCAAATAATAACAGCCATAAAAGGGGAAATCGACAGTAACACATTCATAGTAGGGGACTTTAACATCTCACTTTCACCAATGGACAGATCATCCAAGATGAAAATAAATAAGGAAACACAAGCTTTCAATGATACAGTAAACAAGATGGACTTAATTGATATAGGACATTCCATCCAAAAACAACAGAATACACATTCTTCTCAAGTGCTCATGGAACATTCTCCAGGATAGATCATATCTTGGATCACAAATCAAGCCTTGGTAAATTTAAGAAAATTGAAATTGTATCAAGCATCTTTTCCGACCACAGCACTATGATACTAGGTATCAATGACAGGAAAAGATCTGTAAAAAATACAAACACATGGAGGCTAAACAATACACTACTTAATAACAAAGTGCTCACTGAAGAAATCAAAGAGGAAATCAAAAAATACCTAGAAACAAATAACAATGGATACATGAGGACCGAAAACCTATGGGATGCAGCAAATGCAGTTCTAAGAGGGAAGTTTATAGCAATACGGTCCTACCTTAAGAAACAGGAAACATCTCGAATAAACAACCTAATCTTGCACCTAAAGCAATTAGAAAAAGAACAAAAAACCCCCAAAGTTAGCAGAAGGAAAGAAATCTTAAAGATCAGATCAGAAATAAATGAAAAAGAAATGAAGGAAATGATAGCAAGGATCAATAAAACTAAAAGTTGGTTCTTTGAGAAGATAAACAAAATTGATAAACCATTAGCCAGACTCATCAAGAAAAAAAGGGAGAAGACTCAAATCAATAGAATTAGAAATGAAAAAGAAGTAACAACTGACACTGCAGAAATACAAAAGATCATGAGAGATTACTACAAGCAACTATATGCCAATAAAATGGACAACCTGGAAGAAATGGACAAATTCTTAGAAATGCACAACCTGCCAAGACTGAATCCGGAAGAAATAGAAAATATGAACAGACCAATCACAAGAACTGAAATTGAAACTGTGATTAAAAATCTTCCAACAAACAAAAGCCCGGGACCAGATGGCTTCACAGGCGAATTCTATCAAACATTTAGAGAAGAGCTAACAGCCATCCTTCTCAAACCTTTCCAAAATATAGCAGATGGAGGAACACTCCCAAACTCATTCTCTGAGGCTACCATCACCCTGATACCAAAACCAGACAAGGATGTCACAAAGAAAGAAAACTACAGGCCAATATCACTGATGAACATAGATGCAAAAATCCTCAACAAAATACTAGCAAACAGAATCCAACAGCACATTAAAAGGATCATACACCAGGATCAAGTGGGGTTTATTCCAGGAATGCAGGATTCTTCAATATATGCAAATCAATCAACGTGATACACTATATTAACAAACTGAAGGAGAAAAACAAAATGGTCATCTCAATAGATGCAGAGAAAGCTTTCAACAAAATTCAACACCCATTTATGATAAAAAGCTTCCAGAAAGTAGGCATAGAGGGAACTTTCCTCAACATAATAAACGCCATGTATGACAAACCTACAGCCAACATCATCCTCAATGGTGAAAAACTGAAAGCATTTCCACTAAGATCAGGAACAAGACAAGGTTGCCCACTCTCACCACTCTTATTCAACATAGTTTTGGAAGTTTTAGCCACAGCAATCAGAGAAGAAAAGGAAATAAAAGGAATCCAAATCGGAAAAGAAGAAGTAAAGCTGTCACTGTTTGCAGATGACATGATAGTATACATAGAGAATCCTAAAGATGCTACCAAAAAACTACTAGAGCTAATCAATGAATTTGGTAAAGTAGCAGGATACAAAATTAATGCACAGAAATCTCTGCATTCCTATAGACTAATGATGAAAAATCTGAAAATGAAATCAAGAAAACACTCCCATTTATCACTGCAACAAAAAGAATAAAATATCTAGGAATAAACCTACCTAAGAGGACAAAAGACCTGTATGCAGAAAATTATAAGACACTGATGAAAGAAATTAAGGATGATACAAATAGATGGAGAGATATACCATGTTCTTGGATTGGAAAAATCAACATTGTGAAAATGACTCTACTACCCAAAGCAATCTACAGATTCAATGCAATTCCTATGAAACTACCACTGGCATTTTTCACAGAACTAGAACAAAAAATTTCACAATTTGTATGGAAACACAAAAGACCTTGAATAGCCAAAGTAATCTTGAGAACGAAAAACAGAGCTGGAGGAATCAGGTTCCCTGACTTCAGACTATACTACAAAGCTACAGTAATCAAGAGAGTATGGTACTGGCACAAAAACAGAAATATAGACCAATGGAACAGGATAGAAAGCCCAGAGATACACCCACGCACATATGGTCACCGTATCTTTTTTTTTTTTTAAACAATGAAACATTATTTTTGCCATTAGATTAGCAAAGATTTTTTTTAAATTTTATTTATTTATTTTTGCTGTGTTGGGTCTTCATTTCTGTGTGAGGGCTTTCTCTAGTTGTGACAAGCGGGGGCCACTCTTCATCACGGTGTGCGGGCCTCTCACTATCGCAGCCGCTCTTGTTACGGAGCACAGGCTCCAGATGCGCAGGCTCAGTAGTTGTGGCTCACGGGCCTAGCTGCTCCATGGCATGTGGGATCCTCCCAGACCGGAGCTCGAACCCGTGTCCCCTGCGTTGGCAGGCAGATTCCCAACCACTGCGCCACCAGGGAAGCCCCTGGTCACCTTATCTTTGATAAAGGAGGCAGGAATGTACAGTGGAGAAAGGATAGCCTCTTCAATAAGTGGTGCTGGGAAAACTGGACAGGTACATGTAAAAGTATGAGATTAGATCACTCCCTAACACCATACACAAAAATAAGCTCAAAATGGATTAAAGACCTAAATGTAAGGCCAGAAACTATCAAACTCATAGAGGAAAACGTAGGCAGAACACTATGACATAAATCACAGCAAGATCCTTTTTGACCCACCTCCTAGAGAAATGGAAATAAAAACAAAAATAGACAAATGGGACCTAATGAAACTTCAAACCTTTTGCACAGCAAAGGAAACCATAAACAAGACCAAAAGACAATCCTCAGAATGGGAGAAAATATTTGCAAACGAAGCAACTGACAAAGGATTCATCTCCAAAATTTACGAGCAGCTCATGCAGCTCAGTAACAAAAAAACAAACAACCCAATCCCAAAATGGGCAGAAGACCTAAATAGACATTTCTCCAAAGAAGATATACAGACTGCCAACAAACACATGAAAGAATGCTCAACATCATTAATCATTAGAGAAATGCAAATCAAAACTACAATGAGATATCATCTCACACCAGTCTGAATGGCCATCATCAAAAAATCTAGAAACAACAAATGCTGGAGGGGGTGTGGAGAAAAGGGAACCCTCTTGCACTGTTGGTGGGAACATAAATTGATACAGCCACTATGGAGAACAGTATGGAGGTTCCTTAAAAAACTACAAATAGAACTACCGTACGACCGAGCAATCCCACTACTGGGCATATACCCTGAGGAAACCATAATTCAAAAAGAGTCATGTACCAAAATGTTCATTGCAGCTCTATTTACAATAGCCAGGACATGGAAACAACCTAAGTGTCCATCATCAGATGAATGGATAAAGAAGATGTGGCACATATATACAATGGAATATTACTCAGCCATAAAAAGAAACGAAATTGAGCTATTTGTAATGAGGTGGGTGGACCTAGAGTCTGTCATACAGAGTGACGTGAGTCAGAAAGAGAAAGACAAATACCGTATGCTAACACATATATATATGGAATTTAAGAAAAAAAAATGTCAAGAAGAACCTAGGGGTAAGACCAGAATAAAGACACAGACCTACTAGAGAATGGACTTGAGAATATGGGGAGGAGGAAGGGTAAGCTGTGACAAAGTGAGAGAGTGGCATGGACATATATACACTACCAAACGTAAAATAGATAGCTAGTGGGAAGCAGCCACATAGCACAGGGAGATCTACACTACCAATATATAAAACAAATAAAGGCAACATGAGTTCCCAGATATAACAACTACGTATTACAGTGCCAGTCAATGTGTGTGCATGGAGGGGATTTTATGAAGACAGAAAATGGAATGTCATGTAAAAAATTGTTTTGGATTCTGGATTTTGCTTTTATTCCTGTCATTAATTTTATTCTAACCTTTGATTCCACCATAATGCTAATGGACATATATACACTACCAAATGTAAAACAGATAGCTAGTGGGAAGCAGCCGCATAGCACAGGGACATCAGCTTGGTGCTTTGTGACCACCTAGAGGGGTGGGATAGGGAGGGTGGGAGGGAGGGAGATGCAAGAGGGAAGAGATATGGGAATATATGTATATGTGTAACTGATTCACTTTGTTATAGAGCAGAAACTAACCCACCACTGTAAAGCAATTATACTCCAATAAAGATGTAAAAAAAAAAAAAAGACATATCAACCAAAAAAAAAAAATATTAAAGGTGATTCATGGAACTCTGACATGGGGTTTTTGATGTGTGTGTGTGTGCGTGTGTGTGTGTGCACGCGCACGTGTGTGTGAATCTCTTTAAGAAATGATTTCATGTGTCAACACTTGTAATGTTAAAGAAATCTGAACTATTTTTGACTTAAAATTAATTTAAATATCCTTTAGAGTTGAACTAAACCTAAAAATCATGATACAAATATTATACTCTTATTTCATCTTAATGTTTATTAAAAACCTACTATTTATTCAAAATCAAGCTAGGGACTGTGAAGAAGCACCAGACCAGGGTTCAAGGTTTATAATTAGGCTGGGCAAATGAAAAATACACATGGTCTGTTTAATAAATGGTCCTCATGGTGGGGCGGGTAGGGATGGTCTCTGAAATCTTTAAACAAACGCTTAGCTCTTAATTAAATGAACTTGGTGTTATAGGCAAGGAGAGAGTTGGAACCTAGAACTGAATCCAGTTGATTCCAAATCACCTCACCAATTTAGAAAATCACAGAATTAAATAATATAACATGCTTTCACATGCAACAACTGTACTAGACATTTTTCTAGGTAGAAATAGGTTAATAGCAAAGTGTGATATGGTTGAGGAGACAATAAATAAATAAAAAACAATAGAAAGTGAGAAACAATATATGGCAGAAGGTAGATCATAATTCAAATGGAGGTATAAACAATATAATCTATAAGTATAAAGGGCAAAAATATTATTGGGCGATGGAGCGGTTGGAGACAGAAAGTCAAAAAACGATGGGCAGTACCTAGCTAGGAAAAGAAGTGATAATATAGAGCAATATTATTAATTAGTATTACTAATTAGTCATTAATTACATGATAAAATTTGTTCTAAATACAATCAGTGATTGCTTTGACAGGACTTTGGGAGGGAAAGGAGAGAAAACTGAGCCTTAAAGCATAAGCAGAGAGAAAGGACATAGCTGATCCAAGTGGGCAAGCCTTGGCAATGGTCTGAATGGAAGAAGTGACAACAAGGACTAGATGGTTAGTGTAACCTAATCTATTTCTTTTCTTTCTTTCTTTTTTTTTATACAGCAGGTTCTTATTAGTTATCTATTTTATACACATCAGTGCATATATGTCAATCCCAGTAAGGTGCTAGTCCTATAGTAAGGGCATAATGGAGGACTCAGTACTTAGCTTTCCCTTGGCTCAGCCCCAGCCTCTCAAGCTATATATACTTAACTCAGTTCCAGTCTTAGACCTGGACCTTAAGAAAGTCCTGACCTAGCCCCCACTTCTAACAGGGTTATCTCACTTAAATCCCTTCTACAAAAAATTCAAGAGTGCCACTTTTACACTTGGGGAAAAGAGCAGAATCCTTAATTCAAAACTAGCCGCGAATTCTGTCTCTGCCACAAATTAGTTGAGACATTGGGCAATAGTGATGGTTCATACAGCCCAGGCCTTCCAAAGCCAGGGATTCCTCTCCCATCCTTGCCAATCCTTTGAACAAAAGCTACCTTTACCAGAGCCTGTAGCTTTTTTTTTTTTTTTGCGTTATGTGGGCCTCTCACTGTCATGGCCTCTCTCGTTGCGGAGCACAGGCTCCGGACGTGCTGGCTCAGCGGCCATGGCCCATGGGCCCAGCCGCTCTGCAGCATGTGGGATCTTCCCGGACCGGGGCATGAACCCGTGTCCCCTGTATTGGCAGGCGGACTCTCAACCACTGCGCCACCAGGGAAGCCCCAGAGCCTGTAGCTTTTTGAGGTCAGTTTGTTTAAAAAGAGAATTTTAAAAAGAAATCTTCATAATATTTAAAAACCAGCAAACACTTCATAACCATTTTAAAACAGTAATATTTTAAAATATTTATAGTTTGTCTAAAGGGATGTAAAAGAGAATTCTCCGTAAGAGCTTACCTTCAATTTATTTAACACTTAAAGAAACAAACTACTTCTAAAATCTCCTTCCTTTCCTGTTTTTTAAAAAAAGTAATCATAAACAAATTTTAGCCTTTCCACATTTGTGGGGAAGTGGTGCTGAGTTAGTCCTGACTTAGTAGCCAGATTATAAACTTTCTGCCTAAACATTCTATCACAATTAGGAAAGCCACATGCCCTAAATTCAACTCAGCTGGCCCTGTCAGACTGACTCTCTATGCCATTTCTTCCACCATCATGTGCAGTTTTGGAGGGACTGTGCTACTCTGGCCAAGATGTAGACCCCTGGCCTCCCCAGACCAACCAGCCTCTCTTCAGAGATACAGAGTCATGAGGGGAACCATACAGAGACATAAAACAGCTGGAGAGAATCTGTCCCACTAATAGCACTCTGAGGAGATTGTCCCTTAAATCCAGATGTCTGGAGTTGTTCCAGTTCTTTCTACAGCCCCTTTGTTTGGTCTTTCCTTGAATTCCATGTGCTACCACCTGCCATCCCATTAAATTCTGTTTCTGCCTAAGTTAGCCTGAGACACACCCCACTGATTGCAACTAATAAACTCTAACAGATATGTCATATATGTCCTCACGGTAAATGCAGCATTACTTTAGAAGATCTGAATGAGTCTCTATTCCTAGTAACTAAAGGTATCGCACTCAAATCTCTTAATACTGTGTCCTTTGGGTATTATAATGGGTAATGTAACAAGAGTAATGGTTTAAAGATTATGCTTTTCTTTTTGGCCTTTCCACGTACAAGACTGCCCAAACTATTCCCGGTATCCCTAAGATTTGTCACAATGATATTGCTTCTGTCATGTACAGCAGAAATGTGCAACAAAACAATATCCCTGCATATAAGACTGTTGCCTTGAGAAAGGATCTGCCTTTCAAGAAAACCCTTTACCACCCTCCATTAGCATATAAACAGCTAAATTTAGATGACTCAGCCCATAAATTTCCCTTTGTAAATTAAGAGTAATGACTGACTGCTATAGGCCTTTGCTGGAATCAGGAATAAGATACAATGTAGGAACAAAATTAAAGCCTACCTCCTTCTGTCCTAGAGGAAAAATTGGAAGAAGTCTCAGAGAGAGAAGCAAGAAAGTAAAATAGCCAGAAGAATCAGGTCTTAAGTTCCCCTCTTTTAGGGTGTGGCTTCGGAAGGGAGACAAGTGTCAGGTAAGCGGAAACAATCCTTGGGCAGAGGGGTCTTCTGTTCCCCTCCCCTCAATATGGACACAGGGAGGAAACTGTCCTGCAGCAACTTACGAAACAACCAGGTTGACAAGATGACGTGATACCCGCAGGCAGAGGGAGGCCTGAGGTTTAACTCTCCTGAACCACCCTTGGTTTCTGTGTCTTGTGACGTGGAAGTGTCTCAGTGAAGTCTATCACAGGCTATTCACATAGTGAGGAGAGGTTGCTCTGTAGTGAGAGAAGCACCACAAACCACTTGAGCCAGGGCCAAATGGGTGTCTCAGTCAGACTTTGGAGGGCTATCAGGAAGTTTAGGTTGGATCATCTAAGAAAGTGCCTGGGCCAAGAGAATGAGCTGTAAGTTCACACACTACAGGCCAGAAGAGCATCCAGCAACTAGGTGAACAAGGGACATCCTTCCACTGGCGAGCAGCTGCTATGCCAACATGTACATTCCAATGGGCCCCTTACCCTGGTGCTTTAAGGATCTGAAAGCCACACAACCTCTTCTTCCATATACTACCTGAAGGAAACCAACAGGAGAGTCTGAGAGAAATAATGACCTAAAATAACTATTTAAATGATCAGATCAGACTAAGCTTTGAACTGAATTGGACATTCAGTTATTTTCCCCCCAGGTCCAGTGGGCAGGAGCTCAGGAAGAAAGTAATATTTGTGTCAGAAAATAACTCGGAGTCATTTAGTAGTTATTTTGCACACAAATTGTGTCCACACACGTGAGAGAATCTGTTTATAGACTAAGCCAAGGAACAAAGGCAAAAACAGTATTTATAAAGCAAAGGAGAGAAATGAAACACAATCAGACTGTACATTTTGGGGGGAAATTGATAAGCTGGTAATTACTACATTGAGTAAATCAAATAAGGGTATCAAGGAAACCATTTTATTGTTTATGGATTCTTGAAAAAAACTTCAGAGTTCATCTGAGAAGCCTTTATGTGGCAGGCTGCTTCTGAATTATGTCTACTTACCCTACTATTTTTGTTAGACCAGTCCTGTGCCATTTCCCACACTAGAATATTTCATTATTTTACACAGAGTAATGAACTGCATTTTTTCTCACCCACTAAAACAGCTATCTGAATCAGAGAGCTCCTTGAGAACCATAGTTAGGATTCTGGAGCCCAGAGAGGGTAAGTCAGATGGGCCTCTATCCTTCTAGAACAGTGTCTGAACATGTGTTAGGCTGGGTGCGATACACCTTACATCTCCAATAAGCCTATTTTCAATCATTATTTCCCACAGTAATGGGGGAAACGTCCCCATCAACCCTTTGTCACCCAACTTTGGTCCAGTCTCATTTGTGAAGCCCACTCTGGCTTTGTCTTCCCCTCGTGTGCATGTATGAGCCAAAATATACTGCCATATCCTATAGATGGTGCCCCTTCCTCTCTCCCTTCTTTCACTCTTTTATCTAGTATATTTACTGAATGGTAGTGCTGATACAAACGATGCACTGTACTGGTTCCAGTGATACAAATATTGATTAGGTGCCTCTGTACCTTCAGAGGGCTAACAGTCCATTGAGAATTACACGTCCACAGTCAGCATTTCCCTAATTGTTTTCATTATGTTTGTTCCTGGGGTAAGGTACCATGTCTTATGATTCTTTTATATCCCCTAATAAATAAACCATAACAGGAAGATAGCAGACATTCAATAAGCACCTGTGATGGATTAGTGATGGATGAAAATCCTCAAATTGTAAGTACTTTTATTTTTCATTGGACAACTGTTTCCTAAACTATGTGCTGGGTATTGTGCTATAGGGATTTTGCAGTCAAATGATCTTCCTAAACACTAAGTTAAACCAAGACAAACGGGTTTCTTTATAGCATAGCTCCTAGGAGGTTTTAAGATAAATATGAGATTACATGAGAGCACCTCGGGATGTCCAGCAAAATATACATTCAGGTATGTGTCAAGAGACCAGTGATTCTCAAGTTGGTCCTGAAAGCTGAGGAGTTATTCAAGAGTTAGTACAAAAGTGACTCAGTACCCAGACACAGGGAGCACAATTCTGTCCATCGTCAGCATGGCTCAACCCTGTCTGTTGTGCTTCCCCCAAACTAATCTATAATTCTCCCATGTAATTTGCTTGAGCCTTGAGGAAAAAATCCCCTAATGCATCTAAAAACTATGACCAATAAATTTTTGGAAAAAAGGAGAAACAGTAAAACTAGTATTAAATCATATCTTAAAACAAAAATCACTAAAGCAGTGTATCACACTGTGTACCCTGACAGATGATAGAACTAAATATCAGGCCAAAATAGACACAACTTATATACTTAGGGCTTTATTACATGTTACATGTGATACAAGTCTAAAATCTCTTAGTCACAATTACAAAATTCAAAAATTTCTGAAAACTGAGTTTTTTTAGAACTTATCAGGTAGCAAAACCTAGCAAGGACTGATTTATAGACATTACTTATATCACTTAGTGTGAATGTTTTACTGTGAAAATATTAAAGTACTTCAGTACAGGGAACTGTTTCAGACCCCACTACAATTTTTATACACTATATGGTCTATGTGCTACATTACTTTCTAAAATCCCAAACATTATGATTTCCAAAATACATCTAGCCCCAGAAAGTTCAGAGAAGGGGTTGTGGTCCAAATTTCAATTCAAAAAGGAAAGGGATGGATTTTGTAAGTAGTATTGTAATGAACAACTGACTAACATTTTAGGAAAATACGCTGGATCCATTTTTTTACTTTAAACACTTTTAGTGACTTAAAGATTTAAATATAATTATAAAAGTGCTGGAAGATAATATAGTTGCATTTGTAGAGTCTGAAAAGAAAATGTCTCTCTAAGTCTTACATGGATAGATTTAAGTAAATGAAAGTCTTAAACTTCTGTGTCTCATAAAGGAGCTTTAATAAAATCGAAAAGCAACAATATACTGAGAAAATATTTGCAACATGACAATAGGTTAATATCCTTAATATGTAAAGAACACTTTTAAGTAGACTAAAAAAATAATTAAGAAAAAAATAAACACCAAGGAAAACAGGAGCAAAGGAAATGAACACTCAATTCACTAAAAAAATACAGATTGCCAAAGAAAACATACACATAAAGTTCAATATTACTACTAATAAAATAATTCAAACTAAAACAATGAGATGATGTGTTTAACTTACTGACTGGTCAAAAAATTTTTTCAACTGATAAGGATTAGTGAATTCAAGGAATACTGAATACAGGGAAACTGGTGCTTTCACGTATTGCTAATGAAGCATAAATGTTACAGCTCATTAGAGGAACCTTTGGCAATGTATATCAAACCTTTAAAATGTGCACAACCTTTTATCTGGACATTCCACTTCTAGGAATTTTTCAATAGGAAATAATTATGGATATGCACCAGAAAACTGACTAAAATGATGACAAAACATGCTTTGCAACAGTAAAAAAAAAAATTGCATGCATAAAGTTCAAAATTAAAAAGATTAGTAAAATAAAGCTTTTGACTAGAATATCATCATCCATTTAAAATAATGCTATGGAATATTTAATAATGGGAACAATATACTACCTGAAAAAATTGTCTCAGAAAGTAAATAAATAAGGGAACTTCCCTGATGGCACAGTGGTTAAGAATCCACCTGCCAATGCAGGGGACACAGGTTCGAGCCCTGGTCCGGGAAGATTCCACATGCCACGGAGCAACTAAGCCCCTGTGCCACAACTAGTGACCCTGCGCTCTAAAGCCTGCAAGCCACAACTACTGAGCCCGCGTGCCACAACTACTGAAGCCCACGCACCTAGAGCCCGTGCTCCACAACAAGAGAAGCCACCACAATGAGAAGCCCACACACCACAACGAAGAGTAGCCCCCGCTCGTCACAACTAGAGAAAGCCCGCGTGAAGCAACGAAGACCCAACACAGCCAAAAATAAATTAATAAAGTAAATAATATTTTAAATATATATCAGTATATGAGAAGGATATATACTAAAATATTGAGAATAACTACTGAGACTGGTGAGACTGTGGATGGTGTAGCTTTTTTCTTATTTACATCAGTTTATCTCTATAAACTAAATTTGCTACAATATTAATACATATACATGCATGAATCTTGCAATTAAAAAACAGACTCTTTTTAATATTGCTTCTTTTCCTGTTACCCACCAATATATATATAAGTTACTACTCATTTTTAAAATATCTTCTGTCCACATTTGTCCCAACATAATTATCTTTTCCCTCATTTTATTTCAATCTTTGAAAGATAAAATATAATTCAGAAGAAAACAAGAAATTTACAGAAAAAGAGACAAAAAAGATAAAATACTATTAACACCTTTGCTTTCAAATTACCAACAGCCTGTTAAACTTTTTTGAGAGGCTGGGTAGTGTAAATTAATGCAGGGCAATGGAAGGTTTATGAATTCTTATTTAATAACTGCATTAAACTATATTTACTGCTTCTTAAAAGTGAACTGAAATGAGAGCAAAGACTGGGTAGAGATAAGGGTGGGACTCTCATCGTCTACTCTGTCACACTGTTCTGCGCACTGGGGATGCACTATAGCATTTAATCCTCAAAAACGCTTCAGCAAGTCCTATAAATGATGCTTAAAGAGGTAAAGTAACTTGCTTGTTAACACACAGTAAGGAAATTTAAAGAACTGAGATTCAAATCCAGGCATGTCTGACTCCAAGGCCCATGGTTTTTAATTACATCTTGGATACATCAGGAAATATGATTTAAAAATGGAGGAAATAGCTAGATAGTAACAGACAAATTGGCAAATTCTTCCTTCATATTAGAATATTTGATTATGAAAGCTCAGAGTTAAAAATCAGAATTCTATTTATATGAATAGGCATTTGATGACATTAATAAGAAAATAAATTACATTTGGAGACTTTAGGAGAATTTTTTTTAGGTTTGTACAAAAAAACCCCCACAAACCCTAAATTAAGATCCACTGGCTGGCAATAGCTATCATCAAACGTAGTAAAGTACTTGTGTATAATTCCTTGCCAAACATTCACTTCATCTCTAGGATTATCAAAATTAACACCCAATGTTATTTTTCCACTCTGAAAATTTCTATTAATGCATTCTAATACAATTGATTAGTACAATTAATGAGAACTCAGAGGTACTGTTAATAGTTTTGTATTTAATAGCTTGGACCTCTTCCTATGCACATATATAGAAATATAAGTACATATAAAATATATGGATTTTATGTTTACAGAAATGGTATCACCGCCATATTATTTGGCAACTTGCTTTTTATTGCATGGCAATGTCTTCAGCTGTCCCTTACAAAACATCTTAAGCAGATCTAGAACTACCTAGTACTTACAGGTATTAAAATTTCATCCAACCTTGTTCAAAATTTCAGTGTCATGCCTGATTCCAAGCTCTCCTCTAATCATAGTACAAGCTAGATTTGTGACATGAGAAGTTTGGGATAGGGAAAGAAGCACATTGGCTTTTTATTTTCATACTTCCTCCGTTCTTCTGCTGTTGGGAACACATCACTTTTGCTTCCATTTCACTAAAGAGAACTTAGTCACAGGGCCACCTCCAACTGCAAGTCAGGCTGGGAGATAGTGTCACCAAGGTCAAAAAGAGAGAATGATTCTGCTGAAGGCTAGAAGTCTCCAACACACTGCTGCTCTATATAGGGTGACCATGTGATCTACTGTCCAACCAGGACACTCTTGAGAGCTAAACAATTCAGCTGAGATAACAACTGAACTTTAAGACTGTTCGGGGAAAATTTTCTTCTCTGCTTAATAAAGTCTTCTATAACCTCTCTTCAGGTTGCTTTTCCCAAGGCAATCTGTCATCCTTTTTGTGCTGCCAGAGCAGTCTATTCATAACTCTAGCACACCAGCTCATACATTTGTACGATTAGGTATTTACTATCTTTCCATCTACTAGGATGGGCCTATACTCTCCACTCTGCACCCTTGGCCATCGTTAAGGTTACTGATCCTTTTCCTGTTCCATTTGGTCCTGGTTAAGAGATAATAATCATGACAAACTCTGCCATTATAGGGCGGGGCAACTGGTTCAGTCCTGAATAATCACAAAACAGCATTCGCACTAACCTGTTCAGGAGTGATCAAAATTGGAACAGAACCCTTCCATGAGCTTTAATGTGTGGTCCCTGAGAGAAAGACAATAGATCCTTCATTCAATGGGTCAACTGCTACTAATCTCCATCATATTGTTGCCATACGAGAATACAGTCCTAAAGTTTGGATATTTTCTCAGTACTTGGTCAAAAACTTTAAAAATCTTGAACAGGCAAAAACCACACATATCTGCATTTTTTATTTAGCCTGTTTCTAGGCTCTAAAGCAAAAATCTTACTATGTCACTGTCCACTCAAAACTCTTCAGTGACTCCCCACTGCTCACAGGATACAAACCCATGCTCCTTATCATGGCCTCATTATCTGGCTTCTTCCTCTTCCCTTGCCTCATTTCTCATCTTTGTCCACAACTCTGACTTGGCCTTATTACATGCCACCAAAATCCCATTTCTACAGCTACTCACCAATGCCCCTACACCCTGATATTGTGAGAGAATCTCAAGATCCATTCTTTACATCCCCTATCCCATTCTGAGCCTTCTCCACCACCACTGAGAATTACCACCATATTCATTGTGTTATAACCTCGAGTTTTATTGTGGGTTAAGAAAGTTACAAGGATAAAAATAGATGGCCATAACTCTAGGTTATACTACCACCACCTCCCTTACACACACACACACACACACACACACACACACCCTCTGACTCTGGTTTACCTCGACCAGGAAGACTGCTTTGATTGGTTCTAGGTCCTAGGCATGGGAGCCCATCTTTGATGCTTCTACAGTAACTGTGCAGAGTGCTATCACAGCACTTATGCAGTGAATTGGTGTGTCTTGCACACTGATCTCATCCACCAGCCTCTGAGCTCCTCTAAAGTGGTTTCTGAATCTATATTCAACTCTATATCCTTAATGCCCAGCACACAGTAGATACTTGACAAATATTGGTTAAACTGAATAAAGCTGAAGACTTGGAAAACTATGGCTGGAATACATAGAATTCTCAAAAGAAATTCCAGAAATTTAAAATATAATGGGTGACCTCCATTACAAGGTTAGGTAAGGCTGTAAGAGAGAACCCTGAGGCTGCATTTTATTATCAGCTCCATCCTCTCTAGAGCCTTAGTGTCCATTCCTGTTGGCAAAGGTTAACGTGGACCCTACTACGTGCTTTTTCTTCCCATCTGTTAAGCCTCGTGTTCTGCAGGGAAAGGAGCCACAACTGCCAGTTGTCATTCTGACCAGAAACATTTTGACACACAGACATTTATCATATAAACTTGTAACTAATATATAAACTCAGGACAAAATTTAGTTTTGGTTTTCAGAAGTTGATCTGGATTCTAAGTTTTTACTGTCCTATACTTCAAATCCTGTTCATTAAAAAAATAAAGTTGACTTTTGTTGATGAGAGTGGTTTGAATTTGGGTGCTGGAATGACTAATTTACTTTCTCGAAAATGGATTCCCTTCCGTTCTCCAAAATTTTTGATCTCTCAATTTTATCAAGTACATAGATACTTTGCTTATTTTTATGTTCAGTATTCTGATTTATCATCATCATCCACCATTAGAGAAGAGAAAATTTGTTGAGGCCTTACTATGTGCCAGGCACTGTGTTTAGTGTTTTACTTGCATTTCCTCACTCATCTTTAAAAAAGATGAGTGAGAAAATCCAAGTATTGTAGAAGGGAATAATAAAGCATGTTTAAATTATATGTCCTAAAACATGGCCAAAATCTCTAGACACAAACTTTGAAATCTCTGTGGAAAAAACAAATCTCTTCCCTCTGAATTCTTCTAGTTTTCTGTGTCATATGTACAGCATTTTGCATCAACATCACTCAAAAAAAATATTGAATACTTATTATGTGTTAGTCCTAGAAAACACTGGTTATCAAGACGCTTCCCTCATAGACCTTAAAATCTTAGAAAGCAGATAGATGTGGGACAAACAGCAGTAAGTATAATAAGCATAAAAAAAGGACAGGATTTCCGGGGATAGTTAACCTAGGCTTGGGGCCAGAGCAAGAAATACTTCTCTTAGCTAGAAATGTTACTATGCTAAAGATAGGCAAGAAGTCACCAACTCAGGTATAACAAGGAACAGCATTCTAGGCAGAGGAAGCGCTAGTCACCTATTCCACAAAACATCTTGTACAGTATCTTACCTAATCTTCAAAACAATTCAGAAAGGAATCATTATTGCCATTTTACAATAAGAAAACTAAGACTCAGAGAATAGATCAATTGATAAGATTGGAACCCTTGCCTATCAGAATCCAGAGCATTTCCACTATGCTTAACTTCCTCGGAAAGCTGCCTGCATCAGCTTCCTATTGGACCAATGGTTAGTAAACTTTTTCTGTAAAAAGACAGATAGTAAATATTTTAGGCTTTGCATACCAAGAAGGAACAACAAGGATAAAATATAGGAACTTGAATAACAAGAGAAAAAAAAAACAAATTTTCATAAACTTTTGAGGAAATTCAAAATATAATAATAATAATTCAGTACAATGTTTTGTACTACAAGTCTACTAATGAGAAAAATAAAATTCTTTGGGGGGGAATACCATTTCACTTAATTGGGGTTCAAAGCTAAATGTTCCCTATAATCAAAAAAATTGCAAATATTCACCTGTGAAAATCATTCTTAACTTGTGGATCATACCAAAACACGTAACCAGTCAGATTTGGCTCATGTGCTATTGTTTAGCAACCCCTGTACTAGGCCATGACCATCAAGAGTAGTACTGTCCAACAGAACTCTAATGTGAGGCACACATGTAATCTTAAATTGTCTAGTAGCCACATTTTTAAAAAGGTAAGAAGAAACAAGTTACATTTATTTTAGTAATTTATTTAACTAAAATATTACCATTTAAAAACACAATCAATACAAAAATTATTAATGAAATATTTTGCCATCCTATTTCAGGCCAAATCTTTGAAATCCAGTGTGACTTTCACAGTTACAGCATGTCTCACTTGGACTAGCCACGTGTCAAGTACAGCACAGCTCCAGAGAAGAGTTCTGTTGGCTAGGAATGTAAAAATGAGAAAAGCAGATAATATAGCATCTATGTTCAACTGAAGAGTAGGAATTCTGTCTAAAGGTGGCAGCTGCCACTCAGCCCCACAAAATGTTGTCATGTGGAAAAGTGGTCTAGGATATTGCCAGATGTTCCAGATCTTCTGAGAAACCAAAATCTAGAATTTAAAGTAAAAATCTCCTGATTTCTAGATATCAGCAACTAATTTTTTTTTTTAATTTATACATACTGTGCAGGTCAAACAATTCAAATCTGCATACTATATTTGGCTATGACTATCTCCACATTTATCTCCTCTATTCATGTCTGTCTTTTCAGTATCTAAGCCATAGTGCTCATAGGTACTCAACATATTACAGGACTTTCAAGTTAAGGCAATAAATATTTGCCAATAAAATACTCTTGAGTATTTCAAAGGAACAATAATGGATGATAATAAAAATAATTATGGAAGCAATCATATCTCCATTTTAAATCACCTTATAAAAATAAGTCTACCTAC